>NC_143408.1:21905225-22208255 GCF_052110815.1 Crocodylus siamensis | reverse complement strand
ACGTTTATACTTATTTGTCTCAAAGATGCAAAAGAAAGAGTGGGGGACCAGGGGACTAGGATGGCAGTGGAAACAGCAGCGCCATCCTGTGCTTCAGAACAGGGGCAGTAAAAGGGAAGTCATATTGCTCTGGCAGGATTTCTGCAGAGACCTGGAAGTTCAGAAACTCTTCCTAAGAGAGCAAATTTCTCTCTGGCTGTTCTTTGCTGCACAGCCCTAACTGGCTTTTCCCTACAACAGTGGTTCTCAACCTTGTAAGACTCAAGGCCCCCCTCAGAAAACACCGCTGTTAAGCTTTCAACCATTTTTCGACTTACAGAAAAATAATAAAACTATTCTTGCATTGCAAAGAATTCAGAAATATCACAGCAGTTCAGCATGGCTTTTGCCACTATGGATTCCTATCTGAAATCTGTGGCTTCATCCTGTGAATCACACATAGGTGTTCACACACCTAACAGTGTTAATACTGTGCAGCACCCTGTATCACTTTTAAAGAGATCTTGTGGCACCCTGGGGAACTGTGGCACTCTGGCCAAGAATCACTGCCTCCAGCCTTTCTGGCTTTTAGTTATATAGTATAACCTCATAAATCTGGATATAAAAAATCTGGAATTAACAAAAATCTGTCACTTTTAAAAACTTTATAACTCCATCAGGGAGTAGCGGTGGCCATTCCTGGGGCAGCAGAGGGGGAATCTTGCACGTGGCAGCTGCCACTGCCATCTGCCACTCCATGTTGCCGCTCCACATGTGGCTGCTGCTCTGGGTCCAGCCACCACTATTCCCCTTCTCCTTCCCCGGCTGCTGCTCTGATTTAAAAAATCCCGAATTTTCACATTTCCGGCAGGTGCTCGGTCGCGAGCATGCCCGATTCATGAGGTTATACTGTCGTTTCTTTGTTAGCACAGCTATTCCCAGCATCAGTGGATGGTGCCATCTTCTGGGCCCCAGACTTACTGTATCTCATCTTGTAAATCTCAAGGCAGGGCCACCTGTAGAATGGGAGAAAGACACACACTAGGTGTTGGATGCTTGGAAAACGGAGAAACCCAAGCAGCAAAACACAGGGCCTTAATTTTCCAGAAACGCAACTTAACTTTCTTCTTCTGACACCCCACAGAGCTTGACCACTCTGCTCACGACCAGCCAGGGTGACCATTTCATACCCATTATACAGCTGGAAGGACTTTGTCCTCCACTGGGAGGGTGTGTGAATGGAAGGCTGAGCTTAAAATAGGTGCGTGTGTCTGAGTGTGTCTGCATGGCAGCCTGAGCGAGTGACTCCAAATGTATGTGTGAGCTCTGAGGACCCTTGAATGCCATAAGGGCGCAGAATAAGAACTAGAAGAGAAGTCGGAGTGAGTGTGAATGAATCAAAAGGAGGGGCACAGCCACTTGCCAAAACACTTTACCTGCACCGTAAATAATTGCTTTCTCTCCGGTATCAGCTCCTTCTCCAGAGCCGTGGGGGCCAAGAGCTTCGTAGAACTGAAGGCTGGGGGGGAGAGAAAGAGAGTGAAGCATAGCCATGGCTACAACATCCCTTTCTGCACCAACCACAGGGCTAGTGCTGGCTCCCAGCAGCAGCCACACTGTTGCCAGCCCTGGTCAGACACGGGGACAAGTGTTTTCCTTGAAGCTTCTGAAGGGAGACATGGGAGACAGACCCAGGCAAGAGTGAAGTAATGGTGCCAGGCAGGGAACTGTGGTAGAGACACGCACAAGGACTGGGGAGCAACAGAGGTACCCACCACTCTGTGGGAAAGCAGAGAAGCTTCTCCTCTGTGTAGCTGGTGTCTCATTGTGCCAGTATAGTGGACAGAAGCTCAGTGCCAAGGGGCAGCAATAGGAAGCCCACATTTCCCATTGCTCTTGCCCTGTATCCACAGGCCTCTAAATCTGCGTGCTCTGGAGTAAGCAGAGTGCCAACACATGGGGGGCTTACCTGTCTTTAATGAGGACATACTCCGGAGGGATGTGTGGCTCACCCAGGCTCCTCCATCGTGGCTTCCAGCTCTTCATGGGGCTGGGGTTGGAGATGGGGGGCCTCAGCACAATCGCCAGGGTCAGCAGCATGAGGATCAAGAAGCCCAGGACAAAGAGCACTGCTGAAGAGGCCATGAGACAGTGGGATGTAAGAGGTGGAGGAGAGAGCTGTGTGACACTGAGTGCACCCATAGGACCTGTGATGGGTGCATGGGATGAGTTTCCTTTTGGTGTAATAGGTAACTGGGATAGCCTTGGTGTGAAACTGGCCCTGCACTTTGCAGGAAGGAAGGCCTAAAGCCTCCTGCAGCAGTTATCAGCAGCACCCCAGAGCCTGCAGCCATGTCCTGATGCTCTCACCACCCATTGTCAAAGGATGGTCACAACATTCAGCATGCAGGATATGGGTGGAAGCTGGCACTCACCCCTGGATTGCACAAAGCATTTGCCCCCTCCATGGCCTGATCAGAAGGACATGTAGAGACTGTCATCATCTTGGCTGAGCACTCTCCTTCCTCCACAGGCCCTCAATGCCCCGCAGCATGGGGGGGCCTTAAGTCACCTGCACCTCCACTGATCAGGCCTTTACCAAATGCCCCTGTGAGCCCAGCACTGTGTGGAGGAGGGAGAGCTCTTTGGCACTGGCAGCTGAGGGCCCTGGAAGCTGGCACACACACTTGCTGGTTCATTTATATTTCTGTGCTCCCTTCCTTTCTGCCCCCTCTCACTGAGGGGAGACTGAGCCAGGTGTCTACCCTAGGTACAGACGTGCTCCTAGGATCAGATCTTGTCTGCCTGCCTGCTTGACTCGTCTACAGCAAGTGCTTTGCGAGACATTCCCGCTCCTCCAGCCTCCCACAGAAATGCTGACATTTGCAGCTGGTGCTAAGGGGAGCAAAGCCCTCAATTAACTGCATTCCTTGCAGGGCAGGGAGAAAAGGCAGCCTTTTAATGCCTGCCTCTGAGCAGTTTCTGGCTAGGGAGAGCATGAACCCTTGGGAGGCTCAACCGCAGGAGCGATTAGAACAGGGAACAGCCAATGGCTTGATGCCATTTCCAGAGAGGAAGGCTGGTTCAGACATGATCTACCACAATAGGGGCCAGTCTCTTCGGCAGACATGCCCCAAATTAGCTCAACAGTGCCACTCCAATCTCCTTCCTCTGCCTGATCTGCTGCTTTCCTTTCTGTTCTCCACTCTGTGCTCCTTATCTGATCTGCTGCTCTGCTTTCCGCTTCTTGCCCTATGCTCCCTGCCTAATCTCCTGCTCCGCTTTCTGCCTCCTGCCCCATTTGCCACTGTGTTGCCTGTCCCCACCCTGATCAGCTGTGTGCCACACATGGAGGCTGCCTGTGTCACCTGTGGTACCTGTGCTGCAGGATGGCTACCCCTGCTCTACCAGGTGCAGAGACTGACTTACAGGCTCAAGAATCCACGTGCTACTGAGGCATCAGAGGCTGGGCTTGGTAGTGAATGAGGGAGCAACACCTTAAATTAAAAAATACAAGCAGGCCCCCCCTTCAGCAGCAGGCACTTATCAATGGAGAGCCATGGAGACTGTGGTTCTTTATATCCCCGGCACACCTTTATATCCCTAGCACGGAGACTATGGCTCTTTATATCCCTGGCATGAGCTCTTCCTCCTTGCCAATGTCCCATAGGACCCAGCTGCCTTTGTTTCTGCTTCTCCTGCAGCCCTAGCCTGCTGGAAGCCCCCAGAGCGCAGGTCACAAGCTTTATTCACCTCACAATGGGTTTGTGTATCTGCAGGACGAGGACAGATGTTCAGTCTAAATGCCAACAGCTGGCCTAGCATGAACATACTGGGCTAGCCAAATTAATGCCTGCAACAAGCAGATTAAGAACGGTGTTATACCAAAGATCATGTTGGTCCTTTAGTGATAAGGCCTGTAAAGGTCATTCCTCCTAGTTAACTGAAAGACAACCTGATGAAAAACAACATGCATCAACAGGAGCTCATTCCTCCAAAGGAGGCCATTGATAAGATCCTTTAATTGAAGGTATCAGTGCACTTTGGCTGTGGTACCTGTGACAGCTGCCCAGTTGGGTGCTAGATTTAGCTTCCGGTGCTTCAGGATCCCATGCCTGGCCAGCTGGTACGGAGACGAGGGCTGAAAGGAGGAATCCTTAGGGTCACAGCCCATGTTCTCCTCATTCACAGTCACAATCAAGGTACGGTCCTGGACGGTGCTGTCCCTGAAAACATATCTCCCAGGATCTGGGAAAACGTGAGCAAACCTGAAGGAGAGGGGGAAATGATGCATGTAGATCCAGCTGCCCTCTTGTGTTCAGCCTCACACAACTACAGCCACTAGCCTGCTCCAGTTGGGAAGTGAAATGCCTTATCCAGAGGAAAGACTCTTGTCAAACTCGGCCATTCAGGCTGGTCTGAAGCTCACTGAATTCAATGGGCATCTTTCCCTGGACTTCAGTGACTCAAACCCTTGGTCATGGATTCTCGCACTATGCCCAATGCACTGGACCTAACATTTCATTGAAGAAATGGTTCTCCTCTAATAAGAAGGCGGCACAACAGCCCCCATACCTGCTTAGGTATAAGCTCCCTCCCCACCCGGGCACTGTTAGCAGCATCAGGCATTACTTGGAGATGTTGAGGTGGGTCTCCCGAATGAGGTGCTCCAGTCGTCGGAAGGGACCGAAATCCCAGCTGGGGTTGCTGTTGTAAAGATGCTGTTTCTGATAGACTGGGTAGTGGCTGGAAGCACGATCTGGGAACAAGCAGGACAGAATCACAACTCTGAGCTCCGGGCTTGGCCGGGATGAAGCCAGGCCACACTGCTTGTGCGACGGGTTTGTTTTATGCAGCTCCACACGTCAGAGCCTCTAACGACAATCTGTGGTATAACTAATGAGAGCTGAGGGTCTTAATAGTGCTTTACCCTGTACAAAAGTCTCAGAATCACCTCATGTAGTAGGCACTTCTATCCCAGTTGTACGGACAGGAAAACTGAGACACTAAAAATACCGGCTGAGTCTGGAGTTGAGTCAAGATTAGACCAGGAGTCCTGGGCAGACAGAAAGATGTGCAGGCAGGCAGCCCCAGCAGAGACTTTAGTAGGCAGTCACAGAAGTGGCTGAGCCTAGGCACGCAAGTAGCTTGGACAGACAAGCATGAATGCAAATGGCAGCACTCACCATGGGGATGGATGCTGAGCTGGAAGAGGATGGTGTCTCCCACATGCATGCACACGATGGGGTTTGGGATGTGGGGTAAGCGGTTTGGATCCTTGGGAGGGATGGTCTTGCTATGCCGACCTTTCTGCAAGGGTGTAGCTGGCCCAAATTCTCCTGAGGCTGGCCATGGAGACAGGGAAGAAAAGAGTGAAGCCTGCCAACAGGCAGCAAAGGACAAAATCCCCTACTCACTTGGCAAAACAGAATTAATTCCCTTACATGGGGCCATATTCTGCTCTGAATGCAGAACGGGGTAACTTTACTGCAGGCAGCGGCCAACGGAGGCAAGAGGAGCATCATGCCCGCTCATCTATCTGCAAAGGTGCAGGATCTTCCACTCATCCTTTTTCGTGGGCTGGAGTCATGTTATAACCACAAATGAGTGAATTTCCAGGTGCCCAAGGGGGTTAATACCTCAACTGAACAGTCCAGTTTTCACACAACTGGGCCACAGTCCAGTTTTTCTGTCAAATGAGGACCCCTCCCTTGTGCTGTGTGGAGAGATCGAGAGCAAATTCCCTCTACCCCCGATGAGCTGAGAGGAAACCTGCAGCTTGGTCTGACTGGGGCTCTTTGCTGACTCTTCCCTTCTAGACAGCTCTTGGGTTTCACCTGTGAGGAATTCATTGAGGTCTTCTGTGCTGGAAATCATGACACCCAACACCCCGCCTGGGCTAAACAGAACAAAATGCACCCGCTGGCTCCTCTGCACGTGCTCATCGGGTCCCAGGATGCCGGTCACTTCCTGTAAAACACAGGACAATGAGCTCTTGGTGATACTCTCAGCCCTGGAAGCTGCCCACTCCCCAGGATTTAGGCCTATCCCTACCTTTAATTAGTCCACCTTGGACATTCCTAGACTTGTCTACCCTGCCCCTGTACCACACCCAGGACCACTGCCAAGAAGCACACCCTACCCACTTGTCCCTGCCCAATGCATGCCCATTCCCAGAACGGAGAGGGCGTAGCTGGCCTAAAGTAGCCCTGGTACAAGCTCCAGCGCTGCTTTCAGATGCTCTGCCTCAGGGTTGCTCCATGGCAAGTGCTCTGGCGGCAGCAGATATGGGCCTGGTGACTCTCTCTCCCAAACCCAGCCACTGCTATTTTGTAATGATTTGCAACCTCCCACCTTCTCAGCGTCCTGCTCCGTGAACAATACGGAGCATCCCCCACGTCCTTCTCACACGGTGGATCCCGCACATTGCATCAGCTCCCTGCCTGGAAGCCCAGGAGTCTCTCCGCCTTTCCACACTCTGCGTTCTCCAGCCTCCCTCCAACCCAGAGAGCAAGTCCTAGCCCTTATACTCACTCTGTCCTCTCCCTCCTCCACACTCAGAAGCAGCTCTTGATTGATGCCAACCCTCAGAGAGATCTGTGGGGCTCTCAGCAGGCACTCCCGGTCACACAGCTCTTCAGCAGAGATGTATTGTTCACAGTGACACCTTGCAAAGGAGAGGAAGGGGCCTGTTCCTTAAGTCCCCTGGCAGGCAGCCGCAAGGTGCCAATGGCCAGACCTGAGACCAGCTCTGTTGTTCTATCTATCATCTGTACAGTGAGTAAGCCAACTCTTTAGGAAAGGAATTAGCAAGCTGGATCACATGCAAAGTCCATCCAGTCCAGGGCATCCTTGATGTGACAACTGTGGTGATATCAAATGATACACACATACGCTGCCACAATGTATCTGTTACATCTGCACCACTCTGTAGTGATACAAATGTAGCAAAACCATTGGCACTTCAACACTCTTTTATTCAGGGTCAAAATTACAGTGATTTAGCTAACCTGTATCACCACAGGTGCATGATATATCATAACAGCTGTTGTGCACACCTGGGAGGCAGCTCCCCTTAAGAGGTATTATTGCCCATACCCCTTATATCCGAACTCCAAATAGCCAGCAGAAGATGGTTTATAGAAAGGTATCAGAGCAGTATAGTAGGTAGATATGAGATACTCTGCCGCCCTACATACATCTCCTTCTATCCCCTACTAGTTAAACATTGCTATAAACCAGTGTATCCCTTCCAAAATTTTTGCTGAAAACAATGGGAGGTAAGAACAATGCACATTGTAAATCAACGTTCTTCTGCTAGTTTCTATATAGTGTATTCCTTTAGCTGTCTGGATTCTGAGGTGGAGTAGTTCATGTGCACAGAACATGGTCATAACTTACTGGTACTAAGTGGGCATGTCTACACATGCATTTACACTGGCTTAAGTTTACTGCACAGTAAATTCCTGTGCAGTAAGCAGGAATAGGCCAGCATCTACACAGACAGGTGACCTCAGACTAAATTTAGTCCCAGGTCAGAGCAGCTTGCCGTGTGTCTCTGTGGTCACTGAGGGGAGCTCCAGCCTCTAACCACATGGCTGCCAGCATTTGGGATTAACTTTAGTCACAAACTGAAGCCCGGAGAGGCGGCCAGCCTTGGGCACTGGGGCTGAGTTCAGGTCAGCCCTCTAGTGGCTGGGCAGACCTGGCGTCTACACACGTTACTGCACAGTAACTAATCAGATGTAAATTTGATACCAGCATGATCCAGGTATCAAATTTATGCTCAAATTGGCATAAACCAGCATATTTAATGTGCAGCATGGGTGTGCATATGCAGATGTACAGCTGTTTTGTGCAATAATTTTGGTTACTGTGCAGTAAATGTGCACATGTAGATGTGTCCACCAATGAACATATTTAGCTTCTCCATTAAACAGATAAATGAGGATTGGACTCTGAATTAGGCTTCCTTTTTGGTTAAAATCTTCCAAGGGGCTCATCTGCAGTAAGTACTAAACCCACACCCTCTGAAAACCAGGGCCTTTTCAGCCATCTGAAGCTGGGCATCCTAAATGATTAGACACTTTGGAAAATCTTGGGACCTTTTCTTTAATAGGAAGTCAGTAGAAGAAATTTGATGCTAGTGGAAAAAGCTGTGGACTGGGGGCCAATATTGACTCCTGGAAGAAGTCCAGCAAGGGGTATGCATCCCAAGAAGTCTTCCTCATTCAGGCCTAACCAAAGGGTCTCCACCATGGTGTGGTTGGCAGAAGTTCACAGTCCATGTTCCTATAAACTATTTGCTCATCTATTGAGTCCATCTGCAGGGACAATGATCTGGACTCTTTTGAAGTTAGCAAGTGGACTGAAACCAGCAGCTTATTTCACAGGACACACAAGACTGAACTACTTCCATTCACAGTTGACTGGGCAAAATTCAAGCCCAGCCTCTGCTTGAAGTGTTTTCTTAACTTAAAACGTACATGCCCAGCTCTGCGTTGAGTTCTCCACCCACTGGGCCACAGAAAGGAGAGCAGTCATACCGTTTGGGTGAAACACACTGGCGCGTGGATGCCAGACGGACTTCTCCGGGAGCACAGCGCTCCTCCACCTGCAGCAGCAAGACCCACAGATTCACATAAGACAGGGATGAAAAACAGGGATGCCACTGCTCTGGCATGACTCAGCCCCCTGCCACTCTCCCCTGTCCCACCTGTCATCTGAACTCTAGCATTTGAAGGGTAAATCTTAATCCATTTTGCACTGTTAACTGGTCGGAAAACAGACAGAGGAAATGACAACAATATCAATAATGATCTTGCAAGGTCGCTTCCAGCCCCGAATGTTGATTCCCATCAAATTCCCTTTCCAGCTCTAATTAGAAGCCACCCTAATGACAACACAGTGAATGAGGTCATCAGTTTTGGATACCTAGATGGCCCCATTACCAGAGTATGCTGTTGCCTCCCAACCTTCAATGTGCTTATCCTCATGCAACCTCTGTGAAGTAGGGCAGTGCTATTATCCCAGTTTTACAGACTTAGAACTGAGGCACAGAAAGACCGAATGATCTGGCCCAAGATCCAGGGGTGGATCAGAGAATCGAACCCAAGCTTTTGCATCCTAAGCCACTATTCCAAACACAGGGCTGTCTTTCCCCCCCCACTCACTTGCCTTCTCACCTGAGTCATTCAGGTTTAATACACTCAAGGGCCTTGTGTTGCAGAAGCATCTTACCTGAGACTGGCAGTCCTGGTCACTGTTGCTGTCAGAACTTTTCTTGCCTCTCTCATCATAGTAAACATACCCTGTCTGGCAGATACAGGAGCCATCTGACTGCTGAAATGCCCGGTTCAGCCCATGGCAGGTACAGCTGGTAGCACCTTAGAAAACAGCAGCAGGAGTACCCAGCATTAGTGGAAATCAAGGTGACTGGGAACGGTGCCTACCCACAGCAAGTTCCTTTCATATTGCCTACTCTCCAGCTCCATTCACAGCTACTGCTGTATGAGGAAGGGTTGGAAGCACTGGGGTCTGGAGAACAGAAGACCAGAGGAAGATTTGGTAACTGTCTGCAGTTACAAGAAAGGGTTGTTGTGAAGATGATGGCAGGCAGTTGCTCCCTGGGTTTGCTAGGGACAGCACATGAAGTCATGGGAATGAATGAGCCTGCCATTGGAGGTAGTTCAAGCACTTACATTGAACACCTTCAAGAGCAAATTGGATGCTTATCTTGCTGGGATCCTGTGACCCCAGCTGATTTCCTGCCCTTTGGGCGGGGGGCTGGACTCGATGATCTTCTGAGGTCCCTTCCAGCCCTAATGTCTAAGAAATTTATGAAATTGCAACTGGGGAGATACTAGGAAGAAGGATCTCATTCTGAAGGTGGTTAAGTCCTGGAACAGCTTACCAAGAGAGGGCACACAGCCATTATTGCAGGGAGTTTTCAAGTGCATGTTAGTCAAACCTTATCTGGGATGGTTTAGACAGGGATGGCCAGCCTTGGGCAGGGGTGGGTCAAGATGACTTCCTGAGGCTCTTCCCAGCCATATTTGCTATGACTCTACGTTCCTACAGCAGGTGGGTTTTAACTTGTCCATTGAGCCACCTGGAGCAGGTCAGGGCCTGTCCACTCACAGCTGGTAACTGCAGGAGTCCCCTGTTTTATTACTCAAAACCCGCTAGGGAGGACATGACTGTGAGTGGGATTGTCAGAGTGCACATGGCCACATCACAGGGCAAGGAGTATGCTCCACCTCATGCTGGCTGAGAGCCCAGGGCTTCTCCCACTTTATCAGGGCCCCAACTGGAGTTATTTCGGTCACCCTGCCCAAGTAACCTCTATCCACTGCACTCACTGCAGGGCTGGGCAATGCATCCTGGTGTAACTGCATTAGATTCAGAGGAGTCGCATGGCAAGCATGAGCAGGGACCCTTGTCTATTCCTCCCTCCTCCTGGACCTGGCAGGACTGAACTTCTAATGCCTCAGCTAGCCCAGTCTGTGAGGGATCGGGGTGGATCTGAAAACTGTGCACTGTCTCAGCGGTGGGGCAAAGCCAGGACATGTGGCAGATGCAGAACCACAAATGAGCTGGCCTTTCCCTGGATCACAAACTCATTCATAGCAACACAGAGGCCAAGGGGTTGGTGTTTTAAAATCTCAAGGCAGCTCCACATACAGAAGATGCAACTCACCTGGCTGTGAGGAGGAAGAGCTCCCGCAGGGAAAACACCCTGTCTGAGCACGGAGGTGGTTGAAGAAACCAGCAGGACAGGCATGGCATTCGTCAGGGTGCTTTGCAAGGCTGCTGTTCCCATGCGTCCCGGGGGGGCAGGGCACAGGGGCATGTGCCATGGGAGGGCAGTAATAGCCTTTGGGGCAGGGCTGCTGGAGGTAATTTGAACTGCCTAGGGGGAAGTAACAGAGGCAAGTCAAAAGTGGCTGTCCCCTGCATTGGTGAAATGGGAAGGACCTAGCTCACTGCATTATGAAGGCAAGCAAGGCGGTTAATTATTTAACTTCGAGCTCTGGATCCGACGGAGCCCAGAGACCTGGATCACCTGTGAGATCCCAGCCCCGCACGCTGCCCAGAGTCTCAGCAGAATAACCCTGTAACCTGCCCAGGCTCACGGGCTTGTCACACCCCTGAAGCCCCCTGGATTCTCAGTTACCGGGTGGGCAGGTGAAGCCGGCTGGGCAGGGCTGGCAGGATGGGGTGGTGAGGAAGTCACTACGGTAGGTGCCAGCATCACAGAGCCTGCAGCATGTCTCAAAGGAGTCCCTGGGGCCTGTCACGTTGCACGCCATGTATCCTCCTTTGCAGGGAAGCGGATGCACGCTCCCAGGGGGGCAGTAATAGGGAAACACACACCTAAAGAGAGACACAGAGGCAGGAGGCAGGGTGAATGGGAAAAGTTCTTGGCTGATATTCCCAAGTGCCCTCCTGCCAGGCTGACAGGAAGCTCTAGTCTGCAGCAACTTTGGCACCTGTCTGCAAGGAGACAGCTGCTGCATTTCAGATGGAGTGACAGAGTGCAGAAACGAGTGAAATCTGTTCAGAAAATACACAGAATCCACTGAAATGCACCCAAAGTTCTCTTTTCTTCACTGTGAACGGTGTCTTGGTATCCCAGGTCACTATAAGCACAGTCCACTGTACAGACAGCTGTTGAGAACCCAGAGCTACAAAGCTGGGGATGCTTTGAAGAGATAGGTTCAAAGTCAGCTTGAGCTGTGCTAGTAACACTGGGCCGGGCTGCTAGCCTTTGCATGGGGAAATCAGCACCTCAAACCAAATCTGCCAAGCCAGCTTTGAAATCAGCACTCTGGATGGGCTCGCGCATACTTGACTGCAGTGCATGGCACACATGGGACTTTGCTTTTCCTGTGCCCACAGATACCATTGACAGAAGCCCCTCCACCACTGACAGGCTCCCAGGGTCCACTGCCAAGGATGTAACTAGAGAACTTCACGGGTTAGCTCAGCATGAATCTGCTGCACACGTGAAGTGGATTTCACTGGCCTGGACTGTGCTCCGTCCTCTGTCCTGTCTCCTGGCCCAACTGCAGGCTAATTAACACAAGTTAAGAAGCACTCTCATTAGCTCCAGCAGCTTCTAAATCTATGGCTGTGGTGGAAGACACATCTGCAATGTTTGCCATATGCACAAAGGTTGTGGTTGTGGTTGAAACATTAATCCTGGTGGATTTCACAGCGGTCAGAACTTCTCAGAGGCTATTGCTGCCTTCACCGGTCTCCCGTATACTCACAGCTGCTCAGGGGCATTGTACCTCGAGGATCCTTCAGGACAGTAATACCCACCAGGACACATGGAAGGGACCCCTGTATGAAGCCCACAGTAGAAGCCAGGTCTGCATATGATTGGATTTACTGAACCTGAGGGGACACAAGCACCAGAGACCCAATGAGCCTGGGGACGTTTCCACCCCGTGATTATCTCTGCATGACCCACGTTTCCCAGTACACACTGAAGGCCAATGGAAACCCACTGAAGTAGGCTTGAACACAAAAAGGGTTGGGTGCATTTGAATGTTGCAATTGGATGCTGCAAGGCACCTGCTCTTCACTAGCCTCATCTCACTCCACTTGGGGCTTATGCACACTGCAAAAGAGGACAGGATTCAAGGGGCAAGATCTAGTTTCAGGGATCTGTGACTACTGCCATGTCCCCCACAATGACCATTGCCCCTGAGGTTCACTGCAGAGCCACCATTGCCAACTCCTGTCAGATCCCACTGGGTCCTGGATGGCATTGCACAGGTGCTGGCAGACAGCAGAACGAGAAAGAGCCAAGGGGCATGAATTCCTCACCAAGTGGGCATTCATAGCCAGGTTCACAAGGTGTTCCTTGGATATTGGGCATCTTTGTCTGGGCTGGGTCTGGGCAATAATATCCAGGAGAGCAGGGGTCACACTCGTCCAAGGAGGCTGCACCAGGCTGGGTCCTGAAAGTGCCAGGTGGGCAAAGGAAAGTGTCTCCTTCCCCTGGGCACCAATGCCCAGGGGGGCAAGGGTAGTCTTCAAAGGTGGTAAGGCCTGTGGAAAAGAAAGTGGAAAAAAAGAGAGAGGAAGCAAAGAGGGGTTTAGAGGAATGTGCTCCCACTCCCTTGACCATCCATAGCTCGTGCAGCTTTCTTTGGCATCTCCCATGGCCCCCACCCCTTGCCTCCACCCACTCATCCTTTTCCATGTAGGGATTTGACCTTGCATCTGGTTTCAATAGCAGCAACGTGAGGCCCTCACCTGGCATGGGGCAGCGGTAGCCAGGAGGGCAAGGCTGGCAGTCTGCAAGGCTCTGTGCTCCTAGGCCTGGGTAGTAGGTATGCTCAGGACACTGCTGAGGGACCATGAAGCTGCTGGGACCAGTGACGTTCCCCCCAGTGCAGTAGTGTCCAGAAGGGCAGAGGTAGCTCACTGGGTCTCCTAAACACACAGACAGCATAAGCAGCAGTGGGGGGACCCTCACCCACCACCCCGACCCTCCTTCCCCTGCCTCTTCCCCAGGCCTCTTCAAACTCTCATACACATCCAGTCTAGCCACAATCCCAGCATCAGTTTGGGGCACAAGAAGATTAGAGCCTGGGTTCGGCCTTGGGTCCCTCTCCAGATAAGGTCCTATTAGTATTTAGAAAGGGGGCAATAAATCAATACATAATCCTCCTAGTGTGAACCATGTGGGGATTTGTTCTTTCCTCAGCAATGTTCAGTTGGCCGCAGTGGAGGCAAGATACCTGACTGCCTGGGCCAGCTGGGTGGTCCCTGTGCCCGAAGGTCTAGTCCCCTATGCCCAAACCCAGCCTGGCTAGACTCAGCCATGTGCCACACATGCATGGAAAGTGACTCCTGTTCCCCACCCCAGCCCTGACCTGCTTGACACCAGCGGCCTGGGGGGCAAGGCAGGCAGTCTTCTCTTTGGCTGGCCCCTGGGACAGTTCGGATAGTGTTGGCGGGGCATGGTGTGGGCACCTCGGCTCCCTCCTGGCAATAGAAACCTAGAGAAGGAAGACAGAAGCTGTCCTCATAGAGAAGATGACTCAGGATCTGTCCCAGAATGAGCATCTACAGGGTTGGGGAAGCACCATTCTTAGGAAGAGGAGAGCCACACCAAACCAATCACTAGTACAGTGAACTACCGAACGAGGGGTGAGGGCTTCAGATTCAGGGCTCTTGCTTAGGTCTGCACTGAACTGGTACCCGGAGACCCCTACTCAGTCACTGAGCGCAGCAGGAACCAGGATGAGAAGAACTGGAGCTAGACTTGGGCTAAGCCATAACCTTCAGCCAGGGTCTAAGTGATACCACGCCCTCCATTGCTTGGATTTGGGGGTTTGGTCAGTTGGTGGAGAAAGGGAAGGAGCCAGTGTGAGGTTGTGAGGAGTGCAGCACTTCTAAAACCAGATATCTGTCGCAAACGGCTCCATGCTGGTGGGCACATACCTTCAGGGCACAGTCCTGCGCACACCTGCCCCCAGGGACACTCAGCCAGGGAGCTCCATGGGAAGTCATGGCCTTGGGGAGTTGATTCAAAGCTCCTGGCCTGGCAGAAGTACCCAGCAGCACACTTCCCCTCCAGCCGCCCGCCCCTGGTGTGAAGAGAGCAGGGGGAAATGTATGCGGGAAACAGAGTAATGCAATGCATGCACACACTCAGTCATGCAGGGGCTCTTGTACACAGTACACCCACGAGACAGAACAACCAAGAGGCTTATACCGGGAAAAGGTGCAAGTTGACCAATTCTTTGAATAATGGATACATGTATTATAAAGGAGATGAGGCAGGGGCTCTCAAGTTTCAGTGCTGACCCCACCACAGACTCCTTCTGTGATCTCCAGCAATTCACTTCAGGTGAAACTGTCAGTGGCTTTCAGAAAATCTTTGGCTCCTAAGTGCCAAACTCTCTTTGAAAATGGGCCTTGGGTGCCTCCATTACTGAGAGGTCTCTGCAAGCATGAACATGTCCCTGCCTTTGCCTTGGCCTTGTCTGCACGGGGTGGGATAATGTTGCTCATTATCCTTTGATATGGGTAGAATACATTTGCTGGACCCCGACACCCTCAGTGCTTCAGAAATACCGTGTCCAAAACTTATGCAAGTCCAGTCTGTCAACTTCTTAGAAGACAGAACATAAAACACCACTAAGGGCAAAGTGACCTTTTCCCCGCCGCTTGGCTCTGGATCACAAAGAATCTGCAGTACTCGCAATAACCATTTTTCATTGCTTTTCAACTAGAAAAAAAATGCAGAAAATGTACCAGCTACTTCCCCAGTCTTCCCTGAGAAACCTGAGTATGACGTCTAGTGTGACATAAGCGGTGTAGAGGAGTGGGAGGAGAGGGTGCATTTCTATCCTCCTAGCTTCACAACACAAAACAAAGGAGAGTTTCCATGAGGCTGAAGTTCGGAAATTCAAAGAGAAGATGCTCCACGCCATGGAAATCATTGCCACAAGAAGGCACAAAGGCCAGAGTGTCGCAATTCAGAAATGGAGATGACAGGCTCAGATAACCATAACAGGTCCAGCCCTCAGCTGGCCCAAGTCTGCCACCCAGTGCCCTGCACGTGTCCCAGGAAGCTGGAGCCAGCACCCATGCAAGATAGGGCAAGGTTTACTTCCTTCATAGAGTATTGCATAGAGCCATAAATCAGGCCCTGTGGAAGGGTTTCAGCACCGAGACTATTGTACTCTGGGACTGCTGCACCCACCATTAGAATGCGGCTGCTTCTGAGGTGGAACCCGCAGCTGCCCGACAGCACATAACAACGCTGCGCAACAGTTTAGGGTGGGGACCAAACAAAATACAATCAAAACTACAGTGCAGCAGGGAGAACTGTGACCTGCAGTAGTGACCAGCCGAGCAGGCCAGGCATTCCCTCTCGTCCTGCAGGCCGGTTTTGTTCGGAGGAGTAAATGTGCCATCAGGGCATGGACAAGGAACCAGGGTGCCTAAAATGGAAATGTGAGAGGTGACATAAAGGCAGAGGGTCACAGAAAGGCAATGGTGTTTGTCAGCACAAGGTGCTTCAACCATGCAGCAGGCTGGTTACACTCAGTGATGATACAGGTTGGATGTGGAGCTCCTGTACCTACCGCGTAACCAGACGAGCACAGCCAGGGGGACGCACCCACCAGGTCATTACTTATACTGGGTAATTATCCACCTGCTCCAGGCTGAGCAGTCTCAGCAATGCAAAGGGGAAGAGGCCTTACTCTTCCCTGCCTTGCTGAGGGTGCTGTGACCTCGGAGAGTGTTACATCCAAATCACACAGATGTAATGACTCCCTAAGATGTGATTCAGAAGCAGTCAGGCCCTTTCTTGCCACATTGCTCTTCATTCTTTAGTAAGGTGTCTATGCGGTTTACTCCAGCCCTTGCCTGTGGTGAGATCCCCAGACATATGGTCAAGGGTAAGACACTCACATACCGGGGGGGGGAGGAGTAAAGAGGGAAGTAGCAGCAGGGTGATGGGCAAGGGCATGTACTGACACATCCTATCCAGGGCAGCCAAAAGGACAGTGGGATCCTGCATATGCTGGTGTGTTGGGGGTGGGGGGCATCCTGTACATACCTGCTGGACAGTAGGTGTGCGGTGGGCAGTGTTTGGGGTCTCCTGAGACCGTCTCCTGGCAGTAGAAGCCCGGCTGGCAGGGGATGCAGGACTCGGACCCCCTATTTGGCTGGTACTCCCCGGTGGGGCATGGGGTAGGGTAGGCAGCCCCTGAGGTACAGAAATGACCCTAGGAATCAGACAGAGAGGGAACAGAAATGGACAGAAACCCAGGAAAAGTCAGGTCTGTTTGCTGGGCCAGCCCCCAAGGAACAAAAGCCTATGGCAAAGTCCTGTGGATGGGACTACGGCCACGGCCTGTGAAGCTTCTCTCCAAATGTTAGGCTGACACTGTTAGACTGAAGGTTAGCTACCCAGCTGTCACCAGCAGGGACCCAGCCCCTCCCCATCCCAGCCAGAGGCAAGTACCTTCGGGCAGAGGAAGGCAGTGGGGCTGAAGGAGCTGAAGTTGGCCGGGCAGTAAAACCCGGCAGCACAAGGTCCCGTGGGTGAGCTCAGACCGACGCTAGCGCAGAAGAAGCCAGCATAGCACGGCACGCAGCTGTCCTGGGAGGAGCTGCCTGGGGGAAAGGCAGAGGCACAAAGGAATGGGAGGAAGCACTCATCTGAGCTGCAGTGACATCAGTGTTGCATTTGCAATAATAACAGCTATTGCAATTGCCTGCAACTGCCACCCTTTGGCTGGAACTGGATCTGCTCTGCCATGTGCCACAGGCACTTTATCGCTGCTCATTCGGAGAGTATCTTCCTTCAATGCAAGCGGCAGGTGGCAGGCAGCTTCCAGGGGTATCCTTGCTGCTGCCATGGGGCTCTCCACAGCCACAGCATCCTGCACTGTGACTGCTGTAACATGTCCAGATAACTACAGATGAGTTGCAACCTACTTTGCATGAATGAAAGCATTGAGCCTGCCCCTTCCCTGGGGGAAGAGGTGGTCTTTTTTCCCATTTTACAGACAGAGGCACAAAGAGGGGCAGGAACCTGGAAGGACAGGACAGCAAGTCTGCAGAAGTCCACTCTGTCATTCTGCTCATCTCTGGGTCCTGCTCGTGGCCAGGGAAGAGGCTGGGGGGAGGGCAGGGTGCCGCTGATAGTGAACTCTGCAGAAACCCATGAGGGGAAGCAGGGGAAGCCCTGAGCTGCACTTACCCGTGGAGTTATTTAGGGTGCCCACTGGGCAGGCGACAGGGAAGAGAGTGCCCTCTGGACAGTAGTGCCCAAGGGGGCAGGGTCCATTGAGCGGGAACCCAGGTGTCCTGTGTGGGACAGCGTCGGCAGCCCCTCCTGCGCAGTAATATCCAGCTGAACACAACCCTGCCATCAGAAAACAGAGGGTGCTCAGGGACCTGCCCATGGCTCTTAGCTTGGTGAGGCCAAGGGAAGCACCTACTCCCAGTCCCACAACACGGGGGCAGCTCAGTCAAGGATGAAAGTGGCTCTAGTTTCCACCAGCAGCACACCTCTGTCTCCCACCCCTCTGACCTGGGCCATTTTCCTCTGGACTCACTTGCCCCAGCCTCAACATCCACTCCCATCACTCATCCCGACCCCCTACCCTGCAGGCCCTCTCATCTCCTCCTTCCCAGGTCCCCTGTCCTCTGGAAAGGTCTCAGTCTCTCCTGTTTTTCCTCAGAGTATTAACATCTGCCTCTGGGTCTCAACGCCTTTCCTCTGTGCTTGACAGAAAGCAACAGAGGACAAAGATTGAGTGAAAGAGTGGTGGGGACTAGACAGCAAGGAAAGACGGGAGACAAGAAAAGCACTGGGAGGAGACCTTGAAGAATGAAGGAGCCAAAGCTGGATTGCAAGAATGAAAGCAGGAGAGATGGAGGTAATAAGAGCCTCAGAAAAAGGGTACCTTCAACACCCTGCCTCTGACCTCTCCGGTATCTGCCCCACTGAGCTCAGAAAACCCCACTCCATCTAATGCAGACAAGCACCCAGCACTCTTTAGCCCTGGTTCTCGCAGGACAACTTACCATCCGGCTCCCAGTTTGCATGGCCCCGACAGTACCTCCCCACCGGGCAAGGCTTGCATGCTGCAGGGGACAGTGCCCCCTCCAAGGTGTTCAGGGTACCTTCAGGGCATGGCAGGGGCATGGCGGTCTGAGATGGACAATAGTAACCTGCAAATACAAAGAGGGGGTGCTGCTCCCTGGACAAAGCAAATAGCAGAGCTCTTGGTGACCTCAGTAGGGCTGCAATTCCACCCCAAGAGCTGGGGGGCCCTCACTGCGGTGCCTGACGGGGGGATGTACAGAGATCTATGTGCTGGCGGGACTCCTCAGAGCCCACACCTTCTTGTCTTGGGTTAAAGACGCTGCTGTACAGCAGATGCCTTACCTTGGGGGCAGCTGAGTGGCTCTACAGTGGCAGCATATCTGCAAGTCACACCAGCGGGGCAAGGGAGGCATACGCTTGCTCCAGGCATTGGGCTGAACATGCCAGGCTCACAGGGTATCTCCAGTCCGGTCCCAGTAGGACAGTAGAAGCCACTTGGGCATCTGTACCCATGAAGACCATTAGAGGGGCAGGGGCCAGAGCTGCCTTCAAGGCAAACGTACCTGTAAGAAATAAGGAGGAGGAATTCAAAGAATTCACACTTGATTTCACGGCCCCAGAAAAGAGCATCAGTTCCAATCACTTGGCACCCGGGCATCCTTGTTCAGGGATGTCCAATAAAATAAATGGACTGCAGCCACCTTGCACAGCCACCAACTCTACCAGCATCCCATCCCATCTCTGCCCAAACCAGGAAGACCAACTGGTTTTTGCAGCTAAACCTGAAGGACAGCAAAGTGCTACAGAAATCTGAGGGTCTCGAGGCACAGTCATAAAATCACAAACAATGAGGGTTGGAGGGGACCTCAGAAGGTCACATCTAGTCCACCCTCCTGCTCAAAGCAAGACCAGCCCCAACTACATCACTCCAGCTAAGGCTTTGCCTAGCCAGGTCTTAAAAACCACCACGGATGAATCCGCAACCTCTCTGGGTAACCTGTTCCAGTGTTTTTTACTACCTTCCTGGTGAGAAAATTCTTCCTAATATCTAACCTCAACTTCCCTTGCTGCAACTTGAGATGGTTGCTCCTTGTAATGTGTAAGACCATTGCTCCTGTGAGCAGTATCTTCTCTTCCAAGTGGCAGTGAGATGGGCTGCCAGAGGCAGGGAGATCCTGACTCACTTTGGGGTTTGCATGTCCAAAGCAACAGAGGACACCAACTAGCTCCAGGAAGTACAAGCCTCTGGGTGACATGATCCATCGTGCGTATCACATCAGAACGCCCTCTTCTGATGGACATCACTGATGATGACACAGGTATCCAAACTACATACTTTCTGTTTACCTGCATCTCTCCACTGCCCCAACCTTCCCAATGTAACCAAAACTGAATTAACATATACAGAAGCATTCAAATTGTTCTGTTCAGCCAATCTACACAGCATGTGAAGAGGGGACTTGTAAAATGTCTACAGGGAATCGAAGGGTGACGTCTCCAAGGAGCAGAAACAGGAAGGGCGACCTATGGGCAAATTCCCAGAAGCACAAGGAATGGTGTTAAGCAAACAAAGCTTTAATTTGCATGTTGGCAGTCACTCCCTGACAGGGACGTCAAACAGATTGTGCAGCTGCCCCACAAAGGGAAAGAGGGGGTGCCCCATTACTTGGGATGAGTGGGCAAAGCAAAGGAATATCCTGTTAGGAGGATCCTGCAAGGGTATGGGATTTACAGGTTTTAAAACATGTGAGGGCTTAATACGTGTGATGGTGAGGTGACACCGGGGTGTTCTAATTAGGATGTGGAGCAGACTGGATTAATTGATCCTGCGGTTTCCTTGTCATGGGTTATCGCACCATCTAGTGGGAAATGTGTTTAATGCAGGTGAGAAAAAAGTGAAAAAAACCATTCCATGTTGACATCACAGCAGGTGAGATCAGGAGTTTGAGGCAAACTCAGTTCTGTGACAAAGTGGCTGGGGAATAGGGTGTGACTGATGGCCCTGGGCCTTGAAGGCTTCTCTGCCCACTGTAGAAGACAGTGGGCAAGTGAATCAGTGCCTCATTCCTCTCCTCAAGGGACTCGCCCTTGCAGGGGTGAGAATAATATGGTCTGTGGCTTAGTTAATCCTTGGACATCTGTTCTGGGATTGTCGACAACAGGTCCAGGCCTGAAAACCAGTGGCCCTGATATCCCGCTGTCCTGCAAGTCATTCAGTCATTTCAGCCAGTGCAAAGATCCCGGTGCCCACTGAATCAGAGCGGCTGCTCTTTACACCCAGCTGGCACAGGTGAGTGCACACAGAGTGCAGGGCAGCAGAGATCCAGGCCCTAACTCAGTTGCTGTTGGAGCCCGCTGCCAAGCACAGCTGGACCAAGACCAAATGAGGGATGTTAACATTATCTGGGATCGTGCTGGGCTGGATTCCAAGTGACCCAGGAAGGGGGTATCCTGGTACTAAGCTCCTGGGATAACCTGTGCCCCTATTTCTCAGTGACAAAGTGCTACAGCTGCTCCCTGCTCCGTCTTTAGGAGAATGGTGGGTCTGGACTTTTCAGCATTAAACATAAGTGACCACATCTCCTTACCCTGCACTACACAGCGATGCCTGGGACAGATCGGACAGGCCTGCCCGACTGCAGTACCGCCCCGCTGGACAGAGCTGACACTGATCCTCTGCCCCCAGGCCCAGCGAAGAGGAGTAGGATCCAGGAGGGCAGGGGATGGGATAGCTGGTACCATTGGGGCAGAAATGCCCAGGAGGGCAGATGTCATTTCCAGGAAGAGAAAGGCCAGCAGACTCGACCTGGGGGAGGAAAAACAAACACAGTGAGATTCAGGAAGCATGATCAGCCGCAAAAAGAGCCACGGGGAAGCATGAATTTGAGTTGCAGGCTGTAGGTGAGCTGGGCCACTTGCTCGAGGCCTGAGCTGGCTTGAAAAGGGCCCCTGACACATTGGCTGGTCTGTCATGGTTAAGCACATCTATGCCAGGAATTAGCCACCCCTGTGAGGGGTTCCAGGCAACACAGCCCCAGTGTGACACGCAGAGAGGAGGACTGGGATGGGATTCCTACAACATCACATTCCAGCACCATGCTGCCATCCACTCCTCTCAACAGATATTATCAAGATCTCCAGTCTTCACCCAGAACCTGCAACTGGGCAGTGGTCTGAAGGTGTGATCCCAACTGCTGCAGGATTACTGGAATATCTAGAAGTTGCTGCTCTATGGTACTACACCACCACATTGCTAGGGGAGAGGCCCTTACTCCTCGGTCCCAGCCTAAGGTTACTGGTGCAATGGACAACCCAGTCCCTCTGGGATTCACTCACCTGGTGTTTGATGGGGGCTGGGGTGATGGCTCCCTTGGTGCAATAATAGCCCGAATGGCAAAACCCAGATGGCTGGGTCAAACCTGGAGCTGAGCAATACATGCCTGAAATGAGAAGAAAGGAAGTCCGTGGTGAAAGGGTTTCTATGTCTCCTCTATGCCCTCGCTGCAAATGTTGATGGAGACTGCTTGCTGCAAATGCGGGTGGAGACTAAAGTCAGCACTTTTCCCCTCAGTGCTTCACTCAAATTCCCCCCCAGTGCCTTGTGGCAAACCCTTTCTTACCTGCGGGGCAGGGCTCACAGTCAGATTCATGAGTGGCCCCAGGCTTTGGTCCGAAGGTGCCCCTTGGACACGGGTGTTCTGCACTGAAGCTGGTGCCCGGTGGGCAGAAGTACCCCACAGGGCATGGCCTGGGCAGCTGTACCCCCGAACCTGGAAGACAGAACACAAACCCACTCAGGTGCCTTCAAGACTATTTCCCCAGGAATGAGAAGTGTGCTATGCATTGCCTTTAGTCTTCTGATCTATGCATTAGCCCCTGCTTTCTTCAGCTGGACACAAGATCACCCTACAGGAGACAGAATATGCCTTACTGAGTCCAACAGACTGCTTTTGGCCTGATCTTCCTACAGTGACACAGACTGACAGCAAAAACACAGGTGCAGCCCTCCACAGCCCCCTCACTTTTGTTGGGTGGTTCACAGAAGAGTCCTGCTGGGCACAGATCGCATGAGTCTTTCCCTTCCTGGGGCTGGTAGGTGCCCCTCTCACAAGGCACGGGCATGGCAGATCCTGCAGGGCAGTAGAAGCCTCGGGGACAGCGGTAGGATGCAGGAATGGCTGAGGTCTGGCCTGGTGGGCAGTAGAAACCAGCAGAGCATGGTCCTTCTGGAGCAGGTCTTCCAAACCCTGTAGTCATTGAGGAAGAAAAACCTTTCCATCTCCTTCCCCAAGTCAAAGGCAGGAGGATCCCTCTATTCCCGCACACAGTGTGGCCTCATTGCATACTGAGTTCAAATCAAGAAGCAGCTACTCTTCATAGCATGGATCCAACCTCAGAAACATGGGTGATTTGGGATGCATCACTCAGGAAAGCCAGACCCCGGGCATTGATGTGCAATGCCTGGCATGGGGAAGCTTGGGCTTCTAGTGGAGTGCCCAGCTGGGGCTCTCTGATCACTTTTTGCAGTATAGAGACAATTCTGTGCTGACCAGACAAGATGAGCTATGCAACCGAATGCAAGAATCTTCATCCATTCATAGGAGTTATGAATGTAGTATGCTCAAAACAACTTTACAGGAAATAAAGCTGGGGAGGGCACTGGCTCCCATGTGTCCACCCTCATGAACCCCAAACCGGAGAGAGGGAGACTCATACCGCTGCAAAAGTGTCCAGCAGGACAGAGCTGGCAGTCTGTGGGATGCCATCTCCCAGCATGGGGGTTGAGACTTCCAGAGTCACAGGGGACTGGCAACTCCGAGCCTTTGGGGCAGTAGAAGCCAGTGGGGCAGTGTTCCTGGTCAGGCCTTGTGGATCCCAGAGGGCAGTAATACCCAGCATGACAGGTTCCTGCAAAGCAGAAGATTTCAGAACCCAAACTAAGGAACTGAGGGACCGCCAAACATTCATGTAACTGGTATGGGAAAACATGTAGGGGTTTAGTGGCTTAGCCCTTCTGGTCCAGATTTCTTCAGTCTAGGAATCCAGCTGCTTGATTCCCAGGGACACGAGAGGTTGCTGTCTCTTTTTGCTTTGAGTCTGTCCAGCTGTAGTTTAGTGTGTCTGCACTTATTTGAGCCAAACTGGAGTTTCGCTCCAGGACCAAAGCAGGAGAGAACTTGGGATTTGACACTGGGGCCTCCCTAGCATCTTAAGATCCTACAAATCATAAAGGAGAAGATCCATCCCCGGCTATGCCCTATGGAGAGGTGATACCCTGGAATAAAAAGTGCAACATTGTCTTGCACTCGTTCTCACGTGCACACAAGTGTATGGAGCTCACCTGAAACATCGGCCATCCCTTCTCCCTGGCAGAACTTCCCCCCCAGGCAGGGCAAACAGGCATTACGAGATGCCATCCCTGTCTGGGGTAGAAAAGTGCCTGTGGGGCACAGCACTGGGCTGCTGCTACCCAGTGGGCAGAAGCGTCCTGCCGGGCACAGATCTCCAGTTTCATCGTGCATGGGATTGGGTACATGTGCTTTCAAAGTGCAGTAGTGTCCAGGGGAACATGGACCACTCGGAGATGAGAGGCCTAGTGAGGAAGAGAATAAAAGTGAACCAGGGGCATTAGGCCGCATACAAATGTAACATATGTCTAGAAATCCTGGCTCGAACGAGCTCAGCGGGTGATCAGTCTCTAAGGAAATATACCATGTGGAGGCTTCTCTCTCACAATCTTTATTCCTCCAAGACAAAATGCAGCATCCTCCCAGCCTGAGCAGCGACCCTACCCCGCACCTGTCTGTCCTTACCCGCGTTTGCACAGAATTTCCCTGCAGGACAAGGCTGGCATTCATGGGAGCTCTGCAGCCCTGTCTGGTTACTGAAGGTGCCCTCAGGGCAGGGGTACTGCCTGGCAGCTTTTGTTCCTGAGGGGCAGTAGTATCCGGCTGGGCAGTCCACTGGTTTGGCAAGTCCATGAGAAGAGGCGTCTTTGTGGTCTTGTGTCCGGTCTTTTTGGCCGCAGAACCTAAAAAGAAAAGGCAAAATCTGGCATTAACTTGTCACAGCCCCGGGCAAAAGGAGGTCCATTTGCCAGGTAACCAATAACCATGGTAGTCTGCAACTGCCAGAAAAGAGAATATAGATTGTCCCTCCAGAAACAAGCAGAAAGGTGGAAAGCAGCCTGTTGGGTTGGTGATGTTACCTGTGGGATTATTTTGTTCCTCCCCGGAGATTATATCAAAACAAGGATAACTGTAGTGAAGAGGGGACAATCCAGGAAGTGGGATAACGAGTGCGATGGCGGTAGGAGGAGAGGAATGAGGAAAATACCAGGTGCCCAAGGCAAAAGAGGACTTGCATGGTAATTCCCAAGAGAAGCATCAGGAGAGAAAGCAGATGAATTCCACTTACTTCCCTGCCGGACACGTTTTGCACTGGCTCTGACCAGTCTGGTCCTGGTATTTTCCAGCAGGGCAGGGTTTGGGCTCTGGGCTGCCTGTGGGGCAGTAGTGGCCTACAGGACATACATGATCTAGAAGGAAAAAAGAAGTCCGTGTGTCTGTGCCCAAGAGAGCTTCTGTGTTTCAGCCTAGCACTTTAACCAAAGGATCCATCCTTCTCTCTCCTTTTCTTCCCCAGGTACACCACAGTGATCCTGATAAGTTCACTGAGGACTCTGTATCTCTCATACAGCTTGGAGGAAGATGAAAGAGGATGGCAGGTTTGGCTCAGCCAGTCTGAACGCTGGGATGTAGCCATGATCAGAAAATATTATTAAAAAGAAAATGACAAGAACTGGGTTTTTTTGTCAAAATGGAAATTTCTGTATGAAACACCTAGTTTCAATTACACTTATTTTGCAGTAACAGACACCCAAAACATGTTTGATTTTCAAAGGGTGGGATTTTTTTTGGGGGGTGGGGGTGGACAAAGTCTAAATGTTTTGAAGAAACTTTTCAACCTTTCTTCAATTCTGACTTTTTTGTGTGTGTGTGGGAAGAAAAGGCACTTCCCACCCAAATTTAGACACTTCCCTAATCCTCAGCCAGACTGGCCAAAGCTCCGAGGTCCTTGAAACTAGGGGTGGAAAACTGCTAAGGAATAGCCATTGTCTTGCACGATGCTGATGCTCCTCGCTTCCAACAGGACTGGAAGTACCAGAGCCTCTTCTCAGGGTGTTTTGGCAGGTGTTACCTGCATGCAGCTAAAATGCTGGTATCTGTTAAAAATATTACGGGTTACTCGGGGGGGAAAAAATTCTGGAAGCTCTTAGCTATTTGATCTACACGCTCTTTCCATTTTTACACATAATATGAACGACTTGGCTACAAAGCCAGAAGACTGTATGTGAATGGCAACTTTAGAGCATCTCTCCTCCTGCTGCTTTTGGATCATCCTGTAGAAAACAAACCATTTGAGAACTTCCCTACCTGGACTCCAGCCTGACACAGACCCCAGTGGGCAAAACCATCCTTCTTTACACAATCCCTCTGGTGAGCTTTGGCCTCGGAGAGAGC
Source organism: Crocodylus siamensis (assembly GCF_052110815.1). NCBI lineage: Eukaryota > Metazoa > Chordata > Crocodylia > Crocodylidae > Crocodylus > Crocodylus siamensis. The sequence continues at coordinate 22,182,158 of NC_143408.1, read as the reverse complement.
AGAACCAGCCTGCCAAACAGAGCTGGCAATCTTGGCCTGACTGGCCACCACGTTGGGCCAAAAAAGAGCCTGCAGGAGACAAAAAAGAAAAAAAAAATGTAGTATTGTCCCAGCATCCCGTGGGGAAAAGCCCTGAGCTGCACTGGTCCCAGCCTCATCCCTCAGGAGGTGCTGAAGGGGATGACAAGGGGGTACAGGGTAGGCAGGAACAGAGCATGCAGTCCCTGGCTCTCCCAGCACAAGAGCCTGCAAGGGCCAGTGGCTGGGGGAAAGCTTGTGGCTACGGCAATCCCAGCCTTTTCTACAGCAAGATGCTGCAGTTGGGGGATGGATGCTTGCTGAGGAGGAGCGCTTCTTTATTCTGGTCCTACCTATGCAGGAGAAACACAGGCTTAAAAACACCCCCAGGCCCAAATCAGTAAAATAAACCACCCAGAAAACCTCTCTCAGTGGAGCCCTAGCTCTCTTCTCAATTCACGCACAAAAGGCCAGGTCTCTGTTCCCGGGGAGGGAGCAGAGGCTTTGAAACGTGTGCCGCTCACTGCTGTTTCATGACCTTTTCCCCCAGTGCCTCCCCTCCACCTCCCTGATCAGCCTGGCAGTATCTAGGCCACAGGACGAGGCCACAATGCCAGCACTGCAGTTACTGCTCCTCCCACAGCGGCGTCAGCCTGGAAGTGACGGCTTTGTGCTCACAGACGTTGCTTCCCAGGCACTGCCCGGGCAGGCGTGAGCACCGCACAGGCAAGCCCTGCAGAACAATAGTCTCAGGTATCTCACACAGCCCTCAGCAGAGCAAAGAAGGATGCCAGGCACCGGCTGTCAGACCTACCTGGGGGACATGGAGTGGGAGATGAACTCCCCTGAGGACAGAAGTGGCCTCGAGGACAAATGTTGCCCACTGCTCCATCCGTGGGGTTGGGCAGCATGGAGCCCCCTGTGCAGTAGAAGCCAGCGTCACAGGGACCAGAGGGAGCCGCCAGCTCTGGAGAGGCACAGTGCCACCCTGCAGCAAGGAGCAGAAGGGACACGGCTATTCAGCACTCGTGTCCCTTTGGCTGCGAGGCAGCACGACCGCCACAGAGCACTGGAGATGCAGTACTGTCACACCCCAGAGCCCATGGCAGCTATGGTCAACAGGAGACGGTGGTGGTCTAGCGGTCAGAGCACACGACTGGGACAGTCAAAGGGATCTGGAAAAGAGAAGAACTAAGACCCTGCTTTCCCCTACCTGGAGTGCAGGGAATAGGGATGGCTGACCCCGCCGGACAAAACGTTCCAGCTTGGCACAGCCCGAGAGATCCAGAAGCTGCAGCACCTGCCCCTGCTAATACAAGGGATAGACACTCAGGGAGAAGCAGAGGCAACCATCAGAGTCCAGCTGCCACATCCCAGCCTCTCAGGGCACACGGTGTGCAGCACCTGAGGATGACAGCACCCACCCCAAAGGACCTGCCCAGCCTCTACCCACCCATCCTGCCATGGGGGAAGTGGCCTCTCAATGGCAGGCCTTGATTGCAGCCAGGCCCCTATGATACCTAGGGTAATAATACTGCTTTTAATGATCATCAGCACAACCCCCTGCTCCCCTCAGTACCAGGGAAACTTCCTGGGAATACTGGCTTGGCTGATGTGGATCCAGGTGGGCAAAACCATCCAGGCATACACAGTGCGTCTGGACTCGGCAAGCCCGGCTTGGAGCAGACCTTTCCAGGGGGACACAGCTGGCACTTGGAGGCATCCCCGATGTTGAAGGCGTCACTGTAGGTTCCCCGTGGACAAGGGAACTGTGTGCCATACTCTGTATTCTTTGGACAGTAATGTCCTACAAGGGAAAAGAAAGCCATCCTAAAGGTTGAGAGAGGCTTATGGAGATCCCCTTCATGTTTTTAGCTGGGGCATAAAGGTCCCATCTGTCACTTTCCCCAAAAAGCCAGATTCCAGGATTTACAGCCCAGTCCGTGGGGTGATTTCCAACATGGCAGAACCTCCAGCCAGGTTGGATGCATTCAGAGACACTGCTTGCTCTTTACCTTAGTGCTGAGTAGCAGGATGGTACCTGGCTCTTAGGCAGAACTTTTCACTCATAGAGCTCAAAGTGCTGTAACATCATCACTCCTATTTTAAAGGGAGGAAACTGAGGCACCGAGAGACAAAGCAACAGGCCAAGATCACCCTGCCTGTCGCTGCCAGAGATGGTAACAGAGCACTAATTGTCTTGAGCCCCAGCCTAGGACCCTGTCCACCAGGCACCCTGCTCCACACCGCACTGCCCGGGTCCTGATGACCCTGTTTCCCCACGTTCCCCAGGGTGGGATGGGACTGCCTCTGGACTCACCTGTGGGACAGGCTGTGTAATTAGAGGAACCAGCCTCACAGTAAAAGCCTTCTGGGCATTTGAAGCACTGTGCCATGCCCCAGAAAGGGCTGTAGCTCCCTGCAGGGCAAGGCTGAGCTCTGCTGCTGCCCACCACGCAGTAGTGTCCTGGTGGGCACGGCCCCCCACTGCTCGTCGTCTGCGAGGACAAAGTGTTTTCATTACAGAAGATGTTCCCGCTGCAGCCACCATCTGCCCATTCATCTATAGCCTTACATTAAGCGTATCTTGCAGCAATAATACCCCAGATCCTAATGGCAAGACAGACAAAACGATCAAGATACGAAAGCATCGTCTTAACTTCAGCCACGTCTTTGGGCTGCATGCTCATCCCGTCTCCCAAGATACGCAGAGTCAGTACTAGGGCACTGTAAGGAAAAAATTAGCTTTGCCGCAGACCTGATGCTAATACCTGAGAAACAGTACTACCTGCCTTTGCGAGTTAGCACAAGCAGTCTTTAAGGTTCCCCTGATATTTTGGGTAAGGAAAGAGTGAATAAAGCCAGTAATCTGGGCCATATCCTAATTTACTGGCCTCCGTGATTCTTATCAGATGTGGCATCCTTCTCGGCTTATACCGTTGTTCATTCTTAAGAGGGTGATGACTTCTGCCCCAGACGTAGGTGATTTTCTGTGGTAGGTGAATCACTTCTACATCATCTACACAATGTGGATGGTCCAGTGAAATGGTCATCCACTTATTTCTGTCCAGCGAGCCTTGAGTGCACAAATGTGAGGGAGGTGGCATGAACACACGTGGACTCAACTGCTTGGGACATGTTTTGTAGAGCAGGGAGGAAGGTATTTATGTTTTGGTGTCTCTACATCACTTCATCTTCAAAGACTAGATGCATCAGATAGGGAAGGGAACTCACTAAGAAGTGCAGAGAAAACGTGACCTAGGATACAATTCTTGCCCTCGCACAACTGCATTTGAAAAAGCACCCGGGCCCAGATGTGGTGGTAACAGTAGAAAAGGTTGCTAGCAAAGACAGATCGAGGGGAGACAGCTTCAGGTAGAGACTAAGGGGCTGAGGCAAGCTCCCCTGAGATGCCCTAGAGGTCACAGGCAGGCTTGTCAAACAGGGATAGAAAATCAGATATCCACAGTTCCAAGTTGCAAAGTTGCAATCCCCTCATGGATACCACTTACCATGGGCGATTGAGGGGAAACAGCTCCTCCACTGCAGTAGAATCCAGCTCCACAGAGACCCGCGGGGGACGAGAGCCCGGTCCTGTTGCAGAAGTACCCTGGAAGTGAAAGAGCATCCATATGAAAACTGAGGAGCAAATTCATACAACTGAGAGGCCTGCGCTTTCACCCACGGTCTTGTTACAGATGCCCTATACTCAGAAATGCTTGAACGCAGGACATGCCTGGCAGGCGGAGAGGGGGCAGCACTCACTGCTGCCCTGCCACCCTCCAACCCAACCACGCTGAGAGACGGGGAGGGAGGCAGGAACCCACTCTGCTGAAGGAGTGAGTGCTTCACTGGGAAGGTCTCCTCTGGAGGAGCGGAGCTGGAGGTTTAGCCTTTCTGCTGTCCATTTAACTGATGGAAGCCCTGAAAGAGCCATCTTCCACTGTTGCAGACTCTAATGACACTCAGCCTCCATTAGTGCTCAAGTCTGATTAGGTTTTCACTAGTCTCCCCTTACTGTATTGTACCTGCATCACACAGGAGGCAGTCTTCAATCTGCATGTTGCCCGCAGAGTTGCTGTAGTAGCCGAGGGGACATGGTTGTGGCAGGAAAGACCCCATAGGGCAATAATTTCCTTTGGGACACACATTCCCCACCAGGCCATCGGTAGGGGTTGAGGTGGAGCCCCCTGCGCTGCAGTAGTATCCAGCTGAACAGGGCCCCGTCACGTGCGACTGCCCTGCTAATGCACAGTAGTGCCCTGGAAGAGCAAGGCAACAAAATCAGTAGCAAAAGAGGAAACAGGAAGAGGCATTTCAAAGACAGGGCTGGGTACTTGCATGAACCAGAGGAATGCTACATTGAGGTAAGGTCCAAAGGGTGATCGGTCCTCGTGATTTCGGCCAGGGCTATCCAACTTCCTACCCAGCTGCCACTCCCATTATTGCTCCAGTTGCCGTAGCAGCCAGGACTTCTGGGCTCCCCATCCCTCCTCCCCCTCAGGGGGCAAAATGAGGCAGAGCATCATGACATAACCTCTGGCTTTGGGGGAGCCCATGGCCCAGGGCAGCAGCACTGTGCAGTGCAGCCGGGGAGAGCCTACAGCTGGCAGGCTGAAGGTGGGTCTGAAATGCCAGGGCACATGTGTGGTGCAGCAAGGGGGAAAGTGCTTGCATGCCCAGGAGGCCTGGGACTTGCATTGGTGCAGCCCTTGGCTGCTTACAAAGTGCACAGCTCTGATTTAAGCCATAAGGCAACCTGCAGAGTTGATCTGACAATCAGCTGATCTCTGAGTCTGCAGGTTCTCTAACACAGGCTCGTTGGGGTTTTTTCTAGGCCTGTAAAGCAGTGTGCACACAGGCACAGACACACACACACACACACGCAGTGTTGCATATACACACATGCGATGTTGCATAAACTGACTGCAGGATCATGGAGAACTACCTTCTTTCATGTAACAGCATTTCAAGGGAAGGAGCACCATAGGCAGTGGAATAATTCCCCATCCAAAAATATTGGGCATTGGTTCATTTTGGAGATAGGACTCCAGAACCGGCAGACACACTGGCTGATCTCACCTTTACGGGTAGGGACCAGAGCTCTGACTGCCCTTAATTCTCCAGGCTGCTGCGTGTAGCTCAAAATGAAATGAGCAGCCTGCTGATGAAAGGCTTCGTAGCCTGATATTAATTGCCTGAGTCACTCCAGTTCCTGCGGAAGCTTAGGAATATTTAAAAGTCATTTGCACACAGTGTTCCTATGATGCCAACGCTCTGTTTCTACCTGGATCACAAGGGACGCAGTGAGATATGTGGCTGCTTCCAGTCTGCGGGTTATAGGTCCCTCGGGGGCACGGGAACTGAGTTGCAGAGGCAGTACCCAGGGGACAAAAATGACCAGCTGGACATTCATTCCTCTCAAGGGAAGAAGAATTCTTAGGACAAAAGAACCTGCATCCATAAGAGAAAGAGTAGGGGAAGGAATATGAAACCTCCCTGGCTAATGCCAGGTTCACAAGGACACTGACAACACAGCAGAGGGGACGGCTCATCTTTGTGAGCCTGCTGCACTGTATGGGATGGACTATGAATCAGACCTGCTCATGTATACCGGGACACGTATCTACATAAGGGCATGCATAGGGACACGTTTCTACATAAGTCAGCAGCATTTGCCTCATACTAAAGGTGTGAGGTGCACTAATTGTGATGGCACAGGTGATTCTGTTTTAAACTCTAGCTCCCTCCACCTCCAGAACTGCGGCTGGGTTTGGGAGCTCAACTCATTTCCTGTCCTATTCGACTGCTAAGCAGCTGCTTAAGTTGCTAGGCTCCACATCTCAGACATGGGTGCTCTCCAGTGGAAGATGAAGTGATTATGTCTGCGACATACTGCCCTGCTGAATGATGGCTGGAAACGAGAATTAGGCAATAGCTCTTTCTTCGTACTTCAGACAATAATGAGTTCTCTGTCTTGTTCTTACCCTTTAGTGCAGGGGAGGCAGCTGGCTTGCCTTTCTGAAGGATTATATGACCCTGCTGGGCAAGGCAGGGGTGTAGCTGTGCCCCTAGGGCAAAAATAACCTGAAAAAGAAAGAACAGCTCAGAATCAAGAGGACCCTCCTGTGGTCAGGATAAGGAGGTAAATCTATTCAAGACTCCGTATCTTGGAACAGGCAATGCAGAAACCCCCCAAAGTTTTAAAGAAATTCAAAGTGCTGCAGTGGCTGAGGGCTCCCTGATGCCTGCAGGATGCTCTCCTCTGGGCCCAATAGCGCAGTGCTTGAACAAACATGCAATTTGTTCAGATGAGTCTTACTCAACAAGATTGGCCAAAGATCCCCGATTACTTTAATCAGAGCAGTTAATAATCTACCTGTGGGACAGGGGCCTCCAGTCTTGTCCACGGCTGGCACGGCGGGAAGGGTGGACCCCAGGGTGCAGTAGAATCCCTCGGCACATTGCCCTGTAGGGACCAGGAGCCCGGCGGAGTTGCAGTAATGTCCAGGAAGACACGGTGAGCAATGCGCCTGTAGGAAATCAATGAGACAACTTCCAGAGGTCACTCTGGACAGAGGTGAATCACAGCTCAGCCACCGACTAACAATGAGATTTTTGGCAAGTTATAGCCCCTCTCCGAGGGATGCAGAGAAGCTTAGTGAGGTGCTTTGAGAGCCCTCAATGCCAAAGGCTTCATACATGAGAAGTACTAGTATTTTTTCAGGGCTTTTCCAAGGAAGCATTAAAACTGGGTCTTTGCCTCCCTGCACAGGGCCAGTTGCTCGCCATGGAGGATGATGCTCCATAGCACACAACCACCACTTTACTAGTTTGACCCTCCATATTCTCCTACCTCTGAGCTCAGCTTAATCCTTGTGCTGAAGGTTCCCACAGGACACGGCTCAGGGACAGCAGTGCCCCTAGGACAGTAGTGGCCTGGAGGGCAGGGGCCAGCCTGACCTGCAAACAACAGGTGAGATAGGTGTTCAGTTCATCAAAAAGTGATCTGGAAATTAATACAAAAGGCACTTATTGCTCTTGTGGCTCTTCAAATAGTCACTCTCTGGCCAAGACAGCAGCAAGTCCTCCAGAGACTGCTCACAATTCTCCTCTCATCTAAAACAAAAGTTTGAACTTGAGAGACCATGCAAGGGGCACTATTGTGGCCTACTGGCTGGAAAAAAAGGCAAGGCTGAGAATCCAAGCCCTTTGTCTCCAGCTTGGGGAGGGAGAACAATATATCTAATGATGATCACGTGGCACTATGATGCAGGAGACATGAGTTCCACTTCTAGACACCTAGGAATATAAGTCTAATCATCAGGACTGAGAGGCAAGACTTGAACCCAGAGCCAGGGCAGTAAACCCAGAAGCCTTGACCTCCTGTCTCTTCCTCTCTGTTGCTGGATAAGAACCTGGGTGAGATGTTGAGTTTCTTACCTGTAGTTCACATGGTTTGGCTTCAAAGAAGGAAAGGGACTTTGGAATTAGGGCAAAAGAGGAATCCTAAAAAAATCAGGGTCAGGAGCCATAAAGAAATTTGGTCAGGGCTCGACTCAGACGTGGGTATCACCACTGAACAGCTAACCGAACATGTACAAGACCACCCCACATTGCTTTAGCAAAAAGGAAAAGGCAGCACCTTGGAACCTGGTATGTGGGTTGGGCCGGTCTGACCCCTTGGTGCAGTAGAAACCCTCCCAGCACTCTCCAGCCACGTTTGTCGCGTTACGGTGAGAGCAGAACTTCCCTCCATCGCACACTCTGCAGCCAGCGCTGCTCTCCAGGCCTTGCTCAGGGCTGTAAGTCCCTCGGGGACAAGGCCACCAGTCTAGACCTGTTCCTCTCGGGCAGTAGTAGCCTGAAAGGCGAGCACAGACGGGTGTATAGGTTAGAAGGGGAAGCTCTGGAGATTATCAGTAATCAGTGTCTCAGCAATGGGAAGCATCAGGGTTCGATGTGGCAGCAATGGGAGTTTGACAGACTCACCAGGGACATTTGGGTTAAACTCTTTGAACCCTGCATGAGCAGAGGCAGGAATACACCCCAGTTGAATTTCTGCGACCCAAAAGCCTCACCAAAAACCAGGAGCTTAAGTGGATTCTTTAGAAAGTGTGGGACAAACCGGACATGCAGTGGAAACACAACTCACCTTTGGGGCATGACTGAGGTTCCTGACCAGGGACACAGTACTTCCCCTCTGGACACTCGTAGCACTCTTTTCCATGGGTCTGGGGCATGTAGGAACCAGGCGGGCACGGGATGGGACTCTCAGTTCCTAGGGGACAGTAGTGTCCCACAGGGCACGGGGCTCCTGAGAAGGCATCAGTGGGTGTTGGTGTTTGAGCTCCGGAGTTGCAGTAAAACCTGGAGTTGCAGCAGCAAAAATATTAGAAACACTATGTCAGTAACTGAGACATATTAAGCATTGAAACAAATCTCCTCTTATTCTGGGCCCAAGAGAGCAAGGTCCCCTCCAGGGGAGGAACTGTGGGCTATTCACATCTTAGCTCCCACTAAAGTCCAGGGGGTCCTACCAGGAGTGGAGCAAATGTTTTCCAGTGGAACTTTCTTTGGCCAAAAAAGACAGGTTAAGAATAGGTAAAATAGGGTTGGGAGGGACCTCAGGGAGTCGCATCTAATCCAACTGCCTGCTCAAAACAGGACAAGCCTGGCTTAAACCATTCCAGACAATAGCTTATCTAACTTGTACTTGAAAACTTCCAAGGACAGAGAGTCTATAAGCTCTCTAGGCAATCTGTTCCAGCACTTAACCACTCTCATGTTTTAAAAATCCTCCTCCTCTCTAACCTAAATCTCTTTTCTTGCAATTTAAGGCATTACTTCTTGCCCTGTGCCCTGTGGACACAAAGAACAATTGATCGCCTTCCTCTTTATAACAACTCTTTTTGTACTTATTGTATTTAGCATCACTGACATATTTCATGACTTTGTCTCAGTGTCACTGCATTTCTGAGCGTTAAAAAAAATGCAAACAAAGCAGTTTGACTTCAGCATTTCCAAGGTGTCGCATTTGGGGTTTTTAATTCTAAACAAACTTACCCCCCCCAAAAAAAAATCATTTCAATTTTATTTCAAAATAAATATTGTGAATGCCTGAAATAAAAACACTTTTAGGAACCATTTTTATTGACTTTGCAGTTCAGTTCACTGATTTTATCCCCCAGAAATGCCAGCCAGGCAGTGATTCAGATCACCCTCCTCCTGCATCCCCACCTTGGGTCTTATTCCAGGAGAAAAGTATTGCTGACCCCCACTGTGAATGCAGAAGAGAAATGTGCTCCCTGCTGTACTTACCCAGGGCTGCAGTATCCTGATGGGGCTACTAGCCCAGTGCCATTGCAGTAATGCCCCGCAGAACATGGCTGGCAGTCCTGCAGATTCTTGTTGCCTTTGCTGCTGGACCAAGTACCATGAGGGCAAAGAAGTGGAATGGGTGTTCCTGGCAAAAAAAAAAAATGCTCCAGAATCCACTGAGTACTGACATGAGGAGGAAGCAGACCACCCAGTACTGTACTGGGGTGCAGTGAGCTGGTCATGAACACTGGATTGACTAACTAAGCCTGACCTGGAAAGAGAGTGATCATCAAACAGCCTCCCCAGCTGAAATCTGCAGAGACCCTATGGGACAGCAGAGAAGTACGGGTTATAGAGGAATAGATGTTCCCAGCCAAAGGCAGAGTTGAGGGGGTGTAAGGAGCACTGGGAGAGCTGTGATTCCAGACTCTCACTGCTGGCAATAAAGTGAGTGAACCCCATCTCATGCTCCATGGGAAGTTCGAAGAACTGTGTTTAGGTCACTGTACCTGCTAGACAGTAATGCCCCGGAGGACAGGGGAGCCCTGACTCTCCATCAATTGGGTCTTTGACTTGGGCACCACCTTTGCACCAGAAACCTTCAGAACAGTCCCCTGGAAGACAGGATGCATATGAACAGTTCAACACAAAACTTAATGAAAAGAACAGGGATTTCAATATAAGCCCCCAGATACAGACCCACAGGCCATATTGCAAGGCACAGATGGAGTTACTGCCCTAACTGACTGTCTAACTTTGCTATAAATATTTCACACAGTGGAGTCACTTCAGATGCTGGGGAACAGAGTACTACTGGCAGGGGCTGGACGGGGTGCCCCTGGTTTGGCTACAACTCAGCCGGGTATTTCAGCACATGGCATCTTAGGTACTCCCTTGATGCAACCTTAGCACATGCTTAAATGCTGAACAGATATGGATTTAACCATGTGCTTTGCTGAACTGCAGCCTTCATACAGATTCAGGACAACTTGGAGCAGTCCTGCCTTCCTGAAGTTGCCCTCAACAGGCAGACTGAGCAGTTTTGGGATCATCTTTCATTCTTCCTTTCTCTATTGAAAGTAAGAATGAAAAGGCCCATCTTACTACGCACACACCAGTTTATTTGCAACTGGACTGCAATGATGAACTAATTTCAACCAGATCACCAAACAGTTGTGAAACTGGGTAGCAACCAGGCAAGGAAGTGCACATTTCTATGTCTTGTATCTAGCTCCTCCAGCCAGTGCTTATTGAAAGGACCCTTGCTTTCCTCTTGAATGATTTTACCAGGGAAGGAGCAGACAAGTCAATTCTTTGTTGCACCCAAGAACCTGGGAGCACTTTACAAAAGTGGATGTGACCCATAGTTTTCACATGGCAAATCTGAGGCACCGAGCAGGGAAGACATGCAGTCAAAGTCACCAAGCAAGTCAGTGCCAGAGCTCAGAATAAAGCCCAGGAGTCCTGACACACAGTCCTTTGCTCTGTTCATCAGCCAGCAAGATGCGTCATTAAAAATAAAGAACTGCACTGCCCGGGGCAAGTGACAACGCACCTGTTGGGGCTGCAAGTCCAGGTAACGCACAGTATTTTCCCGGTGGGCATCCTTGACATTCGTCCATACTCTTCAGTCTCTGCCTCGATCCAAAGGTACCTGGCGGGCAGCTATGCTGAGTGGCCTTCTGTGTGCCTGGTGGGCAGTAGAAGCCTTGTGGACATGGGTAAAGGGTGACATTGCTGACGGGCCCTTGGCTGCTGTCACAGTAATAGCCTGAGGGGTAAGCAGAGGAAGAAAAGCCAAACCAGCCACTGGGAGATACTTGCTGCAAAGCAGCAGCTCATTAAGAAATGAGAATCCCAGCAGGCTCTCACAGGCCTTCAAGGCTTACAAGAGATGACTCAAGGAACAGATCTATCTCTGACCTTTAATAATGATTGGTCTCAACTGTGCTCCTGCTGGGACAAGCAGACTAATAGTTTTCCAATTAATGCACGCACATAAAGGGATGTCACTGCCACTTGATCTCCAGACCATGAGTCTCTGATGGCCAAGAGAGCACTCTAGGCGAGAGCCAGCTAGTCCTCCCCGCTTCCAGCAGCAAAGTCCCATCAGAAGCTGAGAATACATTATGCCCTCCCCGCCTGTCACTGTGCCATGCCACCCATTGCTGCATTTCCCAGAGGGATGCTAACAGCATGCAGCAGCTTTCTTTTTTAAGCTTCAGAAGTCTTCTGTTAACTTTAGCACATCTCAAAGGACCGCAGAAGTGCTAAGTCTCTCAGAGCTGCTCCCAGTCCAGACCAGAACAGAGGCTACTCCAGATAACAGGATAGGTAGAACAAGCGTACGAAGCAGGTGGTAACAATTCACAGGACCGCATCGTCCCATGACTAGGTAAGGGGAAGGGAAAGATGCATCATAACAGGGGGCGGGAAAGACAGCTGGACACAAAACACTAGCAAGCAACTTTAGTTTCTGCATGTTCATCTAGAGGGAAGGAGCTCTCAGAATGGCCCACCATGATTAACTGCCTTTACCGACGTGAGATCAGTGAGTCACAGCCCTGCATTTCCTATGTCCTCGTGGACACGCACACACAAACATACACGCGCGTCCTCACCTTCATCCTAAGCCTCTCGCTCTTCCCTCTGGCACTCTAGTCATTCAGCCCTATACCCGCAGCTGCAGTTTGCTCCCACAGGCCTTACCTTCCCAGCACTGTCCGCTGGGAGCACTGAGTCCAGGCACCGCACAGTAGAACCCAGAGAGGCAAGGCTGGCACTCAGACACCATACTCTGCCCCTGGAGGCCGCAAAAAGTGCCAGCTGGACAAAGCATTGGCATCGCTGAGCCAGGAACTGGCAAGAGAAAGGAAAAACCTCAGACACTGACCCTGGGACAACAGAAAGGCAGTGGCACATAGGAAAAACCAGAGCTACACAAGCACAGATGGACAAGGAAATAACCAAGTCAGGCTCTTCTGCAAGACTTCTCATCCTCAGACCCAGAGTGCTTTACAACAAAGTGCCGGCCCCATTCTACAGATGGGACAACTGAGTCACCGAGCAGTGATATGGCCTGTGCAAGGTCGCAACAACTGGAGGCAGAGCCAAGAATAGCAGCCAGGTCTCCTGACTTCCAGTCCTTCATCCTAACCAGTGAGTGACCCTCCCTTCCAGTGCATCCTTTTGACATTTCAGGCAGTCAGTGCCAGGGAATTCCCATTCCTGTCTCAAGCCTGATACTTACTGCAGTAGGTCCCTGGGGGGCAGATATTCCCGGTGACACCATCAGTTGGTTTAGGAGAGGCTGCTCCTCCTGTGCAATAAAACCCAGCAGCACATTCTCCAGTGGGGACAGACAGACCTGGGAGACAGAGCGGACACAAAGGTGCTCAAGGCACTGTGGCAGCAGTACAGAAGCAGGCTGAGCAGCCAGGGCTCAGCAGCCTGCAAAACAGTGGGCTCACAGCTTTCCATGGGGCTTGAGTCACAAGAGAGCAGCTGAGCCCTATGTCACACATATGAGCCCAGGCCAGCCCCCAGGGCTCACCACCTTGGGAGCACATTTATGCCCCTGAGTAAGTATTAGGCTGAAAGCTGCTCATGTTAAACCTGCCAAAATAGCACTGGGAGGACAAAAAAAGCAGCAGGGGAAATGCAAAGAGAGGCTGTTATTATTGCTCTTCCAGCCTGAGGCGAAGCAGAGAATAAAGGAGTCTGAAGGGAGACCCCTTCGGTCAGACCCCAGAGCTGTGGATGGGAGGGATCAGCTTTCGGGGGGTGTCCAAAATGAGACCTCTGAGGCTTGCGCACTTGAGTAACCACCTCAGAGGCTTTGTCAAGATCCTTGTGAGCCGTGCACAGACCCTCCATCCCCTGCCCTTCCAGCTTAAATTTGGGTGCAGAAACAGCAGAACAAAAATCAACATTTGCACCAAAATTTTCGCCTTCAGACTCTCCCAGTGCCAGCTCGGCCCCTCGCAGAGGGGTGGGTCCTAACCTGAGGCACTACAGTATGACCCTGGAGGGCAGGGAATGGGTTCGGGGCTGCCCTCTGGGCAGTAGAAACCAGCCATGCACCTCCCTCCAGTGGCAGTGGCTGGGCAGAGGCAGTTGGAGTTGGTGTAGTTATCCACGTCGAAGGGCTGGGAGGTCCAGGCGGCCGATACACAAAACCAACCTGAAAGCACAAGGAGCATGACAGAAAACTCAGCCCCAGAACCCAAAGAGCAAGTGTTAGGGTAGCTGGAAAGGATAGTTTCTTCCTTTTCCAAACACTGACAAAAATGGGGCAAACTTCCTTAAGACCTTCCTAACAGGAAAGCCTTCTCCACGCCTGGTACCCTGAGGTACAGTCTGAGGCCTGAATTCTTACATATGTCCAAGACAAGGCCTGAGAAAGGTGCTGTGATACCCAAAAGTTCACTTATCTCTATCCCAACCATGCAGAGTAAGGAAGACACCCCTTTGCATCAACGAGAACAAGCTGTCAGAGCCTAAGTGCCTATGGCCGGACAACTTCTAAGGGAGGGTGAGTGCCAAGTCCCTACATGCTTGTTCCCTCTGCCCACACACAGAGGGCACAGCAGGGGCAACATAGAGGCAAAGTGGCCCAGACTCACCCGCATCACACTTGCCCGATACAGCCGTTAAGTTCTCCTTCCTGCAGTAGTGCCCGGGAGGGCAGGGCAAGCAGCTATCCAAGCTCTGGGTCATGGGGTCAGGGTTGTAGTAACCCCGAGGGCAGGGAAACTCAGTGGCAAACTTGGTACCTTAGAAGCAAACAGAGACAAAGGAAGAGAAAACTCCTTCTGGGCGCTGCACAACTCGAGCACACTTCCTGCATTAAGCTGCTGCCGCAAGAATAATTTAAAATGTTGCCGCTCCAGTATCTCTTGATCCTACCCCACAATGGGTCAGTGAGTGCCTGGGACCTCTGTTGAGGGAGATCCAGGTGTCTGCAGTCTGCACGACCTGGACCTTTGCCCACAGAGACTGGACTGAAACCTGCCGGCTCATTTCCCAGAGGCCATAGCATTGCCTTTTGAACAAGGATATTCTGCCTGGCCAATGGCACTTCATGACTATTCCCTAATGTTTCAAGCCAAAGGCTCAGTTCTCACCTGTGGGGCAGTAGAAGCCAGGTGGGCAGGGGTATACGCTGTAGCTGGTGGTGTTTTCAGGGCAGTAGTAACCAGCAGCACAAGGGAAACATGCAGCTTGTTGGGTGAGGTTGTTGTATGTTCCTGCCAGGCAGGGAAATGGAAAGCTGGTCCCTTCTGGACAGAAGTGGCTCAAAGGGCAAGGGCCTCCTTTCTGCCTGATGCCTGGGAGGAATAAAATGCAAAGGGACCCAGGTTTGCATTCAGCCATTGGACATTTTCTTTTCCCTGTGACATGCTTCACTGGCATGACAGCACTGAGTCTAGCACAACATGCTGGCTTCATACACAACATCATTTAGCCTCACTTATACCAGGAGCTCTGGAAACCATGGGCAGGCACAGAACAGCCACATGGAGAGCTGAGGTTCCTCAAAGCATCATGCAAGTCCAGGGCATTATTGGTTTTGAGACAGTATGGATACAAAGACAGAAAGGGGTGGCACCAGGTATGTGTATTAGTGGCCTATAGCATCAGCCTGCTCCAGTGCCCAATGCGAGCATTTATGGAAGATCATCAATCAATTGAATGCATTTTCCATACCACCTTGGAGCTTAATCCTGCTACTTAGTGGAATCAGGCAGGGCTATATGGGACATGGCTAAAATAAGATACAGAAGAGCAACAAGTACACAACACAGCCCCTTTGCTGATGAAAGGGTCCAGCTCCTGAGTGAGAAGAAGGCTATTAGGGAGATGCAAGGGAATGGGTCAGCCAGTGACAGAGAGGTTGGAGGTAGGAGGGAGTCCTGTGAAGCGAGGCTAAAGCCAAAAGCAAAGCTAAGAACCCAGTGTGGACAAGTTAAAATACCACCGTTAGTGCCATAGGCAGACAAAGGCACTGCCATTTACAGCAAATCACCACGACTTGTCATGCAGAGATGTCTCACCTGCTGGTGATGGGGAGGAGGCTCCGGACAGACAGTAGAAACCTGCTGAGCAGGGTCCTGAGGGGGACGCGAGGCCCGCTGAGCTGCAGTGATAACCAGGTGGGCACAGGGTGCAGCTGGACTCCAGCCCAAGGTAGAGCCTGGGGAGAACAACTGAGGTGTAGATGGGAAAGAAGAGAATGATGACCCAGGTATCCCCTTCACAGCGAGCTTTGGGAGCCACATCCAGCAATTCCCAGTCATAGGAGCCAACTTGCTCTTCCAGGACAAGATTCCCATTGCTGCAACCTACCACAACTGGATGCAGCTTCACCATTTTTCTAGCAAACCCAGAGCCCCACAACCCACCTGTTCCACGAAGCAGGCTGCATTGCACTCGTTACTTCTAGAGTAAGCCTCAGAACTGCTTGCTAGATGGAGCAAGAGACTGCAGCATCAGTGGAAAAACCATAAGGGGAACAGAAAGACATTCAGATTGTAGACCAGTGCCAAGGAGCTCACCTGTCCGAGTACGTGCCTGCTGGGCAGGGCAATGGGATACTGGTGCCAGCTGGGCAAAAGTGACCAGGTGGGCATGGGCCTCCACTGCTTGTGTTTGTGACTCCATTAGGATTTGGGACACTGGCTCCTGTAATGAAAAGCAAAGCAGATTTAGAAACTAAACAAAGCAGCAGCATCCCGAGTGAGAAATACTGCAACCCTTCAGCCGGTTTGGCCCCTGTGGCTGCAGAGCCGTTTCCTTTGCAGGCAGCAGAGAACAGGATGGCTGTTACGGGTCTTCAGAGCAAAGGAGATGTTGCAGTCAGGACATGTCTGCACTAGCCAAAGGCCGTGTTAGGGAATGTCACAGTGAAGCACAGTGAGCCTGCTGTGCGCCCCAAAGCAGATGTCATGTGCCTGCCCGACTCCAGTGCTGGTCACGTGCCCGTAAGAATACCTGAGAGATAAATGACCACTGTGCATCCCGGGCTGCGCTACGGGGCCTGCCTCCATCCCTTCAGCATGCGATGCAAAGAGTGGACCTGCTGTGCTCCATCATGCTGCAGCACCACAATGAGCAGACCGAGCGCTTACACCTCAGGGAGGCAAATGCCAGAGGGGACAATGACACATAGCATGATACCACAGTAGGGTCTTGAAAGTAAACAGGGGTTTACTAAGCCCCACAACCCCTTTCTTAAATCACAAGAATCATTACTTTGACCTGACAGAAGAAGACACTGAGGCCCAAAGCAAGGGAGCGATCTGCTGCAGATGATGGAGGGGCTCCTTGCCTGATCTGGAGCTAGAATTAGGACCCTTGACTCCTAAACCCGGGTGCGATCCAAAAGGAATTAGCTATTGAAAGGCAATGTGCACAGAGAAGCTATCATAGCTAGGTAAGCATGCTGGGTGTGGCTGGAGAAAAGTCACTGCAAAAAGTCACTGCCCCCACTGTGGTGCCTGGACCTGAATACTGATTAGAAAGCGAGCAGCCTGCTGCAGGCAAAGCAGGGCTTTGCTTTGTGAGCCACTCGGCAGCTATAAACAAAGGGACTCGCTGTGTTTAACACAAGCTTTCCTTGCATTAATGCAGCAGACACCACAGACAAAGGCCTGCTTGTGAGTATTTCCTCAACCTGGGCTTACATCCAAAAGCATCTTAGCTTTGGACTTGGCCTCAATAAAATATTCATGAGGCTCGTTCCCTGGGGAGACAGAACTGGTAACGACCTGCGATACTATTTCCTAGGTCTGGCGAGGCTGGCAGCAGTGTTGCCAAGCCCCAGGAACCCAAAATTAGGAGGCAGGGCTTTAAAATCACAATTTGTTTTCAAATGGGTTCATTTGCTTCATTTTCTGGCTTTGAACCTGGGGGAGAACTTGGATCACATTTCAGGCTTTTTGCAATAATCACAAGGGGTAAAAACTGACGGCTTCTTAAATGGACATGGAGATTTTCATGAAATCTTGTAAAAGGACCAAACCCCCAATTATTGTGAGAGCTGGTGACAGCATCCAAAATAACCCATGTGGCCAGGTAAATGAAACCTGTAACTGCTTTGTAGTTTGCAGTCATACTGAGTAGGGCTGCAGTTCACCGACAAGTTTTAGCATCTTGCCTTTCTGAAAGGCTAGGTCCAATTTCTGTATAAATGTCAGCACACACATGCCAAGGCTTCTTCTCACAGCCTCAAGCCCCCAGATCTCTGTGGCACTTCCTCCTACTAATGCTACCACATCAGCATCCTACCCTGTGCTAACATAGCAGTACCACACTCCTCCCTGCCCTGCCACTGGATTAACAATGACAAAACTGCCAGCCCTATATCCAAGGTCTTTCTGCCAACCTCATGTTCAGTGACACTGTGGCTCTCACCTTGCAGTAGGAGTGAAAGCCAGTTAAGCTGGAAGGGTGGAAGAGCACAAAGAGTAACAGTAAATGCCCAAGGGCCTTAGCCTTCCCCTCCTGAATTTCCCTTTGTGCTTGGGGATGCAATGCCAAGTACCTGCAGTGCAGAAGAAGCCTGGCCAGCAGGGCCCACTCGGAGAGGACAGTCCCCATTCTCCACAGAACATGCCTGGAAAAATAAAATACCAGGGAGAGAGTCTCACTGGATGGGGACAACGAGCATGCAGAATTCATCTCTGAAGCACTAGGGAGTCGGTGCATGAGACATCCCATCACAGCATCCTCAGAGGTGGACAATTATCTTTCCAATGCAAACCAACTCCATCCCCTTCAGAAGACTGTGGGGACCCTACAGATTACACCAGGTATATTTTGGCAGTATGGCATGAAGAAAGAATTATTTCCTGGAGGTAAAATTTGTGCATTAGTGATCTGGGAGGTGGTATGCATAGGGATCTCCCTCCAGTGGCATAGTCTGCTGGGTGGGCGAACTGGAGAATTGTTATTCTGAGAGTTTCCTTACCTGCAGGGCACTGGTGGCACCTCTCGGCCTGGCTGACTCCATGAGACGGGTTGTAAGTCCCAGGTGGACAAGGAGAAAAACTGATTCCAGTCTTCTGGGGGCAGTAAAAGCCAGGTGGACAGCGAAGCCTTATGCCACTCTGACAGTGAAATCCGGCTGGACAAGGGGAACATTTCTCTTGACCTAGGCAGGCAGTTCAGGAAAGAGCAGAGAAAGTACGAGTGGAGCAAAAATGACTGTTCTTTTGTTGGACTCTCCCCTGCTTGTTCACTCTTGGAGCTGGACATGACACAGAAGAGCTTTCTTCTAGATCTCCAGACTATAGTGTCTCCAAACACACCTCAATAATCACGAGACGGTTTATTTCGTCCCGCCTACCAGCTACATCTTTCAGGTTCAGGAAGTTTAGAGAAATCCCTGATTCTTGGTACTCATCCAAAAGGAGTTCTGCTCACCTCCACATCCAACCGCTGGGTGGCAGGCAAAGCAGCAAGGAAATCTGGTTAACCATTTCTCAGCTTTGTTAGTGTTGAACAAGAGGCTAGGCTAGGACCTGGTGATGCATATTGACCACAGTCCTCAAGACACAGCGAGGACAACTCACAACTGCCTCTTCACCATCATACAGAAGCTCCATGTGCCTTCTCAGTCTTCTGGGAGGTATTTTAATGCCTTGACAGTCGAGCTTGCATGACAAGGGACTGTCCCACCACAATCTCAACGGAGGGAGACCCTGCCTTGCTGATCTCTACCTGCAGGATTACCTATGACCACACTCTGGGAGGTTCATGCTCATCAGTTCTCCTGGACTCTGTCTGGCTTTCCAATGCCCAACACCAGTGAACCGTTTGCCCTAGCGGGCACATCCCACTAGACGATAATGCTGCAGCCACACCACTCAAAAGGGAATCGTGCCTCCCTCCCAGTTAGTCTGCAGCTGCGGCAATCCCATCTTCACCCAAGCCCCTGACCTGTTGTGTTGCTGTGTTCACCATCTGGGCAAGGGGAGGGTGCTCTGGAGCCTGCAGGGCAGTAATGTCCTTCAGGACACATATTCCCTGTGATACCATCCATTGGCCTGGGGGTCCGTGTCCTTCCTGTGCAGTAGTAGCCTGAAAGCAGAACACACATAGGATCTCAATCCTGCTTTGCCTTGCGGCTGGTGTGTTAAGCAGGAGAGAGCACTTACCAGAAAGTCAGCACGTCTTCAAGAGACGCTTAATGTGCAGACGACTAATTCTACTGTGCATTAGCGTGGTGGGCAAAACCCATGCTAATGCGCTAATGCACAGTAGAATACATATACTGTGCATTAACATCACTAAAAACCCGTTCAACTGTGCTAATGCATGGTAGCACTGATTATGGTGTCGTTACAGGTACTAAACGTAATGCACCGTAATTCTGGTGCACTAACGAATGTGTAGCCATGCCCGATATGTGCCACTGTAATGAGGAGGGGAGTGAATTCCCTGGTGGCTGGGCAGGTCCCTCCATGTCTCACCTGGGGCACAAAATCCTGCAGGAGAAACCTGGCCTGTCACATTGCAGAAGAACCCAGAGGGACACGGTAGACACCAGCTCGCATCCTGGGCTCCCCTGTGCTTGTTCCAGGTGCCAGCAGGGCATGGCGTCTCATTTGGGGACTTTGTACCAGCAAAGCAGTAATACCCTGGGGGGCAAAGATCACCAAAGGGACGTCCCACCTGGGAAGAGGGAAACAAAGTGCCCATCAGGCACAAAGTCCTTTGCCGTCACCTGGGATGGGAGTTGACAAACGAGACCACAACTCACCGGGGAGGGGCTGCTGGACCCTTGGACACAATAATATCCTGGCTGGCAAAGTCCTTCTGGCCTGGCCAGACCAGCCATGCTGCAGTACATGCCTGGTGTGCAGGGTGTGCAGGATCCTGTTCCAGAAGTGCCCTGAGCAGACAGACAGAGAGGTGCTGAGTCCCGTTGAGGGTGGGGAGGCTCCACGGCAGAACATCTACATGGAGTAGGGGGGAAACATTTGGCTCTTACCACTGGACAAGGAAGAGGCAGAGTGCTCCCAGCTGGGCAGTAGTGCCCCTTGGGACAAGCCACAGGTTCAGCCAGACCAGTTCGATTGCAGAAGGTCCCCTCCGGGCACTCCCTACACAGAGACCGACCGCGGCCCTGGAGAGAGATCACAGCAGGAATCAGACCATGCATATGAGATTTTATTGCTTTTAGCTAGACCTGACATCCTTGGCAAATGTCCTATAAACCCCCCCAGCTGCAGAGCAACCCTGTGGGAGTCATGTGAGCAGCCTGTGCTGCATGGGGCTTGAGGGTGAAGCTGAAGGTTGTATCTGGTCCAAAGCAAACATCTCACCAACATCTGCTCACCTTACCACAACTCTGAAGGCTTTGTGGACCCAAAGGAGGTTGTACCTTACAGGGCTGTACTTACAGGCTGGAAACTCCCCAGAGGGCATGGTTCTGGTTTGAAAGCTCCTGCCAGTGTATAATGCCCCTCCATGGCCACCTGTTGAAGAGCAGTTTTGGCAGCTCCGGTGCAGAAGTAGCCAGGCTTGCAGGGTCCAGTGGGAGCCTGGCTGTTGGCCCCATCGCAGTATAGCCTGTGCTTGGAAAAACACATGTCCTCAGTGAAGACGCTGATTTTTCCAAAGGAAAGTATTGCCTTAAAACAATA
Organism: Crocodylus siamensis; assembly: GCF_052110815.1. Classification (NCBI taxonomy): domain Eukaryota; kingdom Metazoa; phylum Chordata; order Crocodylia; family Crocodylidae; genus Crocodylus; species Crocodylus siamensis. Next base: position 22,161,168 of record NC_143408.1, on the reverse strand, counting down.
AACTCCTGAGTGGCTGGAATGACAAAACTGAGCATCGTTTCCACAATTTAATTATTTTTTATCACTTTTCACCCTCTGCCTCTTCCATGTGTGTTCACCCTCTGATATCTAGGTAATAGAGGATGAACTCTCGCAGCCACTATACGGGCCACTCAACGTCCTTCAAAATCTTGTGCCCCACTTTCATTTCTGTCACTGGGAACTCAGCACACAGCACAATGGGATAAATATCCCTCTCCATTTATCCGGCAAATGGTGTCCCACTGATGAGAACCAGCATGGACTTACGGGGAGGGTCTTTAGCTCATGGTGTCCTACATTGGACAGTCTGGAAATCTAACTACAGGCAGATGAGTAGCCTGAGGGGCTGCTCGTGTGGTTAACTGGGCTTTCTGCAGATCTCCTGGAGATGGCATGGCTCAATTTTCAGCAAATGAGCAACAAATCTGCAGGCCTGTAAACTGAGGGAGGAGAGCTCTGTATAAGGGGCAACTCACCCAGGTGGGCAGTCCAAGCATTGCTTCAGGCTCCTAAGCCCACTCGCATTACTGTAGGTTCCTGCAGGGCAGGGTATCGGCAAGGGGGAGCCACGAGGGCAGTATGCTCCGGCAGGGCACGTATCGCCAGTCACTCCATCAGTGGGCAGCTGCCATGGGAAAGAGATTGCTTAAACACTGAGAGAGAGAAAGGAGGGATTTGGGGACCTCCTGGCTTAGGCTCGGGGTAGACAGACAGATGGAAGCACGTTCCTCTTCGAGTTGCAAGGGCAGCATTTCTGTCTGTGTGCAAACGCTCCCTTGTCGTGTCCACAGCCTAGACACTGCAGCCTTGGGCCAGTGCAGGAGAATTGGGAAGGCAAAGGCTCATTTCCCGTTACCAACAGGGACAGCAAGAAATCCTTGTCATGAAGGACAGAAATCATTCAAAGGGTCATAGAGCTGAGATGCCTGGGTCAACAAGGGGGAGCAGATTGGGATGGAGCCCAACTGGGAGAAATCCCCCCTGTGACTTACTGGTGTCAGGGCCCTGCCCCAGCAGTAAAACCCTGCCTCGCAGGGGCCACTTGGGCCTGTCTGTCCTTGCTCAGCACAAAAGAAGCCCCCTCCACATGGGCTGCACTCCAGTGGGCCAGCCAGCCCCTTCCTGTTACTGTACGTGCCCTCCGGGCAGGGCTCAGGATGGGAACTGCCTTGGACACAGTAAGAGCCCTGCAAAACAAAGCCATCTTCTTACAGGGTTAAAGACTTACACCACCCCCAGGCTTCTCAGCACAGCCCACCCTCAAACCTGCCCTCCCCTTTCACCAGAGCATGACCATACTTACAGCCGGGCACGGCTTGGGCTCGGTCATGGCAGGAGAGTCACAATAGTGCCCTGCGGGACACGTTCTGCACGTGTCTCCTCCGTCCCCAGTGGAGTTGTCCCAGCAGAAGCCTGGCTGACAGGGGAAGGAGGAGGGGAATCCAGTCCCTGGTGGGCATGTGTATCCAGGAGGGCAGTCTCCAGTCTAGGAAGCAAAACCAGAAGGGGATTGTAAGTGTTGGGTCTGCCTTTGCTGTTTGGAGTTGAGGGGGGAGAGGAGGAATCCATTCAGATAAAATAAGAACAGACTTGAACATCATCCAGGATCAGAACTAGCCTGGCACTTCTTCAGCTGCGAGAGCCCGGTAGAAAATGAGAAAATAAAAGCCGGTTACATTAAAATAAAAATGCTGGCCCTAGGGGTTTCTTTTTAGGTCAATGGTCAGACACCATGGCCATTTATTGAGTACTTGCTCTGCTGAGTGCTAACAGTGTGCTTCCCTGGAAGACTCGGTCCAGCTCTCGCAACGCAATGTAGATATTTAAACAAAGTGTGGGGACTGGTGCACAGTAGAGGGGAAGGAGTTTGGTGGTGGAAGGTATGGGTGAAGAGACAGAGTGTAGAGCTAGAAACAGGGGATGCATGAAGTAGGGAAAACAGGGCATATTGCATGGGTGTATAGTGGGGTGAATGAACAGAGAGGACAGTGGATGGTGCAAACAAGGCAACCTTGGAGCAGGACACTAACCTTGTGCTGCCTGTGAATCCCAGGCCCACTGCAGGCTCTTTAGATCTACTCCAGGCATTGGTACCAGATGTTCTGGGGAGGGTACTCTTCCTCCAGTGGGAGGCAAAGGGTAACCTGGCCTGGGAGTGGAGTGCTGCTTTGGGAGGGATCTCCCTCAAATCTAAGCATGGCTCTGCCCAGGCTAGTGAAACACTACCTATTTTGCTTTTAGTAGAGGCTCCCTCTTTCCAGCTCTTCCTAATCTGACTATCCCAGGGCTTTGAAGACAAGATTGTCATACAAGAGCTGCCAAAGCGCCTTAGCTGTGCAAAGGTATCAATGGCTAGCACTCAAGCAGTCTTCCACAGGCCAAATGCCCCCGGTGCATAGGAAGGCAGGAGTGCAGACCCAATAACCAGTGCCCCCACTCCAGCATCACTCTTCTTTGAGAAGTTGCAGGAAGGTGCATGGGACGGGGGATTACTCACCGGATGGGTGATTCCTTGAGGTGTTGGCCCTTCTTGGTAGCAGTACTTCCCTGAAGGGCATGGCAAGCATTCATCAGCTCTGCCCAGACCCCGCTGCTCACCATAGGTTCCATTGGGGCAAGGTCTAGCAGGGAAGTCCTGGAAGGGAGGTGCAAAGTACACTGTGAAACACATCCCACCATGTGAACATCTGTGGTAGGACATGTAGAGAAGGAACTCTGGGCTTTGGGACAAGCATCTGGAAGAAGGTTACTAGGAGCCAGCACTGGCAGCAATGGGAGGGGCAGAGGGAAACAGCAGTTCACTGCATTCACCATGAAGTGAATTTTGCAATTCATTTAATGGTGGTGTGTGACTGCATCTTCATCTGCCACGGGCAAAGCTTGAGATGACACCCCATAGAGGTTCAGAGTGCAGAGGGTGAAAGCCCATGGCAGAGGCCTTATTTAAAGCTCAGTATGGAGTCTAGCATCTCAAGCTCTTTGGGATAGGGTCCCGCTTTGTCCGCTATGTTTCTAGAGCACTAGCAAAATAGGGTCGTGGCCAGTGTCTGGTTGGCTAGAGTTCCTAGGCATCAGAGAAAGTAGGGCTGGGAGGCATTTCAAGAGGTCACAGGCCTCTAGTCCATCCCACTCAAGGCAGGACATCCCCGTCTAAACCAACCTAGACGGGTGCTGGTCCATCCTGCTCGAAAAACTTCCAAGGATGGGAATGCCACACCCTCCCCAGGGAATCTGCTCCGATGTTTAACCGACCTTAGTGTGAAAGTGCTCCTTAATATCCACCTCATTTTCCCTTGCTGCAATTTCAGACCATTACTCTTTCTCCTGTCCCCTTTGGCCATAAAGTCTAATTTATCTCCATCCTTTTTGTAACAGCCTTTCAGGTATTTGATGGCTGTACTCAAATCCCTGCTCGCTCTTCTCCAGACTAAATAACCCCAGTTTCTCCAACCTTTCCTCCCAAGTCATGTTTCCCAAACCACTAATCATCTTTTTGCTCATCGTCATTGTCCTCATACAAGCACTATCAATAGCAGGGGTAGCAATTGCTCTAGTATAGTGGTGCCTATTATTGTAGTTAGATTTTCCCCCCTTCTCATTCATTATTATTTAATCCACTTCACCCACCCTGGATCTTGGGGGTGTGGTGGGGAAACAATAGCTAACGTGGGCCTAGCTTAGACCAAGGAATCAGTGAGTTTTTAATGTTATCACCTCCCTGTGTGTTTTAAAGGAGCCTGTCAATGCTGCTTTCTGAGGGATCCGTGCTCTTTTAATAGAGCCAATTTCCAATATATGCAGCACTGAATAAAATCTCAATGTACCACAAACAATTGGTATAATGCTTATACTTTTCATGCCCTGAATTTTCCTTGGTTCCTGCTATAATTGATCATATTTTTCAATCTTTTCTTGTATTTTCAATTGAATACGCTCATCAAATAGAGAACACAATCTCTGGCTCTTTCACATACACTTTGAGAGCAGTAATGACTGGAGGAAAAAAAAAACCTCATGGTATTTTACAGTCTTATTCCCTATGACTGTCTGGCCAATGGAGGTAATTCTTCTTCCCTGCATGCAGTCCATACTTCTTGCAGACTTCCCAGTGAACAATGCTGACAGCTTTGTCATGCTGTATTTTTATACACACCTCTAGCCAACCCGGTGCATCCACTTATTATATGACTGATGGTCCCCAGGGCCTGGCCACATATGCTGTGTCCTGGGCTTGCGTCTTTCCTCCCGTCTATCGTTGCTTTAACATATTTCTTGTAAATAGCTTGTTCCTGTGTGGCCATAATTAAACCCTCCGTTTCTCTTTTAAATCGTCTTTTGACAAGCCACTTATAAAATGCCACTTTCATTTTGCAGTTTTTTCTAAAGGACCTCTCCATGTAGTTTCTTTTTCCATCAATTTCTGCTGCCATTTCTCTTGTTATTTTCTGCCTAATGACTTCCTCTCTGTAGGAGTATATTCCTCATTTCATTTTGGAAGCTGATGCGAGATTCAGCCAGCCTGCCTTCAGTCTCTCATACAGTTTGCTATCATTATATGTTCCCTGACGGTCTCAACTGCTCTCAGCCCTTTCCCTCCATCCTTCCCGTCAGCATAAAGCCTGTCCACCTCTGTGTTCATGCTCATTATCTTAAACAGTGTTACCTTCCTCCCTGTCCTCCTGTGCAACTCCCTTAGATCAATCTTCATCCAGTTTACCACTGTAATAGAATACCATATCACAGGAAGGACTTATGTGTTTATTGCCTGAATTATATTTTGCAGGTTGCTCTCCACAGCTCTGTTAACCTCTCACAATACCTTTTCGTTGCTGTGTCTTCCATTTCCCCCCCTTAACCCTTTTTCCCCCCCAAATACATACATGTCCAGTACTCGATATCCACTACTATCCTGGTATCTATTTCCATCTCCTGCACAGTTCCTGTTGGTATCTTAGATGTACATATTTCTTTAGCCCACATGCCATTCATTCCTACACCCTTCAGAAAATGATTTTACACTTTTAACCAGAAAATTATTCTCATCATTCTAAACATCTATTTATCATCATCCATCTCGAACAGATATGAAACAGGACTCTCCTCTTCAGTCACTGATTACCTTTTCTTTGTAAGTCTCTGCTCTGCAAACAGCAAAAAACAAGGCTATCCTCAGCAGTAAAAGTGGAAAATCCCACGTTGTATGCTTAATTTGTCTTGTATTTTATCATTGGATTTCGGGCACAGGAGTTGCTTTTCTATGTTACGTCGTATAAATCCACCAACCCTGGATAACCCTGAGGAAGGTGGCAACAACCTAAACTCATGAGTAACTTGGTCTCTATTAGACCTGCATTACTTGCTGTGTTTTCCTAGAGATCATAGAAGCATACAAAATTAGGGATCTCAGGAGGCTTTCTAGTCCAAATCCCTGCTCAAAGCAGGACCCTCCTCAGAGCAGGATCATGCCAGCCAAGGCTTTGTCTAGCAAGGTCTTAAAAACTTCCACGGATGGAGAGTCTACCACCTCTCAGGGTAACCTGTTCCAGTGCATTACCACCCTCCTTGAAAGAAAACTTTTCCTAATATCTAACCTAAACTTCCCTTGATCATAGGTGGTGGTGGGAAGATGCAGCATTATAACTAGGACAATAGGCTCCACTGAATTAGAACAATTAATTGGCAACATTTCTAGTATTTCTTTGCACCAGTATCCACGATGCCCTGGGTGTTCTCCAACCAGGCCCCAAGGGACCACATGAGAATCAGGCTGTAGTCTGATGGGGACAGGCAGGCAGAGGAGGCTGGGGGAAGGAGAACAACAATTCATTCCTTTTAGATGTGTGTTAACTTAGTCTTCTGTAGACAACTTACCTACAGTCCCCAAAAGGGACTGAAAAGTGGATGAGCAACATAGGTTGGAGCAGTGGCAGGCACTGGCTGGCATGCAGGCAGCTAGAGGAGAAAGCAAAATGCAGTGGCAAGGCAAGATGGAGAAAGGGACTGAGGCTCTTATATTATCAACAGCCTTGCACACAGCAAAGCACCACAAAAGCCATAAACTCCAGGAGATTACAGAAGCCAGAAAAACAAAGTTGAACAGCCTGGAGTCCGCAAAGGCTGCAGAAGCAAGACCAAACCCACTTCATGCTCACAATGGCAAAGCCAGCACAGCAAGAGAGTGGGAAGCATCAGTAACCAAAGCTGATCTCCTTACAAGGTCACCCTGGGGACAGTAGTATCCTCTGGGGCAAGCATTCCCGCTGGCATCTGGAGCAACCGCCTGTCCTTCCGGGCACAGCAGGCCTGCTGGGCAAACCATCACAAGCAGCATGGCCTCTCTGCTGGTTTGCTCCCCAGCACAGTAATGCCCAACGAGGCAGGGCAAGCAGGAGGCAGAGCCTGGGTCCTACAGCACAGGAGACACACAGTTCCCATGTTGACAGCACAAAAAAAAGATCCCCCAAGCACTTTGCAAGCACGTCCCAGCATAAAACACTTGGCAAAGAAATGCAGCCAGCCTGGGGACACATGCTGGTGAAATACAGAGCCCACAAAACATGGCAGCAGTGTGGAAATGTTGCCTGCAGACACCATGACAAACCCTTGTTCTTACAGAAAGCACCAAGGTAGCCCTAAAAGCCACGCAGGAAAAACAGCTTCCGTTGTCAGAGCTCACGTAATGGAAATCGGTGCACAACAAGCAGCGTGTAATTCAGCGGATAGACCCTGGAGGCAGGAAAGGCTGAGCCTCACAATTGGGAAGCTCCCCCTCCCACTGCCCGTAGTGTGTGGATAAGGGATTTTGGTCCCCAGAGCTGTCCGTCCAACACCTTTCACCAGCGCACAGGGAAAAAGAGGAGTGCAGAAATCCAGCCCCTCCCAGCCGGGAGATAATCTGGGTCTATTTGTCACCCATATACCCCCATTCATATATTATCTCCTCGACAATCTTAATGAACAGTTCCAGTGATAATTACCAAATTTCAGCAGCGATAGAAGCCTGGCCCCGATGGAGATAGTGGGGAGATTTGATAGCAGTGACGTGCCGTTTCCCATCAATATGGAAATTTGGTAATTATCACTAGAATTATTCATCACAGTTTAGCAGCAGATAAATAAGGAATAGGCACAGTGCTTGTGTGTGAGAATAGCTGTCTCGCCCATTGTCCCCCTCCCCGAGCCACACCATTGTTTTACCTTCCGTGGCCAAATGAATATTTGATTCCATTGCAATCTGCTACTCCCCAAGAAGCAGGGGCTGAGCAGAGGTGTCGGCTCCCTGTCAGCACGGTGCCGACAATGACAGGGAGAATCATCAACATTACAAACAGCCACAAAACCACATGGGGCCGGCGGGAGGTGTGGGGGGGAACAAACACAACTGGCGCTTTTAAAGCGAAGGTTATTTCCATGGCAATTGGATTGCAATTGTGCAGGTCCTCAGATTTGCATTCATAATTGTGGAAAACTGGTCTGCACAGAGACCCGCTGGCCCCAACACGCTGCCCCCGACATACCAGGCCTTCTCCTTGCCGGTCACTCTTCTACCCAGCCTTCATGCTAAATTAGCAACAGCATTCGTCCACTGCTTCCCAGTCTCACAGTACAAACCGATTCCACTTTCAGGCCCTGTCTGCAGGTTGCTTAATCTTTCCCACCACTTCACTCTGGTTGCAGTAGATGCCACCAGCATTTTTACCACTGTGTCATCTTGATCTGCTCCAAGAAGGGCAGGAGAGCAATAGCATCGGGGCCTTGTCTACACTAAGGCTCCCACTCTTGTTACCACTAGGATTAGGGCAGCGGTGGGAAATGATTAGAGAAAGCTCGCTGCATACCCAGCCCTGAAACTCAGGGGCAGCGACCGTTCTTGTCCCTGGTGTGAGGGACTTGCTCTGCAGCTTCCATTACTCCATCTTTATGCTGCACAGCAGCTCCCACGAATCTCTTGGCACTTACTGAAAAGTTTCCAGAACCACAGGCTAGGGGAGCCACGGTGCCCAGCTCAGGGCAGTGATAGCCCCCAGGGCAAGTGATACAGTCTTCAGCTGCCTTTGCTCCTTGTTCAGCACGGAAAGTGCCCCTGTGGGAAGATGGAGCGGAGGAAACAAGAGTCACCAAGGACAGCAGTTCCCTTTGGAGGCTTCACAGGAGGAAACACAGAGGGACTGAGTAAATTCATCTCGACCTCACACACCCACGAGTCCCCCCCCATTAGAAACATGCAGGCTAAGATGGAGCTCTCCGCTTACAAACACTTCTGATATGCACAGATTTGGGGCCCATTGGGACAGGGGAGAGTCCTGAGGTCCTACTACAGCCCCTGAGCACTCACAGCCACAGAACTGGGTCCAGGTCCCCTTGCACCATATGCACTCCACTTACATGGGGCACACAACCGGTTTGGCAGTCCCGTCACCGCAGTACGATCCCGCGGGGCAGGCTGCGCAGTCTTCCACGCGACCATTCCCCATCCTGGTGCTGTAGGTACCAGCAGGACAGGGGAACTGGGTGCTTGTCCAGGTACCTGTCCAAAGATGCAGAGGTGATGCAGAGCCTAAGCCTGGCCACTGTCTCCAGGAGGGGAAGCAGAGGGTCCTTTTCCAGACCAGCAGGACACCCTGTTTAACAATTTCTTTGCCTCTGTCTTCCTAAGTAGGGACCAGGACAGCCACCTCCCTGCTGGGCCCCCCTCGGGCCCTGGGGGAGGCACACCTAGGCCAAGGGTTAGCGAGGATTTAGTTAGGGAGCTTCTGGAGGGATTGGACGTTTTCAAGTCAGCCGGCCCAGACGATCTCCACCCTAGAGTACTAAAGGAACTGGCTGAGGTCATTGAGGGACCCCTGGCACAGCTTTATGAGCACTCGTGGTGCTCTGGAGAGGTACCAGAGGACTGGAAGAGGGCCAACGTGGTTCCCATCTTCAAAAAAGGCAGGAAGGAGGACCCAGGAAACTATAGGCCAGTTAGTCTTACCTCGATCCTAGGCAAGCTGTTCGAGAAAATTATGCTGGCACACATCCAGGAGGGGCCAGCAGGGGACTGCATGCTTAGGGGCAACCAACACGGGTTCATCAGTGGCAGGTCCTGTCAGACCAACCTGGTGGCCTTTTACGATCAGATCACCAGATCATTAGATGCAGGGGTAGCAGTGGACATAGTCTTCCTGGACTTCCGGAAGGCTTTCGACACTGTCTCTCACCCCGTTCTCATTAAGAAACCGGGGGACTGTGGTGCAGACACCCACACAGTCGAATGGGTCACCAACCGGCTAGAGGGCCGCACCCAGAGGGTGGTAGTGGATGGGTCTTTCTCAACCTGGAAGGACGTGGGCAGTGGGGTCCCCCAGGGCTCGGTCCTTGGGCCCGCGCTGTTCAACATCTTCATCAGCGATTTGGACGAGGGGGTAAAAAGCGCCCTGTTCAAATTTGCTGATGACACTAAGATGTGGGGGGACATGGGCACATTGGAAGGATGCAGCAGGCTACAATCAGACCTAGACAGGTTACAGGGGTGGGTGGATGAGAATAGGATGGGTTTCAACACAGACAAGTACAAGGTGATGCACCTGGGGAGGAACAACCGGCACCATACCTACAGGTTGGGGAACTCCCCTCTTGTCAGCACGGAGGTGGAAAGGGATCTGGGGGTCATCATTGACTCCAAGATGAACTTGGGCCGGCAGTGTGGGGACGTGGTCAGGAAGACCAGCAGGCATTGGGGGAGTCCCTGTTCCCCCGCACCGCCAGGAGTGACCAGGAATAACGGTCACAAGCTGGCAGAGGGCAGGTTTAGGTTAGATATCAGGAGGCGCTGCTTCACGGTCAGGGCGGCTAGGGTCTGGAACCAACTTCCAAGAGAAGTGGTGCAGGCTCCTACGCTGGGGGTGTTTAAGAGGAGGCTAGATGAACACCTTGCTGGGGTCGTTTGACCCCAGTACTCTTTCCTGCCATGACAGGGGGTCGGACTAGATGATCTGTTCAGGTCCCCTCCTACCCTAGAAACTATGAAACCCTGCCCCAGGCAGCCGGTGTTGCAGCGATTTGGAGCCGTGAGCATCTGCACCCAATATTTCACTCTAAGTATTATGTTCATGCAATTATGGGCATGAAATCATGCCTGATCCACACAGGGGGAGCTCTGAATGCCGACTACACAGACGGTTTTCTGGGGTCAACTCGCAGGCTAAAACGTTTTGGTGCAGAACATTGGCTGAGCAAATTCAGGCAATGAACAAATACGTGGAAATTATCACCTGCACTTACAGGGCACCAAACCCAGATAATCCCCCGTCTCCACAAAGCAAGCACTTACCTTCTGGACAGTAATGCCCAGCGCGGCATCTCCCTGAAGGGACAGAAACTCCTGCCATGCAAAACCATCCTGCGGGACAGGGCAGGCATTCACCCTCTGATGCCAGGCCAGCCCTATTGCTCCAGGTGCCTGAGGCACATTTGTACTGTGTTGGATACTTTGTGCCTGGTGGGCAGTAGTGACCAACTGGGCAGGGGGCTGGCGGTTTCTGCTTCCCTCCTGTACCTGCAAACACAGAGATAAGCATGAGGGGATACAGCATGGCCTAGTGGACAGAGCACTACACTGGGATGCAGGAGACCTGAATTATCTATTTCTAACTCTGCCACTGGTCTCTTGGTTGACCTTGAGCAAGTCATTTCACTGTTCCAGGCCTCAATTTTCCTATAGGTAAAATGGGAACAATAATACCAAATTTATTTTTCAAGGGCTCTAAGATCTGCTGATGAAAAGCTCTGTATGGGCGTGTCTACATGTTGCCCTACGGCGAGGTAGCGCATTGCTACATTGCCATACAGCGTGCTATGGCAACATAGCAATCACATGGGTCTACATGTGATTGGCAGCTGTGTTGCTGTAGCTGCACTCTCCCCCTGGGATAGCATGCTGCTCTGGCAATGTAGTGGTGAAATCTGCACATGGCATAGTAACCACCTGTACTGCAATGTGCTTTGGTACTTCTGAAAGGAAGTACTAGAGCATGGTGCCATGGCAATGTTACCATGCGGCGACATGTAGACGCACCCTACGATAACTTTAAACCAGGGTAGGTTTGAACCTTATAGACTAACCAAAGTAGCCTAAGACACACATACACACACACTCTAAGAACAGGAAGCAAGCAAACTATGACTGATAAAATTATGGTCAGCCAGAGGTAGGGCTGCCTAAAAGCATTTGGAACCATTCCTGGCCGTAAGATGTGAAAATGAGGTTGTTTTAAATGATGCTACATTATACATGTACCACTTGTAACATCACAGCAAATAAACATCCTAATTCCTGAGCTGTATTTCAACTGTGTATCAAAATGTAATTGTTTCTACGTAGGTTAGTCTATAAGGTGCAAATCTACCCTGCTTTCTGCTTGACTTCAGACTAATATAGCTAACTACATCTCTGTGCTCATTAGCACTATCAGACTGGTACAACATCAAGCCACTTGGCAGATACCGAGCTGAGCGATCTTCCAGATTCCCACACCCAAAGCCAGCGTGGTGATCAGGAGGAGGAAGCATGAAGACCTGGGATTGCATTCCTGGCTGCTCGGGGCTCAGAGAACAACCCATGCTGTGTTAGAGCTGCAGCTGCGGGTGTAATGCCAGGAAAGCCAGATCGAATGCAGAAGGGGCACTAACTTAGGTAGGAGCTGCCCACAGAAGGGAGAGGTCTCTCTGCTGGCACTACCATCTGGCAGGGCACTCACTTCAGTCTGTGGAAGTGCTAAGTGCAGTGTTGTGGGACTTGCCAGTGTGCTCCATGGCACTGAGGAAGTAGGAGCACAGCTCACTGCCCTTACCCAAGGCTACCCCTGTCAGGCTAAGGGGAACTCGGCTCCTTTACCCCCCGGCATTCGAGAAAAGCTCCCCACCCTCAGTGCCACAAAGCACTGAGCCACCCCTGCAGAAACCCACGGTCCAGGGATTCACGTACCTCTTGTACAGACGAATCTGGCAGGGCACGTCTCACACTGGGATTTGTCAAAAAGGTGCAAATAGTTGGTGAACGTCCCTGGAGGGCAGGCGTTGCTGGGAGCATGAGGGCTGGAGGAACCCAGTGGGCACACATGCCTGGCAAAACAGAGCCCAGCCAGCTGGCTCAAAAGTTTCGACGTGACAGAGCAGAGCTCCTCCATCCCCCTTTCCCAGAACATGAGGGTCCTGCAGCTAAAATGAAGCCGGGCACCTGATGTGAGCGAGTACGGCTGCTCAGGCAAGACTGGCAACTCCTGGGGAGGTCTGAGGTGAGTTTAGCTCCTGCCTTGGGGGCAGGAATCTTGTAAAAGGACATACAGAAAGGGTTGGCTGGTGGCAGCGGGGTCAGGACGCTTGTGCGCTGTGTAGGAGGAACACAGGGCAGCCTATCTCTGGATAGCCAGACAAGGAAGGACAGCCGTATGAGAGCGTATGCCGAGGAGGAGGAGGACAGCATCTCTGTTCTCTGTTTGTGTCACACCTGGCTTGATGGGATCCTGCTCCAGGGCCAGGGCTCCCAGACTGGACCACTGGTTGAATGATGCAACTTAAAGCAGTCTGCTGCTCTACCTCGTCCCGGGAGAAGGAGCTCTGGCTGTGCCCTTGTATTTCCTTTACACCTTACTAAAGCTCTTATTTTACTTTCTTGTGTGTTCTCTGGAGTCTCTCACCCAAGGGAAGTCAGCAGAACAGGTTTAAGTACTTTGACAGCATTGTTCTTTTCCCTCAAATAACAGTTCTGTCAAAGCAGAACCATCTGACGCAAACATTTCTACTGCCTCGACAAAAATATTCAAGACAAATATTAGAAGAAAAAAAAACCTCTTTAAAATTGTTCAGGGAAATACTTTTTCAGTGAACAAAAAACCACAAATGGGCCAGTTTTGTTTCACACCTCCTCACCCTGCAGCAAGGTCTACATGTTAGCAATTGTGGAGGTACATGCTAGGGGTTCACTCACTGAGAAGCCACAATTAATTACTATCCTTTGCACAGTGGTAATGCCTGATTTGGACCCAGGACCCTAGTGTGTGTGGTGCTGTGCAACTACCAAAGAGCTTGCATTTTAAATAGGTTTCTGATTCCCCACATGCTGCAATACTAAGCCGAATGACATGTGGCAAATGAAAGATGCCGCACACTCTGCACCCAACCTGAAAAGGTTAAAACAAGCGTCACAGAGCCAGCGGTACTCACCCCACCATGCACTCTGAGTCTGGCTGAGTCAAGGCAGCCTGGGTGCAAGCTCTACCCGCTGGGCAGGGTCTGCAGTCTGTGGCCTCATCCTGCCCTGGCAGAGGATTATATGTACCTGGCTGGCATGGGCGGGGGTAAGTAGCTCCAGCGGGACAAAAATACCCAGAGGGGCACTTCAGACACAGCCCAGTTCCTAGAGACAGAGAGGACATTTAAGGATCTAGAAAGCAGAGAACAAAATGTGGTTCCTTTTGCCCTGATTCGAACTGCAAGGAAATGTGAGTTTTGCTCCTTGACAAGAGATGGAAAAAAGCCAGAGCAGCACCAGACGGTGGCAGTGTTGGACTAACTGAATGGGACCCCGGCTGAGTCAGTTTTTGGAAGCAATAAACCCATCTGGATCATGTTCCAAGCCAATAATATGAGAAATAGATATATTAAAAACAAATAAATACATCAGCCTACGAACACACGCTGGTGTGGGGGGGCCCAGATGATTTGATACCCAGAATAGCTGGGTCCTGGTCCAGAGAGAGGCTGGTTTGTATAAAAGTGGAGCTTTTTCCACGTTTGTATTCTGAATGCAGAGAGGAGAATGGGTTTCACAGACTAGAGATGTACCAGGCACAAACACTGAGATACCTGCTTGAATGACAAACATCCCAAACGTGACAGCCTCTGAAACCCTGTGCATTAAACAAAGGAAGCCCTAGTTTTGACTTAAAGGGACCCTGTCAAGATAAAGGGAGATGCCAGTGGTCTCACATTAATGACATGCATTTCATCTCCAAGGACCCCAAAGTGCTTCTAAATTTTAGTACGGGAAAACCTGCAGCCCCTTCTGCAGCTGTTTAATGGCACAAAGCAAATACAACAGTTTAGGACAGGAAATGAAGAGCAACTTATCCATCCAAATGGACAAGGAGAATGACAGAGAGCATAGTAGAATTTGCTGGTGATATTTGGACTGAACAATATTCCTTGCCCAGGAGACTTTTAATGAGAAGAACTGATTGCAATGTTTTCACCTCACTGGTGTTTTTAAACAACAACCCAAACAGTTTTTTGACCAAAATGAAAGTGTCTATTTGGGGGAGAGGGGTAGACACTAGGGGGAAAGAACAACAATAATAAAAGTGAGAATTCAAACCCCCAAAATGTTGGTGCAGATGTCCAGCTGTAATTTTTCATTTGGTCTCAGGCAACAGTTTGGGTTTTTGGTTTCCATGAATCCAAACTTTCTACTGAACGTTTTCCAGAAAACATGGCTTTCAAAAACAATATTCAGTTTTAATTATAATCTAAATATCAGAAGCATTTGATCAGCTGCATTGAGTGAGTAAATGACCATAATCACCCCTTCCTTATTGCAGGATTCAGTACTGACTTGGAAGGAATGAGCCACCTTCTGACTCCACCTCAAAGCCACTTTCTATCCGAAATACAAGCCTGTTTTGCTTAGGAGAATTGACAAGATCATTGCACAGCTATACCACTGCAGGAGACCAGCTTTCATTATTAACTGAAAGAGTTTTTAAATCTAATTCACTTTGCACCATCTATGATGTTTGTTTAGGTGCCACCGGCCCTGTCTGTCTGCTGAATTTTGTTGTCTAGCTGAGAGTTGAGACCTGTTCCTGGCTGCACTGTGAAAATTCACCTTTAATTTCCAGAAAGGGTGGGAGGCTGCTGTTTCCTAGTTTTAGCTGATGAGTGAAGGAGCACTGAACAGCAAGAATGGTTTAGCAGCTGAGTCATCCTGTAGAAAGAAGGCATCTGAAAGGAAAATGCGCAGCTCAGTTCTAGAGAGATGTTGCCATGTTAACATGCACGCTGCGGAGGCAGCAAGCCTAACGGTTATAGTAAGGAGCCTGGGACTCCCATGGTTCAGTCTCTCGCTGTGCCCTGACACAATTTGTGACGTGAAACAAAATGTGTAGGGCCCGATCCACAGTGGATTGATAGCACTAGCAAGATACTAACGGCTTTTACTGGACTTTTTGGTTCATTTTCATAATCTTCCAGTGATTGCTTTTCCTTATTTGTAAATGAGTATTAACCTAACTAATAGGGGTGTTTTGGAGCATAGAAAACTGCTTGCAAATCTTCAAATAAAGGTGGTATTAACATATGAAGTATTGTTACCAATGCAGAATACCACGTATTCATAACCATTATAATTCACCCTGAAACGCAACAGTTCCTCTCTGTGCTTTCGTAAAGATTTAATAGCAGAGGAGGCTGTAGTGAAGCTTCCTATTACTTAGACATAATTATTTGCACCGAATAGATTACATTCTACTCCCTAGTACAGTATGGAAAATAAATAATTAAAAACAAACAACAATTATCAAAATAAATGAACCAGGCATAGTTTGTCATGCATCATTCTGGGCTTCTTCTATTTTTTAATTGAGTTTATCCAATTACTTGCTAATTTGCAAAACTCAGTTACTCTCAACAGGTTTCCCAATCAGTAGCATGACTTCACCAAGTTCTATCAGAGCAAAAAAATAAAAAAGTAATAATATAGGGGAAAAAAAAGGAAAAATATTTGGAGGAAATAAGCTGTTACAATTTCTTATCATCTGGTTCCCAAATGCCAGTTGCTTGGGATTTTCCCTGTTTTCTTTTACCCACAAAAGCAGGTAGCGTAATTATAATTGACTTTATGACCTGCAGTAAAGCTAAGACATTTTAATGAAGATTCAGGGCCCCATAGCACCGGGTGCAAATGCAGGGCAGAAACACGGCTGCTGCCCCAAAAAGCTCACACACTATTTTCATGTCTTTATGTTGCCCTGCTGTTCCCTCAGTTAAGAGCTTGAAAACGAGATTGCGTTGAGAGCGTGGCCTTTAGGAATTAGTGTGGACTTCACCTGCTATTAAGCATAACATCATGCCTGTGTTGGGACAGAAGCATTTTGCTTAATATTAGCTCTATCATTCTTGTGGCTTTTTCTCTCAACTTGCTGATAGCATGCTAAACACGTTGCTGCCTGCCTACACTGCTTGCTAGGTGAGGTGCCTCTGCCACTGGACTGGTGGGGGACCTTGGCTAGATCACATCACCTCTCTGTGGGCACCTTCAATCTACCCACCACCCCTCCAGCACAGGCTGGGCAAACCCCAGCCTGGAGCTGCGTCCCCACCTTCTCCCCGCCATCCTGCAGCCAGCGTCGGGGCTGAATCAGCCTAGCCCCAATTAGGCAGAAGTTAATGAAGACACTCTGCTTTGAAGCACCTTCATTTGAGCCCTGATTAAATGAGGGTTAGTTTTTCTTTCGATTGTTCACGTTTAAAGCGCTCTGCAACCACGCACTTCTGTCAAGGCATAGCTGTAGAGTGCTTTCAAAGGGCCAATCGCATGACGAATGTCACTTCTGTCACTCTCTGTGACTCTGTTCTCCCATCAGTAAAATGGGAGACATTTTCATAGTTTCATAGTTTTTATGGGCTGGAAGGGACCGTAGAGATCATCAGGTACTTGGGCAGGAAAGAGTGCTGGGGCCAAATGACCCCAGAAAGATGGGGAGAATGGTCTTTACTTCTTTGGGAGGTGCTTTGAGAGCTACAGGGGATAGCGAAATGATGTACAACTGGGCTTAAGGAGGGTCCCATAACACGAGTTACATTCAAAAGCTGAGTTACTTCCTGACCAGTGGAAACGTCCTTCTGGAAACACATATATGATCAGACAATGGTTAGATAGTGGCCTTTACCTCTTTGGGAGGTTCTTTGAGCGCTACAGGGAATAGCAAAATGGTGTAGAATTGGGTGTAAGTGTAATTGGTGTAGGATTGTCTCCTTAGTACAGGAGACCTAGTTTTGTAATTATTAGCAGCATGGGATTGCCCCAAACAGGATTAGTTTCTAGTGGAAACCAGCTGCTTTGGAGCTTGGTTCTGCAAGCTAGTAAGCTCTTCTGCACTCAGCATCTTTCAAGTTTGAATCCATAAAAAACATGCAGCTAAAACAGAGGTGGGGATCCTCACTCTTACCAACAGTGGAGCTGGCGTGAGATCCAGGGGACCCATTCATTGCTCTCTGCTCAGAATGAAATGCTTCCATGCTTTTTTCAAGATACGATTCAGCCAGCCTTGGCTTTAACAACCCCATGGAGATACTTGCTAACCCGCCTCAATGTTTTTATTGGTCAGTAGTCACTGAGAGTCCCAGCAGGTTTGCTGGATTAAGCCTGAAATTTGCACACTGGATACATATTCATGAAGGTGCCCTCTCTCTCGGTGGAGGCCACTCAAGCAGTCTGTTCGATTAAAAATAGGTTTATTTCACTTACAGGTGTCATCCATTAGGACAAACGTCATGACAGAGGCCATTGGCTAAACCATCGATCTCCTGTCCTAATGGATGTCACTTGTAAGTAAAATAAACCTGTTTTTTAATGGAATGGACTGTGTGAGCAACCTCATCTCAGTATGAGCGTGCCTGCAGGAATACATATGTGCACTGCCTGCTGTGGCACCGGACAGTCGGGGAGAGCGACAGGCCTGTGACTTGCCTTATCCTTAGGCACTTAGGAAAGAAAACTCTTACCAATAACTTGCTTGCTAGGACTTAGGCTTTGGCATCCCAGACCAAAGCAAACAGTCCATAGAGCCCCTAGCTGTTGTGCAGTGCTGTAAAATTAAGGACATTGCCTCCTGCCCCCTGCAGAGATCACCTTGGGTGAAGCCTGATGAGCATAAAGTCTGTACACCAACCAAAGGCTTCCTTAAGCACTAGGTTGGGTGGCAGGGTCTCTTGTACGCTGGCTCTGGGCATGAGAATGAATTGTACCCACAGGGACCTGGAGCATAAGCTGTAACCATTGTCTGATCGTATATGTATCTCCAGGAGGATGTTTCCACTGGTCAGGAAGTAATTCAGCCTTTTGAAACCTAACCTGCGTTATGGGACCCTCCTTAAGCCCAATTCTCCACCATTTGGCTAGCCCCTGGTATCTACCATGGCACTGTAGCTTCCTTCTTGTCTCTCTCCAGGTGAACAGTCACTGCACTGCAGCCTGATTTCTTTCTCTTGAGGCCAGGTCTTATTCTACCTATTAGGTGGCTAAGTGTGAACCTACTCCACCCTGCTTGAGTCCCTGAAAAATAGTGAATGCGCTGTTAGGTAACAGCTTGCTGCTTTTTCTGACTTGGTCTTAGACAAAGATGATGGCGTGTTACCAAAGTATACCTTAACATTGATATTAATTAAAGTAATTAATTATGTTAATTAAATTAATTAAAATACACCAACATTCATGGTTCCTTGGGGACTCAAGCAGGTTATAGTATCACACTTACTCCATGTAGGTGCCTAATAGGTGCAAGAGATTCTAACTTACTCTGGCATCTTACACTAGTTAGAAATTAATGTCAAAAATGTCCTTATCTGTTGCATTTAAGTAACTTCCCGGGAAGCTATAACCTGGTTTTAGTTTAATTTTTTTAAAATCCTAATAATTTCTGAATGCTTCACTGCACATCTGGAAATTGAAAGGAGATTTCCTGGGTGTTCTTTCTCTGCTCTACAGTACCAACTCAGCCAGAGGGTAGTAAATAAGCACTATAAATGTCAGCCTCTGTATAAACACCTAATTAGCAGGGTGATTTACAGCTAAAATTATTTCCCCCATTGTGCAAAATGAAGACCTATTAAGACACAGACCTGGCAAGGAGGAGGAGGAGGCATCACTGGGTTTGGGGAACCATTCTCTAGCCTTATAGCTCCCAGCTGGGCATGGAGGAGCTTCGAGTCCATCGGGGCAAAAGTGACCTAAGAGAAGAAGACAGGCAAAACCAGGGACCTGGCTGAGAAACTATATCCCATGTGGATTAGCAGGCTGCAGGGAAGATGCTTCACCCCCAGGGCAATCGGTAGCACAGGGCAAGTGCTGGCCAGGACAAATTAGATACACTGGGGAAATTGCAAGGTGAAAGACATCCCACTGTGCCGTACTCTGAGCGCTCAGATTAGAGTGGCATATGTGTTGGCAGGGGCTGAGGACAGCAGGACACTCGGGGCCTCTTCTTCCCATCCAAGGATGGGATCTTAAAAACACCAGCTCCAGGATGCAACGAGGATGAGGACAGCAAAACAAATGTTACTGGGTCGAAATGCAGGTCAAGCCGAGGAACCGCCAGGCTCATGACTGTAGACAAACCCCGATAAGCTAAAGTATGACCAAGTCTGTAACACACTGGACAGTTTGGTGTGTGAGATAAGACAGATGGGAAATTCACTGCTCAAGCAAATAGTGTTCCTCTGTTTGCAGAGTAATGCAGGCCAGGGGTGAGGATAGCAGGGGGAATTGTTTAACTGCACAGTGTGATGCTTGGGACATTGACCCCAGGCCATCTTGCAATCAAGCTTTCTCTGATCTGAACAAGGCACCCTGAATACAGTAAGAATTATACCACCGGGCCTTGGCTCAGACCTTCTATGAGTAAAGGCAGATAGACTGTGGGCATGCAACGCACCTGAGGGGCAAAGCTGGCATGGCAGACCTCCTAGCAGCCCAGCAGCCTCACGGTCCTGTTGGATGTGACCCAGTGCATCTGAACAGCAGGAGCTTTCACTGCACCTCCGGCACTTGCTCTGCCCAGGGGCATCAGTACAGGAACCAGATGGGCAACGGAGAGGCTGGATGGTACCAGCATGAGGACAATAATGCCCTAAAATAAAACCAGACAGTGAGAGATGTGGCTCCTTAACAGAGCAGCATGTAGTATCACAGTGCCTGCATACGCCTTGAGCACTCCCTGAGAGCAGCTGAGGTATGGTGGTCCTGGTAATGGAGCAAGCTGGCTGGCTGGTGCCCTATTGACAGAAACAACCCAGGACCCATGCAAGACTCTTGTGGCTCTGGTGGCTTATACATTAAAAGGGTGTCAGAGCTAATGGCCGTGAGATGCCAGGACCTGCAGAGAGGGAGGGAAAGGAGACTGGTGCAGGCTCCAAAAAATTCTGCACAGACAGTGAGAGAAAACAAGTGATACTCAAGTTCAAAAACAAATCTGTATTACCTCCCTTGCTTTCTTTTTCCCTTTCCCTCTGACTCTATTTCTCTTACAACCTAAGTCAATAAACTTCAGCAACTAAATTGTTTCAAGTCACGGGTGAAGAATATTTGGGTACAGCGATGGTAACTGCCTAGAAAAGTCATCATGTGAGCCTGAATGTATTTGAACTCTCCCAAGAAGGTACGTTAGATGGATTATGAGAGACATATTCCTTTATAATATACTTGTTCAGCGAAGCTACAGCTGGATAAGGGCAGTGCAGAATTCTAGTGACAGAAATTTTGACTGAACCTCAAAAATGTGACATTTTTGGGAAAAACCTTAAAGGTCAAAAATTGCAATGCATCAGCACTTTAAGTGTTGAAGAGCTTTACTTACTGCTTGTGGGAAGATAAGGGCAGAACAATGAGAAAATGTTGAATTTTTTTTTCCCTGTGTTGTTTTTGTTGAAATTTCAGTGAAAATTTTCAGGATATTCTGAATGTCAATAAGATTTCCACTAGCTCTAATTCAGAGGAGCCCAGGAGACTGTCCTTTAAGTGACTGACTGTTCTTTCATTCAAAAGCATATTCATTTCAGTAATATAAACAATGCTGCCATGGGGAACATAAATGGCTTCTTTTTATAAGATACACAGGGACTACAGTATGTACCACATGGGATGGTTCCTCAGGTCATCCAATCCATCTTCTTTCCTTTGGCCCAAGTGCTGTTTCCTACCGCTAGCCAAAACCTTTCAAATTAAGAAATGTTTCCAAATTCTAAAATTAAAATAGGAAAAATATGAGCACAATTCTCACAAAATGGTTTCTTCCTTTTGAATCAACTGCCAGGCTGGCAAAAAAAAAAAAAATGCTTCAAACCACAAACATTCCTACAAATTTAAATGTCAAGATTTCAAGAACATTTCAAATAACAAGCAACAATTTTCATTTTGGAATTTCATTTTTTCCCCAAGGTACATTATTGGGATTTTTGATCCCAAACCTAACCCACACATTCCTGTTACTCCATGAAAAATGCACAGCTTGATACATTACAACATATGACCATCCTTCACTTATAGCCCTTCTGCCAGTTTTTCCAACGTACAATAAAGAGCTCTTGCGCAAGATAGCTTGAATTAATCTTCCCAAGTAAGATTTTGTGGGACTCGATATCAAATACTTTACTAAACTCCAGATGGTTATTTGAAGAGTAGAAAAAAGAAATGGATTTAATTGTAGCATAAAAGTGCCATTGCTATGCGGAAATAAGATGCTATATATCAGCATAGCAATAGCATTTATTCACATGCACATGATATTCAGTACACAGATTATATATAATTAAAGTCAATTGGGCAGTGGAAAAGAACATAGTGAATCCCAGGGCTTCAGTTGCATTTGATAGTATTCAATCTGTTTAGTATCTTGAGCTTAACTATTTGTTGGTATAATTCAATCAGCTGCATATATCTTATTACAGCCCATGCAGTCAACCCATTAGAATTCATGGGGAACTCACTTTGATTCTTAAATATTGAATTTCAACACTGTATACTCTGCAAATACCATCTTTCATCTGCTTAGAGGTTCTCTCTCACTATATGTCTGTCCAGAGCTTAGCACAAAAGGGATCCAATTCTGGCTGCATCTTTTGTTTGATAATACTGCACCAGAAGCCATACAAAGAGTCCCATCACTGCATTCCCTATGCACCAAGGCTTCACAATGTCAAAAGAAGCCACGGTGTCATGGATTTGCTATGCAACGGACTGCTTGCTCAAGTTTCTACCTCACACTAAATTATACGTGCAAGACTGCACGCGCCTCCAAAGCCATCCAGCCATTAGAGCCCCAAGCTGGGTGCTCCCCATCTTCTACCCTTCAGGCCAGGACCTAGAATTGTGCTAACCTGATCCTCTGTACTCCTCAATTTCTGTGCACCTAGATCTGAATCCCAATGACCACGGTCCTATACTGACTGCTCTAGCCACTCTATTTCTTCATCTACCAGGCAACAAGGAAGGCAACCGGAATACAGGAACACTTCATTATTTAATAAGACAGTTCTAATTACAGACAAGAGACTCAAGTTACTGGGTTCAGCGGCTCCGCAGGAGGCACCTGGAGCTGCTCATTAAATACTTCGGCTTCAGATGCAGCAACTGTGCGGGAGAGGATGCAGCTGGCATGAGTGAAGATATAAACTGCAGCCATGCTAATGATTGCAACCACTGACTTTCACTTTACAGATGGTAGAGTTCAACCGTCTCCCAACAGGAGACACTGCTCTGAACTAACGAGGCTATGAAAAGTACATAAGGCCCAAAACCAACCCAGAGTCCATGATAGGAACAGTACAGATAGAAAAGGGGAGCTCATAGGTAATTCAGTCCCCTTCCCAGCCTCTTCCACCTGGAGACGCTGCAGAGAATGGCAAAATAAAGTTGATTTGAGGGACTTCAAAGCTAGTTCTCAGCTTGTCTTTCCAAAAGCAGGAAAGCCAGTTTAAGGAAATGGATCTCTGCTCCCTTCCCAGGTTCTTCACTGCAGGATTAACTCCAGTGATTAGCAGTTTGGCCTCAGATGCTCACCTCTGACCAGGTGTCAGCAGCCCTGCTGCAAAGCCACGCATATGTTATTGAATCCTGAGGTGCTGCATTCACGCCGGCATAACTGGGAGATCTATCCCATGGGTATTTCTACTGGATAAGCCATCTGGTTAGGCATCTGGGAGGAAACGTAGGATGGTACTGGAGGACTAACACCACTTGTGTGGGTTAGTCTGCATCTTCGCTACTAAGTCAGCAAGTAACCAGTCTGCCTGGAAGCCGAAGCCAGGGTTTATCTGTCAGCCCAGGATCAGCTGGGTAAACTGGTCTGAAATCACCTCCACATTTGGGGCAGAGGTTCTCTGCGCGTGGCTGATGGGGGATTAGGAGTAACAACTGTGTTAGATCCCTGTTAACTCTGCAGCAAACATACCCCGAACATACCAGCCTGGAGAAGCTCTTCACTACCACATCCCTTCCTCTCCTGTGAGAATTATTCCCAGAACGGGTTTAGGTCAACTAACCCCGTTGCACGTTGCAGGTGCAGCATGGAGCACTCCCGACTTCAGTGAAAGAAAGGGAAGTGGGTTGATTTCGTGTGTCTCTCCCTCATTTTCTTGGCAGTTTCTTTTGGATAATTAATCACCTGCAACAACGTCTCCTGCTTTCATAATTCTCTGTTTTTAAACAACGTTGAGTCCCTCCCAGCTCATCCCCCTGCATTACCTGATCCTGCACTAATGTCAGATTGATAAATTTGTGACACCCCTCTCATCACCACAATGACAGACTGCAATGTCCTGAAAACAGGATTATTAGGACTTCACTGGAATAACAAACAGGAAGAGATGCTTGGAAGACAATGTGAGCAGCACTTCAAACAGCAGCTCATGGAGCAGAAAAGAGAATTAACCTATTTACTAGCAAAACAAGTCCCTTGATGAATAAATGCCCTGTCTGTCCTGGTTCAAAAGCTACTCAATAAAATAGAGCTTGAAAGATTATTGTCTGATGATCGGAGCGGGGATCTTATATTACCAGCTTTGCCACTAACTTACTGCATGGCCTTGCCCAAATGACTCAAATCCTTTGTGTGAGTTTTCACATTTGTAACGCAGGGATAACAACACCCACTGAATGAAGCTGAAGCATAAGTTTCTCTAATGGAAAGAGCTATAATAGAGTGTGACAGTGATCAGGAGAAATCTACAGAACTGTCTAGAGAGAGAGAGCAGCTTTATAATGTAGAGGTGCAGAAATGAAAAGCTGCTTGCACTGTGCGACTGTAACCTGACTGTGCCCTAACCCGCAGGCTAAGCCATATTTTGCGCTGGGCTGGACTTTCTGTCTTTGGTTTTTGCAAATTTTGCAAGCTCTCAGACACCTGGTCCGAGTGTGGAATGGGAAAAAAAGGTTAAATTTCCCAAAATTTTTACGCAACAAGTGGCTTTACTTCAGAAGTACCAGCTGGAAGCGATGTTCTTGATAGGACTCTCTCCTACCCAAGCTTTATTTGCTAAAGATGGAGCTAGAAAATGCTCGAGGGACCTCTACCTACCTGCTGGACAGGGCTGACATCTGACAGCTCCTTCAGTGGAGAAAGAGCCAGGAGCACAGGCTATGCAGCGCACGTGGCTGGGGTTTGGTTCCTGACCGGCCGGGCAACGCTAACAGGAAAAAAACCCAACAGTCTGAACATAGTGATGTTTGAATTTCTTTTGATATCAGCTGGCCACAACCCAAAACTCAGTGGGAGCTAAGTCAGTGCCATGCCTAGTACAACACCCTGCCCAGGATCAAGACAGGTTTTATTCCTCTGGAAACCTGCTGGATACACAGGCCTGAGGACCACATCTCTGCTTATCCACAATGCTGATAGAGTATGGAGCTAGCCATCCCCTCTAACCCTACCCTAGATGTTGCATTTCTGACGACAAGGTGTTTCATGGTCATTTTGATCCTCTGCCATTTTGCTGAAACATTCAGCAGACAGTATAATATGTCTTATATATTATTATTAGGCTTTGGGGAGCGTGTGGGGAGAAGGGGAATCATTTTAAATGGATGGTAATCCTATGGGAACTGGGCTGAGACCCACTAAAATTATTTCACAAAGGTTAAGTGGAGTAGCCAGCAGATTCATGACACAGCTGATAGCAAAAGGCCCCATGCTGCATTCCAATTCACTGAGACTGTCTCTCTGGATTATGCCCTCCCCATTGGTATGTTCTGGCCATCCTTGTCCAAGCTGAATGGAAATTTGCCCTCCGAGGGCATCTAGCTGAATACTGTACCTGTCTATTGTGTCCTTCCGGGCAGATGTATCCCTGGGGACACCCCCGACACTCCCGCTCTCCCTCGGGTGAGTACTGACCAGGGCTGCAGCTTGTTTGCAGACCGCTGTGGGGATCACACGAATAGCCACCTGGACATGCACGACACCCAGCTCTGGTGTCTAAGCTGAGATAGCCGTCCGGGCAAGCCTGTGGGCAAGGTTGGAAACATCCAGGGAAGACATGACAGAGAGCATCAGACCTGCTTTCTGCTGACAACAGAAACATGTACCCAACTTGCACAACACACATCATCCACACACCCATTCCCATTGCCCCTGCCCAAGCACCCACCCATTCCGGCTAAAAAGTCAGATTCTTGTGAACATTCATGCTCTGGTCCTCTGAGGCTGTCTGACAGAAAGGATTTGAAGAAAGTGTGATGAATTCACCATAGTGACGAGCTGGCCCATGCTGCACTGTGCTATGAGAAAAGTCTTAATGTGGTATGTGGGGCTACCAACAATTTAAACATCACAGTAAGACGTAACATTGCTTTGTGTCTCTTTGCAGGGCCCAGCTCCCCTCTCTGCAGCTGACTGAGCTATCACAGGCAAATAAGTGAATGGATGTCATGGCAGCATTAAAACGCTGCTGTCAAACCCTGCAAAACCAGGGAAGAAGGAAGGTGTCAGACAAGGCAGAGCATGCTGGAGCACAGACAGCACCCATTCCTGTTCCCAAGCCCCCCATTCACCTGGCAGGCTGTAACGTCGGCTTGACCTGTAAGCTCATTGGCGGTTCCTGCTGGGCATTTCTGAGGAGCAGCTCTACCCCCTGTGCAACTGGGTTGAAAACATATTCATTTTAAAGTTAAAACATTTTGCTCTATTTCTGCCTTTTCTCCTCCTCCCTCCTCTCTGTGGTTTGGTGTGCTAAGAGCTTCTCTCCTGGGAGCACCACCTAAAACATAGCCTGCTTGGACACCCACACCCTCACCCGAAGGAACAGGGGTGGATCTCATCCTCAACTAAGGAGGTTTCAGCCTTGAACAGGTTGTGCTTCCATCCTCTGGCTTGACTGCATGCCAGACCAAGGCAAAGCATTTGCACATGGGCAGCATCTGCAGCAGCAGGTGCAGGTCTGGGCTTGCAGGGTTCATGGGGACCTGACTCACGAGCTTGGCTTTGAGATTCTAGGCCTGAATAATCCTGAAAACTCATGGAGCCAGATTTTGCCACCCTCCCACAAGCTGAGCAGTGCCTTGTGATGGGAGTAGCCCTGCGGGTTTCATCAGGAGGGTGGCTTAACCTGCTTCCCAGCAAGCTGCAGATGAAACCAAATCGAGGTGGTTTCCGCTGGAAAGAGGACTCAGTGAGGGCTCATTTGCAGCTCAGCTGGCTGGAAGGTTTGTGCCTCAGGGATCTATCTGCATGTCTGAAAAGCAGTGTCCGACCTGCTGGCCCTCTCCCCATTGCCCAGGGCCCAGCATTCATGCTTACTCTCCATGTCCAGCTTTTCCCATTGGCTTGCTTGCAAACAGCCAGGGAGCAGAACAAAGTTGCCAGTGGAGGATTCCCCTCACCAGTGGGCAGACTCATACCATATGTGTGCCCTGTACACAAGGAGAGATGAGACTCCTACCCAGATCCCTCGGTGGCCACAGCTGGGAGCTGCGTCTCCCGCTCAAAGCACCAGCCCCAAGACACCGCCCCGGGAATCCCATCAGTACGCTAAAGGCTGAGAACTCGCTACTCCCATTGACATCAAGAAGCACTGTGAGAGCTAAGCACTTTGATAAAATGCTCAACGCTGGATTACAAAATAGGTTTCCTTGGCTACCTCCAGCCCAGGACGTGACCCATCTCTGAAGGATGAGCACCCCCAGAACGTCCCCCCTAGCTGGGACTAGGTCCCATGGAAACTACAAGGCTGGATTTCTTCAGGGTTCCCTGTACACTGGTTATTTCAAAATCCTGGGCAGGATGAGTGAGGGAGGAGACTTTCCACGATGTTTAAACGTCCTGAATTACAAAGGGAGCTACAGACAAAAGATCTGCGTGGCTGCTCTGCTGAACCCTTGCGATTGAGCTCCAGGAGTTTTCCCAACCATGAAACTACCCCAAGCCTTTCATGCCCTGACTGCTCTGATTCTGAATGCTCCTAGCGGTGGCCCCAGGGAGCCAGAATATCATAAGGAAAGGAAATTTCCTTACTAAAATCCAACCGGGCACTCCAGACAGTTGCCAGCAGTGTAGTAGTAGCCTTTACTGCAGTCAATGAGACAGCGGGTCTGGCAGTCCATGTCACAGGCTGGGGAGAGGGAGAAGGTTCCTATAAGATGCACAGAGAAAGTAGGTGAAAGATGAAGGTAAAATGGCAAGACGATTTTATTCCAGTGCTCCAAGCCTGGCTGTAGGCATTAGGATGCCACAGAACAGAGTGGGGCTAGATGCAGCCTGCACTCCCCATCCACTCTCATTTCATCATAAATAATTATAACACTTTGCATTTATATAGCAGTGCCTTTCATCTGGGGACCACAATGCACTTTGCAGCAATTAATTCACTGCTGCAGCCTTCTCTTGGGGCAGCCTAGATAGTGCAGAGATGGGTGCATTAGAAATGCATAAAGAGAGAAAATCCTAGGCATTTGGCTTGCAGATAAGAGGACAGCAAGACACAGAGCAGGTTCTTGCCCCAGTTTACACAGTCAATGGCACAGCTGGCAATAAAGCTCAGGTGCCTCAGGCTTCTGTTTTAACTACTCGGCATTGTCGTCCCCCTTCTTCACTTCTGATGGTCAACAAGCAGAAAATGTATCTCTGATGATATTAAAGCCTATTGCCAAGTGATTTCCACCTGAATGCTGTCACCAAAGCATTCTGAATAAACTCCAGCCAACTTCAGCTCTGGATACTCCAGGAAACCAAACTGCTCTGGCTAGAAAGGGGCCCATGACTAGACTTCATATATTTTGCCAAAGGGCATATTTCCATATACGTGCCTGAGAGCTAGGAATTCAGTCCTCAGATGGGGTCAACAGTATAATTTGAGTGAGACCTGGGCAAGGCAGCAGGGGACAAGCACTGATGGACAGTTTGGGGTAAGACATTTCATTTCGCTCTGCCTCGGTCTCCCAGTCTGAGAAGTGAAGGTAGTGATTTTACTGACCCTCCTTCCTCCTGAGATGCCTCAATAACAAACACTGCCCTGAAGGAGTATAAAATACAAAATCCAACACATAAGGAACAAAGGTCCAAATCTCATCTCTGGATGCTCAAATCAGCACTTTTCATGTGTGCTGTGATCATTCTGCGGGTCCAAAAGGCTTGGATTTTAGGATGAGGACAGCTCAGTGAGGTCCTTATTTTTTTAACCTGAGCTCCCTGGCAGTTTTCCAAATCAGGCGTAGGTTCTGATGTAAAATTCTCTATAAAAACATGCATGTGTGCATGCGTGTGTGTGTGACAGAGAAAAGTTAGCATGGGAGAAAAATCATGTGCAGGGGAAGGAATGGGAGAGAGTTTCCATTTCTATATAATACTTATTTGATCTTCAATTTATTTTTGTTTTTGTTTTCAAATTGACTGTACTATGCTGCAAACTGAACACACACACACACACACGGCTCTTATTTCCAGACATATGAAAACACACCCAAGATAACTTTCCCCTTTTAGGTGGAAATACAAGATTTGAGACCTTGTAGTGCAAGCTTCACCCCAAGTAAACTCTGAAAAATGTTGCATTTAGTCACTAGCTTGTGACCTGAATATGGCTGTTTTAGATAACTGCCTATCATCTCTCATGCCTTCTGGGGTTCAGAAGGTAGAAGTGCCAGCAGAGATAAAGAGAGAAAAAGTGCCTGTGTGAAGGAAGTAAAGCATTCAACTCACCTGCTGGGAAAGTGTTAAGGATAGAAAATAAAATCCACCAGCTCAAAGCACTAGCCATCAGGACAACTGAGTGGCTGGATGCAGCAGCCCTTCGAGAGAGCCAGGGCTTGCGCTCAAACTGCTGGCGACCTGCTGCCCCAGCATCTGGTGTTTCTTTTGCTGAAGCTAAATGTAACCAAATCTCTCCCAAGTAATCACTTTCCAAAAGAGCCCAAAGTGAAATGAATACCAGGCAGCAGAAAAAAAAGACAGCTTCTCTGAGTTACTCATGGAAAAATCTTCCAGGGGCATCCGTGCTGCTTGGAAGGGGACAACTGGCATTTTGAATAAAACTGAAGTGATAGGTCCCAATCCAGTTACATGATGAGCATCAGCCTCCCTCTCCTTGCAGATATGGGATTAGACGGACAGACACGCAGCTGGACAGATAGAGGACCCTGTCTAAAGTATTTGGCAGGGTCCCAGATTTATTCTATTTCTGTAGCTTCTGGGGCATATATTTGCAAGTCAGTTGCCCTAAAATTTCAAGTCCCAACTGGAATCTCACAAGCCAATTGCATTCTTCCTCTGCTACCCAGGACATTCATTAGCATGTAAGCTGACTAATGACCAACTACTCTTGATGATTCACAAGGCTGCACTGCACATAGCTGCTACAGCTACGTGTGCGCTTCAAGGGGCTAACAGGAATGAAAATTTGCGTGCAAAAGCAAGGCAAACAGATCCAAAGAACTGACAGAGGACTAGCAAGGAACATGATCAATCATATGCTGGAGCCACCCTGCTGAGAGTGCCATTTCAGGAATACTTTTTGCTTCTTTAATGTCTTTTGCTAGAATTGGCAGTGTCCTGGTTCCACTTTCTTTCGCTCCTAGTTTACCGACTGTGCACTTTTGAAACAGAGCAGTTAGAGGGAGAGCAAGATAAAATGTTCTTCCATTTTAATACCACCGGTTTGGGGCACCAGCCACACCCAAGAAATGACAAAAGGAGTGTATGGATGCACCAAAGCACATCTCCTTCAGGACAATGAAGTGGTGTCAGTGTGACAGGAGACTGGCTCACAGTTCAGAGGTTTTGACTTTCTTATCGCTGGCTTGAATTTGGTTCTGACCAATAGGGACATAATTCACTGGTTGAGTGATGACTCCATAATGCTAGCTGATAACTTCAAGTCTAGTTTTTAGTGCACAATTGCCAGCCAGATGCAAAAACCCCTGAAATGGATCACCAGAATAAATGGGCAAGAGATCAGTGGCTTTTCCACTCCTGTCCCTCCAGGAGTGTTGAGTTGCACTGGCAGGGGACAGCAAGGTGAAGGTCCTTTTGCCCAGGACATATCAGATGAAGAATGAGATCAGTCTCTAGGGTTCTCTACCTGGCCCTTCCCAAAAGGGATCTTTAGGGTTTGAACCAGAATATGAAGGGCTCCTTGACCCTTGGGTAGCACAAGTCCCAAAGAAAGCATGCTTCAGAACAGGAGGAGAGAGCAGGTCAGCCACCAGGAAGCAGAAGCCACCATGATGAAACTCAAACAAAGGGCCCCACGCCCATCTTGCTAACTAAGTAGCAAGGCACCATCTGTTGCATTTTATAAAGTCTTTAATTAAACTCCTCCAGTAGAACTCGGTTGTATCTGTTTCCTTCTATTCTACAAACAATTCCTGGGAATTTCTGCAATTATCTTATATTACAGACCAGAATTGCCAATTAAAACTTAATCAACACAGTGTAAAGCAAGGCACCAGGCCAAGTTCTTTGCTACAGATTCTTTTCCACTTACCAACCTGTAGGCACCTTGTGCTTCGGCAAGTTCAGAAAAACAGGAGGGTCCAGGCCTGGAAAATAAAGGGGTGAGCAATTAGACTTTTAGTCTCTTTTTCTGTTTACAAACAAGCTGTGACATTCTCAGATTTATTTGTGGGAGGCTGGTGTGTGAATTCATCTCTGGGCAGCAGGCCAGCTTAAGGCTGATGAAGCCTATGAGCACTAGTCTGAGGCCTTGTATGGGTGTTAAATGCTGACCTGTTGCACCTGAGTGGGTTTTGCACACTCCAGTGGCTGCATGTGGTAAACTGAAGCACAGAAAAGAGTTAGTTCCTTTCTTGATGCCACACAATCAACTGGCAAAGCATGGGATAAAGCCTAGATTCCCCAACCCAGAGCTCTGACCCACTTAGTGCACTGATCCTGACTCTCTTCCAAACTGCACCAGTTTTATGCCAGTCTGTTTCCATGGGCTAGGGGCAGACATGATACATAAACTGGAATAAGTGATCAGAAACAGGTTCAAATCTGTAACACAACACAAGTTCAGCGCACATAAACTGCTTTCAAAATGGCTGAAACCAGTTTAAGATAAACTTGGATGGATGCAATATCAGACTTCACTGATTTAGGTTAAATTGGTTTATTGAACTTTTGTCCCAGATCCCCTCTGGATTCAATTTAACTTACAGTCCCCCAGCATCCCAGGATGCTTTGCACCTCTCTCATAAATCCCACCTCGCAGGGTGGGCAGTCTAGCCTTGACCCAAGCTGTCTGCTCCAGCACAGCAGGGAGGCATGCACTAGTGCCCCCTGGCTTCTGGCCTGGGCCACTGCAGGCATGTGGCTGTATTTCTGGCATCAAAAGTGAATGTCTGTTAACTTGCTTAATCAGTTCAAACTATGCAGCTTAGAGTAAACTGCGATGATTAAATCAATTCAGCTTCGGGGTTTTTGACTGTCTCTACTTAGCCATGGAGCCTCCCAGTTCCTTCCAATGCAAGTGAGAGGACACACCGACCCAACTTTCTTTATCTGAAGAGTAATGCTAAAGAAACAAACTGCTTTGAGTGCGCAATAACCTGGGACTCACTCCAGGACATCACGATTTATTTTCTTCCTGAGATATCATCCTTCATCTGCAGTCTCCGAAAAGGCTCGACAGTTTACACTGAGAGTCAGTCAGCGATGCGTATTGTTGGATATAAAGAAAACACAGGCAGCCATTATTTCAGCTTCTCCTGTCAGAAAGCAAATAGACATAGATTGAATTATAAAACTGGGATGTGGGTGGTG
Organism: Crocodylus siamensis; assembly: GCF_052110815.1. Classification (NCBI taxonomy): domain Eukaryota; kingdom Metazoa; phylum Chordata; order Crocodylia; family Crocodylidae; genus Crocodylus; species Crocodylus siamensis. Next base: position 22,129,144 of record NC_143408.1, on the reverse strand, counting down.
ATGCACAAAAAGCATGAGTCCAGAGGTGGGGAAGACTTGAGAGCAGAGAATATTCACTGCCCAGTGGCAAACAGTCAGGAACGGGCAAGTAGGAGCAAATTCAGTTCTCTGGGAGATCCAAATGACTGTTGCTAGACTGAGCTGTCTAAAACCACACTTCAGAAGAGTTTGACTCTTAATTTTGACAAGAGAAAACTTCTATTTAGTAGATGCTACTGAAAATGCACTAACTGGTCTGTGAACATTATCACTGCCTGCACAATAGCCAGATTTCACTGGCTGGTCACCAGGCCTTCCTGTGGTCAGGCGCTGTTTACCAGTGATGTAAAACCACAATAATATTCAGTAGTTCCTAATTAATTAATAACTATTTCATCGCAGGCAATTTGGAATCTCTCACATGTTGCTCAACTATCACTTTTGACAAAATGGACATTATTCTGAATGAAGAGTAAGCAAAAGCTTAGAGTTGGAACTTGCCTTAGACTTTTAGGTATGTTTTAGGTAGGAAAAAAGAATATTACAAAAGTAGAGTCTTAGTTAGGGCAGTGACTCCATGCTAAGGATAAAATAGCCCCATCAAAACCTTACATTTGGAGCAGCTTCATTATTTACTGTAAATAGTATAGGTTATGCTGTATACAAGCCCTAATGCTAGTGAGAGGTGCCAGAGACACCCCTGCAGCACAAGAAGAAAAGATGGGTGATTTTGGAGACAAACTCTTAGTTATAGACTGAGCAGTTCAAATGAAGCTGAGAAAAGCTCCCCACTTCCACTGACATTATAGGGAATTTGCATCATTCAGGTGCATGTAAAACTGCAAGCTGTAGATCTGGGGTGGGCAAAATGCGGTCCGTGGGCTAAATGTGGCCCACCAGGCCATTCTATCTGGCCCGTGGGGCCCCTAAAAAATTTAGAAAATTAATATTTATTTGCCCCTAGCTGCCTGTCATGAGGCCCTTGATGGTTTGCCAAAACTCAGTAAGTGGCCCTCCACTCAAAATAATTGCCCACCCCTGCACTACATGTTAGCCATATACCACCCATGCAGACACAGATGGCTATGGATATATTGCACGCTCCTTATTGCTCCTGCCATTGTGGTTCAGTGGTAGAACCCATGTCTGCCACATGAGAGACCTGGGTTCAATCTCCTTGATGCACATGTAACTACAGCCATTGAGGCACCGAACATCTGGACTCGGTCCTGCCTTTGGATTCAGTCTCAGTGACCTAAAGGTGGACGGAAGGTCTGGGTAGCCTCCACTCCTCCATACTCCTGCCCAGGCTTAGGTATCGAAGGCCTGGGTGACTTCTCACACATACACCATGATCCAAAAGGATTGACAGTTGTGTACTGCATTGCCTGGGACCCCAAGGGCCCTCAAAACTCCTCTCTTATCTTCCCACAATTTTTGGTCATAAATCAGCCCGTACCCACCTCGATAGGCAGTTACATGGAGAAATATTTTCAATCCATGTATTAAATGACAAATGTGTTTCAATTTAAACCCAGGTCTTTTGCTCAGGGATAGTGTCTCCTCTCACCCACTTCTCTCTCCATTCTTGCTTTTTTCATCATTATTATGCAGATAGTGCTACTTGGAAAGCAGTGGATTGATACATTAAAATTCCACCTTCACAACTGCAAAGTCAGTGCTGCTTCTCTCCCTTTCTCTCATATGCATATGTATGTGCACACATGCCCCAACTTGGGAAGGCTGCTTGCCAAGCCCTGCTGATATCACATGCAAGTAATCTGCGTAGTCGGTGTTACTTTATGAGCCGGTGTTGTGCCCTGTTATACATGAACGCCAAGAGACATGCCATGAGGCAGGTAAGACAGGGCCGTATTCAACAAAACAACAGCACCTCCTGATATAGAAGCCACAGACGTATTGAGAAAGGCTAGCTCTGCTGCCAGATGTTATTTTTATGTCACATATCCTCAGAGCAAGTTCGGTGTTAACAGCAAGAACTCTGGAGTTTACATGAGGGGCAATTAAACCTACTGACATGTTAACTATACACAAGTGCCATCCAGCCTGTGTGTGAATCCATACATCTGATGCTCAGCCTTCCTTCCCAGAGAAATCAAAGTCCTCTCTTTGAGAAGCTAGAGCAGTAAAATGCATTACAGCTTTAATTTATTTTGCACCCTGTTTTACATGCTAAAATGTATCACCAACTGGTTTTCAGAGCTAAATGATGGATTTACAATGATTTGCAAACTGCAGAGGAAGAGAGAAAGCCAAGGGCTTAGGCAAAAGGGAAGGTATATGTTTTCAGACAAGGCTCTAATTGAGGTGGAGAGCTGATGACACAGAGCAATGGTAGAGCCCTATACCCTATGGGCAAGGTACAAGTAACCTAAGTAGTATTATTGCAAGAAGCAACTGGGGGGAGCAGCAAGGAAAGAGGACCTGAGCAATCTCATAATAACTCAGTTCTAGTTACTGGCAAAGCTCTCAATGACTTCACTGGGGCCCTAAGTTCACTCCGGTTTGCGAGATGCGCTGAAGCCCAACAAAGGGGTTCAGTATTGGATTGATATTTTAAACTGGCTCATGGAAAGCAGAGCTGAGATATCTGAGACACACTGAGGAACGGTTTCAGAGACTCCCTAAACATCAGAGGACCTACCACTATTCCCATGGGCCACAGTCTTGTGTAAATACGCTACATAGGCACGGTTACAAATAGCAACACTTTGTAACTATGCTGTGCATCGCCATAGCACCAAATGGCCCTGACTGGTCTTACACTGTAAAAATCAATGGCAAGAGACAGATGTGGCACTGTAGATTTCAAGATCTGCCTCAACAAAGTGGAACATAGGACCCAACTACACGTGCACTTCAATATGCATTAACTTATTTTCATATGCATTAAAGCATCACTAAAAAAAAAGTGCTACTTAGTTAATGCACATAAAAATAGACTAATGCACATTAAGCATCACTCAAAAACCATGGGTGCCTGTACACAAGCCCAGAGGCTGCTCCAGCACAATGTAATAATTACAGCGCGTTGGAGCAGACTCGATTAATCAAGTCTGCTAGAGTGTGGTAATGACTGTGCACCAGCCAGCCTCCACGTCTTGTGTATCAGCATGCCCATGCTTCAAAACGGCAGCAGGGATGCTTTACCTAAAGCTCATTTGACAAGTTTTATATCAAGTGTCCCCGCTGTGTGGGGACACTGATACACAAGACACTCCAGGTGCTTTAATCAGAGCATCTCCAAGAGCTGCTCTAATTAAAGTGCCCGTCCCCAGCACATGTAAAAACACCCCATGCTCTCTAGTTAATGTGCATTAAGACAGGCTAATGCACATTTTCTTAGTACCTCATAATAGAGGAATTAGATTTATGCACTTCAACTAAACCATGTTAAATGCATATGTGGATGCACAGGATGAAAGGAGAAAAAGCAAAGAAAGGTAAAATCACACAACTGAGACTACAACCCAGGTTTCCCGAGTCCCCTTCCATTCCATGATCTTGTCCAAAAGCCTCTCCCGAATCGTTCCACTGAGAACAAACTGAAAGCTTTTTGAAGAGATACTGAAATATCATTCATCCTATTTTCTAGAAAGGGCAAGCCGAGGCACGGAAGAGTCCATTGACTCAAGTCCAGGCTAAAAAGGGGCTCGGCTCTGACTGAAAGGGCTTGTAAGCAGTGCCCAACACAATGTTACACTATGAAAAATGGTTGGCAGATAGGGGGACAATTTAGGGTGGGGAGTGTTGGTGCACTGATAAACCCCTAAGTCTGATGGAGAAAAAGAAAAAGAAAACAAATTCAGTAGGTAGTTTTTGACAAACCAAACAAGTGTCTGATTTCTTCCATTCCCTTTTTATAGAATCATAGAAAATGAGCTTTGGAAGGGACCTCAGGAGATCGTTTAGTCTAACCCTCCGTTCAAAGCAGGACCGGCCCCAATTGCATCATGCCAGCTGAGGCTTTGTATAGCCTGGTCTTAAAAACCACCAAGGAAGGAGAAAGCACAAGGCATTTCTGTCATTCAGTCTATTCTATGCCTCACCACGTAGATGGTTCAGTCTCTCGTCCTACCCCCGTATCCCAAACCTGTTCACTTCCCCACTGGATTTCCCAGTAGTCGGTCTCCCCAGGAGAACGTATCCCCATCTGGATTAGTCTGTCTACCTGCTGACACTATGCTGGGGCAGGCAGCGCTGCCATAGCATCATAATGCTTGCCCTGCCATCAAAGCCATCAAACATATTTGCATTGGCACCTTGTCACCACTTTCCAAATATCTGCATGCTGAAGGGATTCAAGAGGCATTTACTTAAGTGATTATGTAATTACATTGTGATTAATGAAAATTATAGTCTGGCAAGACATTTTGGGGAACCTTGCAAGGCTGTGCTGTCTTCTCACAGAGAAGTGGGCTGGTGAGATTGGTTCCCTTTTGCTTTTACTTGCTCACAGTCCTTTTGCTTTTCCACTGAGCCACCCATCATAGGCAGCTGTGGGGTCCCTCGCAGATCCTGAGCCTGATTAACATCGCGCACACACTTGTTGCCAAAGAGGAGATTTGAAATCACACCAAACAACTAATGTTGCCTTCTGAAGATTCAACTGCTGCAATATTAAACAGGGCCTGGGGGAAATAAGAAGAGGAATTAATAAATGCGTTTGTGCATTGCTCAAAAGCAAATAAATAGATGAAAATGTAATCAGGGCTGTTGACTTAGTGCGGTTGCCTACTGCTGCAGCCGAATGGCTGGATGGCAACTCAGCGAATCTGAGCAGACTCCTTTGGAAACGAACCCAGAGGAACTGGGGCTGCTGCTCAGCATCTTGTGCTGCAAATTGTGAGAGGTGTCAGGACAAATATACATGGGGCTTGACAAAGAGGCCCTGGGAAATATTTTAAGGACATGCTGAACAGTTACTAAGCAAGGACATCTACAGCTCCACTGGCCACTGAGTCCACTCAGCCTGGAACTAAACCAGCCCTGAAGCAAACTCCTTAGAGCAAGAGCAAACCCTGGGTCTGTCCTTTCACTGCAAACCAAGCAAATCTTTGCATTTTGTGACTTTGGGGGAATTACCTAGCTTCACCCTCTGCTGGCATCCGCAGCCCTGACCCTTTGGTATGCTCTGCTAATGAAGCAAAGCAGCATTTCTTGATTTGGGAATACTGGCCTATGATCTCTTTGCCACTGACCCTGCTGTAGGAGCTAAGGACAGGGAAGGGGGGTGTGATCTGAGCATCATCGTTTCCCAGCAGTGACCTTTGGACAGCAGTGCAAAATGAGTTGCTCTGACTACTCTGGAGATGCAGATCAGCTCTGAGACAGGCCAGAATCTGAGGAGTTGCAGGACTTATGCAGAGCCTGGCACAAGCTCTCAGTACCATACAACTTATTTCAGGCACTCTGACTGATGCACGTGACAGGTAGCAAAACCTTAACATTGGCATTCTCTGACTTGAGGACTTACCTCTGCTAAGCATCCCCTTGCTATGATTTCAACCTCTGGAATCATTATTCATTTCTTTTTTCAAATGGAAAGAATTGCTCTTTAAAAGAAAGGGCACAAAAAACCCCACCTATGACCTCCGATGACCTTTTTTGCTTGAACTTTCGTGTCTTAAAAATAGTCCAGTACATTTTCCTGATGTTAAGGAGAGCAAAAGATTCCTTCTCAGCTTTGTCTGCTGAGGTGCAGCACAGAGTGATTTTTTAATAGCACAATGATAAAGGCTCTGAATATAGAAGATTTATAATGGCAAACTGACAGACCCTTAACTGGAGCATCTTCAACACCGCCCTCTGATAACTCGTACTTCAAGCTGAATTATTCATGGGTAAATGGGTGCAGCTCTCTCAACAAGGTTAAGGCAATAAAAAACATTCCCTGTCTTGCCAGCCCAGAAAGATTCGGTGTTTGGTGCAAGTAGTACAGCCATTGGTATCTAGGTTTGTAGGCACATACTTTTATTTGATGGGTGGCATGCTATATGCATTGAGCCTGATTTTCTCGTGATGAAAATGGACCAGCGTCACTGAAATCAAGGAGTGATGGCTGGATGCAGGCCTTCATGCATCAGGATGCCATCCAGCCAGTATCTCACAGGGGTCAGGAGGAAATATACTCTAAGTGCAGGTGATTTGATAAAATTGCCCACTCTGGGGTTTTTTGCAATTTCCTCTGAATCATCTAGCAGAGGCCTCTGTCAAAGCCCGGATATTGGTCTGATCCAGCATGACAATTCTTTTGTTTCTAGGTAACAACCGAGCAGAATTTACCTTTTCCTTACAATATACCAATAGACCACAGTGGCTTAAAAATAACTTCAAAAAGCAATAAATTACAGCAGACCTAAATGTGGTTAATCAGCCACTTCATGTTACTAAGTAGTGACTATTAGCGTAGTTCGCAAAATGAGGAAGTGACAGACAAAGAAAAGAAACATGAATCCTACAATTTCTAGCTCCATCTCTTAGGCACAAGACTCTCTCTCTCCCTTTCTCTCTGCAGAAGAACGTCATACAAAAGTAATGGCCAAGGAGTGCTGGGGGAAACCAGAATTATCACTCTAACCCTAAAAAAAAGGACGGTGCATGACTTTGAAGGGCTATAACCTCAGGTTTCCCTTGGTATTTCCATCAGCCAGAGCATCCTTCTGGAGAACAAGGTTGCTACTCACCAGGAATAAAGACAGAATCACCTACTGAATCATCAGCATCACTTGGGTTTTCCATGGAAGTCCTCCTGTTTAGTACTGGCCGCAGGTGACAAGTTTATCAGCTTAGGAGAGCTGGCAAAATCACAGGTAGCTGGGCTGCAAGTGCAGGTCCTAAGGAGATGTTCAGCTAATACAGTCACCACAGATAGAAACCAAAGCTTCAGAGTATCTGTCGTTTCACACGGGAGAGGGGAGGTTTCTTTTTCCTAATCAGCTGACCCTGATTCTGGAAATACAGTGAATCCAGTCGTCAAGTGGAGACAACAGAGACTTTTAAAAACATGCCAAGAGCCTACAAGAGACCTTTCCTTAGGAGACAAACCATAGCTAGAGGTCTCCATAGTCAAGCCAGCAGTGCCAATTTGCTAGGGAAGGACTGAAGCAAGTGCCTGCTGCAGGGTGCGAAGGCGGGAGGCCGGCTTCATTTAATGGGGAGTGGACTGGGAAACAAAAAGTTAGGCTTTAAAAACACCGCCAGCTTGATGATTTATCAAAGGCTGCAAGTGTTACATTAAAGGACCGCACGTAACCCATCAGAGGCGCGCAGTAATGATTTCTCAGTCTTTTCATCCTAAAGCACCAATAAATTAAAGGCTTCTAATATCTGAATCTGAGGATCCCATTAAAATGATGAACGGCCTCTCGCAGGCTCTGTTATTCACAGGACAGGATGGATGAAGCTGACGTGTCCGTCTAGCCAGGAGGAAAAACTTAAGGCTGGTCAGGTCCCATCAGGGATTTAATTGGAAGACAGAAGGTATTACATATGCACACATGCAACATAAAATATCAGCCCAATGCACAGATGCAGAACATGCTATGACTTTGCAGGTGGAGCAGAATTTATTTGCAAGAAGTAGTCTTGGCACCACCATTACTCACCGCTAGTTTCCCTTCTGAGAAGGGTGCTTTGAGCAAATTTATCTCTGTGAGGTAATTTAGTGTATGCATAGCAGGCTCTAGCCATACCACCCATTATGCAGGTGGTGAGAAGTGATGGCATCTTCTTCCCATCCTGTGGGTTGGAGCAAGGGACAGGGTGACGGGACTCTGCAGTTCACTTCTCGTCTCTGTCAATGACTCATTGCTTAACCATTGACAAATGTGCTCACATGCTTAGGGCCATGGAAGACTGTCTTCCCACAAATTTATACTGTTTTAACCCCGTAACCATAGTTATGCAGGTATAAAAGGTGCTTTGTATCAGTATCATGAATTCCACAAGAGAGGAGGAATCAGCTGTATTAGTATAAGGCACCTGTATCATCATCATCATGGTTGGCAATCCCACACAGTCAAGGATGATTGCCTTCCATGATTGCTTTATCGGTGGGTCCAAAGATGGTTCACGAGGCCAATCTGGGATCAACAGACTCTGCTGCAATTCGGGCATGTGTTTCCATGAGGGATGGGTGGCTCTGGATTCTTGATCTGGTCCGTGACATGCTGTTTCTGTTGCTCCCACTTTCCATCTCCTGTTGTCATCATAAGGTCTCAAAGTACTGAAATCCTTGCAGCAGACCCTTCCTCCATTTAGGGTGGTCCAAGTTAAGGTGGATGTTGCATTTTTTCAAGTTGGCCTTGAGGGCATCCTCAAGGCACCTTTATATTGATATGCTTTGATGGTAGCCAGGGTCATACAGATATAATGGATCCAGTAAAAAAAGTTCCCACCACGTGACATAGCTACACCGGCACAAACTGTGCGTGTTGACCAGGCCTCGAAGCATGGACAGAGAGAATACTTTCTCTTTTGTCTTTGCCTGTACTTTGTCTATATGGTACACAAGTAACTCCCTTCCCAGAGATGTTGCAAAGTATAATCAGTCATGGAACGGCACCTGGAGATCTTTGGCTGGAAGGAACTATAGATACACAACATACACAACGGTTCATTTTAAGTTGCTGGCTGTGGCTTCTAGCTTTTGCGGCTGCTTTTCTGGGTCCAGCTGGCTCTTTCAGAGAAGAGTCTCGTCTCTAGGGCTTTGTCCAGTCTGGTTACATGCAACAAGGCTTCTACAACTGCCCCAAGGGACTACTCTTACCTTCTTGTTACCGGACCAAAGACTGAGCTGAAAGGCACATACCTGAAGAGGATCTCCCCTCTACTTTAAACAATTACAAAGAAATATTATTATCTGCCATAGCAAATGCTGAACAAGAAGGCAGGAGTTCTGACAGGAGAAACCCAATGCATAATCGACGTGCACAAAATAGCACCGCCAAGCCTCAGACTCTTCCCAGATCCCAGATCCTTCTGGGTCGTATACCAGCTTCTACTGAAAAAGTTGTGAAGGTCTTAAAAGAATATTGAGCTCCTGTTCCACAGTGTGGAAAGTGCTATGGTACTTGGAAGGCCCCTGTCATAGTGGTATTTGTTTCATGATCTTTAAAGCAATCACCTTTCACAGCTCCCTTCCTAGTCAGCAGTGCTATTTTCTCCCATTTGACAGACAGGGAACTGAGGCACCGGGTGAGTGACTTGCCCAAGATCCTACAGGAAGCATGTGGCTGAACAACAAATTGAAATTTGGGTCTCCTGAAATGCAGATTAGTGCCCAAACTCCTGGACTTCCTGATCAAGGATCTTGAACAGAGTCCATGTCTGTGTGAGCCCAGTCCACTGTCCCATCTGCTCCAGCACAGGAGATTATTGCACGCAAAATCAAAGAGAGATGAATCTGCCAAGGCCTTTAGAAAGTCATTTCCATCTGGCCTGCATCAAGAATAGCCTCAAATCCTTCAACATTCTTGAACTTTAAATCCTCAGCACTGCTGCATTATAAAAGTTTGTTCCTTTTCCACCTGGGTTTGTTCATCTCTAAACACCAGGCACGCATTCAAAAGGAGAAACACCCAGCCAAATATAAATGTGGAGCTGATCAGCTCCACAGAGAATCAGTGGTTATATTAATTTTATTTTAAATGCCTGTGTATACATTGGGTCTTTCATGTTACAGCCTTATCTGCAAGGTGCTGATATAACCTCCCATTCACTCCCTCTTCTGATATTCTTCCATTATCCCCTCTTTCTGCTGGCTCACTGAAACGCATCCAAGTTGCATATGTCCCTAGGAAACCATTGCAGCAAGCAAAAGCGTTACCTTATAAATTTATAATCAGTGAGCACCATCCCACTGATCTTTACTTAGTTCAACCTCTCCAAAAATATTTGTTTTATTTATAGAATGAATTTCAGTCACACTTAAAAGTTAATTGACTTTTTTTTCTTTTTTTTTATATCAAGGCCTGGGTTACGAACTGGCCCACACAAGACATTTGTTTTTTATCTCTTTTCTGTTTAGTCTAGTGTGAAATTGTTTTCTAGGTAGTGATTAATTCTGTTCTGGCTTTTCCCCCTTGTTGGGTAATTTGCAATGTTTGAGAAGACTATGCTAAACTGCAGCTTCCCTGTTATCAGCAGTGTCATTACGGCTTTGTCAAACACAAGCCCTTACCATCTCCTGTCACTAGATCAGTTATACAGTTTCTTATTAGGTTTCATATCAGCTTTATCCCTTTGTTTTCTGGAAGTAACACATCGGCTTATCTGAAACAAGATGGATGATCTGGAGGCAGGAGATGGGAGGATGATGACAAGATGCTGGCGTGACTCTAATTGCCTAACCACACAAAGGGGAACTTCGTCCCATGGGAAAGGACTTGTACCACAACCAACTTGGGGACAGACACAGAGTCTTAAGTTGCACTCGTGCCACAGTGGTCCACTCTGGCCATGGTATATCCAGGTAAATTAATAAGTCACCTGCCTTGGGAGATGGGAGGAATCAGTAGTCTATCTGCTTTCCAACTGCTTGCCCAAGACCTGTGTCATGATTGCTCCGCAGTGGTACCCACTGCTATTCAACAGCCTTCGGTTCTGGGGCTGGAGGATAAAGACCTCTGAACAGGGTGAGAAATATTGGGATGCTCAGCACAATTCTGGTACCTACATTTTTATAAAAGATGCAGGAAAAACTGCAGAGGGTGCAGAAAAGTGCCACAAAAATGATTTGATGTCCAAAGAACGTGCTTTAAGAGAGAGAGAGAGAGAGAGAGACTTCAAGAACTCCATCTGTTTACTTCATCAAAAACCATGACTAAGAGGTGACTTGATTACAAATTGCCAGGACTTTGATGGAGAGAAAATACTAGGTTCTAAGGGACTCTTAAATCCAGCGAAGAAAGGCATAAGAACTAATGGCTGGATGCTGAAACCCAAACTCATTCAAATTTAGAAATGAGGCATCAATTTTTAACAGCGAGGATGCTTAACCACTGGAACAAGTTATCTGGGGAAGTGGCGAATTCCCTATTTTTTGCTGTTTTCATATCAAAACTCAGTGCCTTTCTGGAAGATATACTTTAGCCAATCACAGGTTATTGGACTCACACGAGGTAATTTAAATGTAAAGGTCTGTGATATAAGCAGGTCATGCTACATGATCTAATGGTCCCTTCTGGCCTTAACATTTGGTGATACGTATATATCCCATATCAATATAAATTTGGTAAAATACATATATTAATGTTGTTTTCAGGATGCCTGGCAGATCTTTATGCAGGAAGTAGCAGCATGGCATTACTATAAGTTTAGGCTTAAGGTGCAAGGTTTAAGAAGCCATGTAGGCTTGGAAGAAGGATGGGGGCATGGAGGAAAAAGTTGAGGGCGCTTATGTACCACTCAAGACATGCATTGCAAGGACCTATGCAGACACACAGAAAGACAAAGTTAAAATCCTAGTCCTGCAGAAATCAATGGCAAAACTTCCACTGACTTCAGCAAGGCATGGAGTTCACAAAGTCCCTCCCCTGAATAGCTTGAACCCAATGCTGCAAACGCACAGGTGAGTACCCTTCCCCATAGGAGTAAACCTCTTGAATGCAGTGGCACAACTCACACGCATAAAGTTATTTATATACTTATAAGGACTGTGACTACTTATATGAAGTCAGTGGCCTATTCATAAGCAAAAAGTCATGCACCTACTCCAGCCTTAGCTGGGCTCTAAGCAGTCAGTACCAGATGAATGCGGGTGTGTGTGTGTGTATGTGAGTGGGAGTGAAAAGACTGCAACATAAAAGAAAAGCAAATCTGTGGTGATGTTTGTCACGGCTTGTCAATTCTTTGTTGAAATCTTGGTTGCTTTGATTTCATTCTTTATAATTCGGTGTTTACATTAAAATGCAAATTAGGTACCTGCTTCTCCTGGCCTGTTTTCTTCCCCTTTTGTTTGAGTTGCTTTTTTCCCCCTCTTTTAACTCTGACTCATCTCGACTATAAAGAAAAAATATACTTGGCCTCTGGTGTGCTTCTGTTTTGTGGTATACTTTGCAGCATTTTGTTGGGTTTGAATCCTGGGGAATTGTGTTTGTTTATTTATTTGTGCCTTTGGTAGTTTTGCCTGCTTTATTCTTCCGGCTTTTCCTTTGTTTTCTGTTTCTGCTCTACCTGCTCCCGGTTTGCCTATTAGCCACCTCCTATTACAGCTTCTTTCTTTGCTCCCTGTCTTCTGATTCTGTACTCAGCTTTTTTCTTCCCTCAGTCTCGCCTCTTTGGTCCTCCCCATCCATTGTCAGTTCCTTTGCACTTCTGTGCAGGTTCAAGAAGGGGAAGGATGCACGGAGGAAGCTTCCCACTTGGTTGTAAACTTTGCAAGAAGCTTGTTACCAATTAGAGGACCATGCAGATGCATTCAAACCTATTTACCAAGAACATCTGCAGGCCCTAGCAGTAATGAATGCCTTCCCAGATGCTCAAGGCAGCTTTGTTTTCCCAAACACGGACAGACACAGCATTTGCACTGGATGGTCTCTTTGACTGCAAATAAATCCTCTTTTGAATTTTTCTCTTCATTTTGGGCCAGATTCTTACAATCTTATTCATTCCCCTGCTCCCTCTGAGACCCACTGATTTCAGTGCAGTGACTTGCAGTATTGAGTACTCAGTACGAGGAGAGATGGTAGAAAGCTACCCTTCATGTTTGGCAGCAAAAGCCTTCAGGCAGATGTTTCAATCAAGAGTAGTGGATGGGTTCAGTTGACAACACCCCCCTCCCCCGAAAAATAAAAAAAACCCAACAGCAAAACAAGAAGCCCCTTGGACTCATGCTATAATGGAAAATGAGTGTTGCTCTTGGCATGATTCCTGTGTCCTGCCTCTCAAGTCAGTAACTCCACGTTGCACAATTAGTCTGAGCTTTCTGGAAGTGAAAAAAATGGTGGCTACTGATGGGACAAGACATCCAACAGCCTGAGGGAACTGGACTCTGCAGCACAGCCAGCCTAGCTGGGCAGAACGGTTTCGATCCATTTGCATAGCAAAGCCTGGGACTATCTGCTGGCTACTCTCAAAGTTACTCCAAATATGAGCAGGTTTATGCAAAGTCCTTACAATTAGAGCATCTTCAGCTTTGCTGATATAAAGCTTCGTTGTAAACTAATTTTTTTTGTCAGAAACAAAATTGTTCAGGGCAAAAATTGTGGTTTCATCTATGTCCTTAGACCAGGGGCGGGCAATTATTTCAGACGGCGGGCCGCTTACTGAGTTTTGGCAAGCCATGAGGGCCACATGACAAGCAGCTAGGGTTGAATAAATATTAATTTTCTCATTTTTTAAGGGCTCCATGGGCCAGATAGAATGGCCTGGAGGGCCACATCCGCCCCGTGGGCCACATTTTGCCCACCCCTGCCTTAAACCAACACGGCTACAACCTACACCCTGGCTTTATATCAGACATGAAAATATACAGTTTAATTTTATTTTTTTTTGTTTTTTGGGTTTTTTTTTACCTTTACCCTCATTAAAAACCTGAAATTACCCCGAATTGAAACAACTTTTTTCTTCCCGTTTTCATCAAAATTTTCCTAGGGTGGTAGGGCTAGGAATCATTTTCAAGCCAGTGCTAAACACAATTTTTATTCAGAATGTTTATTGCTTTAATTATTATTTGCATATGAAATTTCCAAGCTCTTCTCTGTTAAGGGACATCTGCAGTCTAGCCAAGTGAGCAGCTGGCTGAGAGAGAGGGCCCCTGGGTGCTTTTCCCAGCTCTATCACCGAGAGTTCCCAGCCTTTGCCCAAGTGCTCACAGCAGGAAAACCTGAATCCGGAGGTGTGCTTCCCAATCCTAGCTCCACAACTGATACACTGCCTTCAGCCACACGGCAACCACTCTGACCCTAGTGCCTGAAAGCTGCTACCATTTGATGCTTTGATGGTAGGTAATGTATGTTTTTCAATGCATAAGGTTTCCCATTCAACCAGCAGCAGTATGCAATCTTATGGCAAACTTCACAGAAGTGCAAAGGAATAAATGGGAAATTGGAAAAATAACCCCTCTGCAGGGTAAGACCTGAAGCATGTAAGTTTGCAACTTCCGTTACAGTCTGCGCTGTACCTAAGAAAAGCCAGCAGCCGAGACCATCTACCCAGCCCCTTGCGTGGTACTAAGAGCTGAATCCTGTCCTGTTTGAATCAAGAGTAAAGCTTTGAGGCTTTACAGGCATATGTGTTAAAAGATGATTTCATTAAAATAATCCAAGATCGGCAGAAATGGAACGATTTGCATAACCCAGCACTATGCTTTTGTTAGGGGCCAACACTGGATGTTGAAAAGAAATGCAAGTTAGCGTCATTTAATACTTAGATATGAAATTCTATACTTTGGGATGACGGGGCAGTACATTTAGTTTGGCAGGACTAAATCAGGCCACATTAGCCTTGGGGAGCTCTGCACGAATGTGGCTATGCTGCTTCTGCTCCCCAACCTAGCCTTAGTGTTTCTGCATGGAATTGCATGCATATTCCATATGAATCAGACCCCAGATGGTGATCAGATATTGCCCTGAAGCTTGAAGAATAATTTCTGCAGGGAAGGAAATGCAGAGGGAATTGACTGGGAATAAATGTAATCTTATGATTAGGGTATAGGACTGGGAGCCGGAAGATCTAGGTTCTGGCACAAGTGTCGTATGCGAACGATGGGCAAATCACTCCTTCACTCTGCCTCCCAGTTTCCCCTTCAGTGAAATGGTGATAATGATATTTACTCCCCTTTGAATGAGGCTTAATTCCTTCCTGCCTGTGGAACAGGTTCCTCTACTCTCATATGGAAGCAAAACCACTCTGGAACAAGCCGCATTATTGTGTTACTTATGTTTCCATATTACAACAAAAACAGCCTCCCTGGAGCACAGACTCAAATATAAGGTATCGATAGTTATTATTCTACTGAGCCAAGGAAAAAGTATGATAATGGTGAATAATTCAAAACAAATATTTTATTCCTAAGTATACTTTTCCCACCAGTATCAGACCATATATATTTTTCCCAGCAATTCATATGAATTTTTAAAAGCAAGCAATGAAAACACACGCATGACACACAAACACTCGGAGGACACAATTCCTTTAGCAAGTAGTACAATCCACATATTAGCCTCTGGACCCCCCTTTTCCCCCCTTAACAGACACACAGGTACACTTTTTTTCCCAGTTAATCTGTTTAGAAAGGCAGTGACAAGATTATTTTGCATACTGTTAGGAGAAGTACTCATTAAGGACCTGATTCAAAGTCAATGGAAAGCCTTTAGTAAATTCAGAATTGGATTCTGTATTTCAGCATTTGTATCCACAGCAGAGAAAGGTTCATTGTTGGCTATGGGGTGTGTTCAGTAAGCACCCCCAGCCCCTCATTCTTTAGAAAGATCATTCATTGCCCCATTTCCAGTGTTCCTGCTATGTATCCCAACCACTTCTACAGGACACCCTCTCCCGATTTCCTATGTCTGAGAAGATAAACTATTTAAAGGTACAATTCCCAATATCAAAGGCTGTACGGAGGTTTTAGAGTGTATTTTTTTCTTTCCTAAAACTAATTCTCTCTCTCTCTCTCTCCCACACACACAGAGTCAGATGTTGGCAGAAAGATCTTGTGCATTTCTTTTAAGATCTGCTAACGGCTATTTTCTTTTCAAATGGAAAGGTGTAAAAACAATGCAATCAATCGGTTGCTAGCCAAGCAATTCTGCAAACGGTTGCAACAGAAGTAGTGACTCCAGGTCACTCCGCAGTCCTCATTTCCCTACCTAATTTCATCCTACTGTCTCACTCAGTAATTCACCCCTACAGATGTTTATGTTTTGAAGGTCGTTAATGAAACCTTTTGTCATTTCAGAGGCACAGTAACTGCCTTGGCTGGCTCACATGGCCACTACAGAAAGTTGAATTGTGATACTAAACAGCACACTGGGACTCTAGCTGATTTCAACGAGTCAGTCAAGTGAATCCTATACTGCATAGCCTGCCATGGTGGGACCTCATCCAACATTTAAACTTTTCCTCCTGTCGAGAAAGGAAGGTACTCATTTCCCTCTATGAAGTATTCACTGCAATTCACAGCGACTTAAATAAAGAAGCCTTCCTCCTATGGAATGGGAAATTGCAACGCAGAGCTAAAGAGCCTTTCTCATGTAGAAAGCCAGGCTTTTCTGTCAGGATAGCAAATAGAAGTCCAGGGACCATCGGATACCATCTGTTCAAAGACAACACAATTGAGCTCTTTAGGAAAGCAGGAAATATATGTCAGAGTATAAACTGGCATGAGGCTGGATTACAGAAGGCCATAACTTCAATGTCCTGCAGAATTTAATAGAAAATGCCAGTCTTTCTATAAGGTGTTTGAATTCAATATCAAGTTATATCTGGGTTGTAGAACTCCAAGGGTGGATCAACGAAGTCTATAGAGAGAATTGAACTTTCTATTGAATTCTGTAAGACCTTTTCTTTTTAAAGAGTAATTTTTGCAGACCTTTATTACCTTTTGGGGAACTCTATTGATTCTGCCCCTGTTACGTTCTGCAGGAGGTTTCTATCAGCACCTTATAGACTTCCATGTAAAGCCATAGAGGAACCGGTCAGGAGAAACACAGCTAAAAGATGCATCGTAAAGACAGCTGCAACTTAAGTACTGAGATTTTCTGTCCTCTTTCCTATGCATTTATGCAGACCCTGTCCAAGCATCATGGCTTCTTTCTATGCAGAAGTCTTCCAGGACCTTCTTCCCATTTCCTTCCTTTTTAATTAAAGGTAACTGGCACGAAATGCCTGATTAACAACCATGAAGCATGAAATGATCTATCCACAGAGCAGATACAGCCACTGTCAGCTACCATCCCTTGTCCATGCTGGTTAACTACATTTCAAACCTGACCTGCAGGGACCACTCCCAGGAAGAAAGGAATATTTAGCTTGCTTGATCTCTCTGCAATCATAATGGTATGTTCAATGGCGTGGACACTACTTCAGCTTGGAAATGGATTGAAGCAACTCTCTGGGCACTATATTCGTTTTTAAATTATACAGTATCTTCCTTATTATACCTTAGAAAGATGTAAGGGGCCTCATTTGCAAACCACTAAGTCTTCACTCTTATATTTAAAGTTTCTACTTAACAGTCAGCATGTGGTATTAGCAGCTCAGTAATTAAAGCTGATGCTGCTTCTAATGACAGTCCTGACTTTGCCCTCACCCCATGTAGCCTCACCCCAAAAGAACTGATCTTCCACATCCTTATGATACCTACTTTCCTCAGCACAGTGCAGTTTTTCCTGGAAAGTCTGGTAAGATCATGAAGGAAGCCTTACAATCATAAGGGAAACACTTTCCAATGCCCTTTATCTCATGCCACCTTGACACCAGAACAGTGGATTGGCAATGGATCCGTGTTCACGTCGCGCCAGCCGTCAGTACCTGGTCCACACCAGGGAAACTAATGATCCTCATAGTGAACTGAATGGGAATCCTGGTGTTACTGCCACTGACCACCCAAATGTTGTGCAATCCTATGGCTTTCATGCCACTGGACCTGTACTTTGAATCTCACAACTTAACGTTCAAGGTCTGTTGGCTGCCAAGCAAAGCCTAATCAGCTAAAACTGCACGTGGCCACTGAAGACGCTATCACACAGCTTACTGATTATGCACACATTGGCTGACTAGCTAGAACAAAATGGGTGCAGGGCAATACAGAAATGTTATGATGATAATTTCCATCCCCTTTACCAAGGTGTCTATGGCTGCATGCGGTGCAGGACAGGAGCCCAATTCTCCCCCCTGCTTTCAAAATCAAATCTGTCCTTGGCTTCTGAAAACTTTCCAAACTTTTTCCTTTGGCCCTGAAATCCCTTGCAGCTACATTTTCTTGGCCTCAGCAAGGAAGAGTGCAAAAATATATGGAAAGGTCAAAATAACAAATTACTGGGAGATTTCTGAAATGGATTCCCTTGAATGAGAAATGGGATTTTATAACCTCCTAGTAATTTGCTATTTTGACCTCCACATGTTTTCTGCAAAGTAAGGTGGGGTAGGTGGGAGAGAGAGTGTGATGAAGGATTGTGTCAGTGGGGAACAAGATAGAGCCTACAGCTGCAGATTTCCAGAAATAAAAACACTGACATGCGTTGGCTTTGTTTTTAATTATGTAGCATTTTAGTGAAGACTGAGCAATACTGTTTTCGGGGTATCAGCTGGATGCTGAGGAAATACGCTTAATATTATAAAGGTTTCTGTTTTGAATTTTAATTCAACTGCTGTTGTGAGTTCTTCCCAGAAAGGAGCTCTTACAGGAATCCCAAACACAGCAATGAAGCAAAAAGCCTGGCCTCATTTCAATTAATAATTACAAACTTGGACCAGACTCAGCCAAAGTTTGCAGTGCTTCACCAAACTTTCACTGTTTGTGGGATGTATGTCAAGGAAAGTCTGGCTTTGGCTTCTAGGTGAACTTGGTTTGACTCCTGCTTTGGCATAAAAGCCACACAAAATGAAATGATTTTATATGATTTCCATGCAGAATTAGGCCCAGATTACATATGTCACTTAAGTTTCATCATAAACTGAGAGATCCATTTGAATCATAAACCAAAAGTAGAAGAGAAGGTATGTAGTTTATAAGACCAGAAGGCAGCATTGTGATCATTTCATCTGCCCTCCTGCATAGCACATAGATTTACTTCTAATTTGACCACAAAAAAAAAAATATCTTTCAAAAGACTATTGCATCTGGATTTTAAAACTGCTGGTGATGGCAAATCTACCATGACCCTTGGTCCCTTGATCCAAGGGTCAAGGACAAGAACACAAATTTTGTCTCAGTTTTCTTTTAAATGCTTCTTGCCTATGCTGGCATCTACAACACCAGGCCACGTGGTCTTTTAGGTAGTTGTACAGCGCCTTTCCAATGGGTCCTGAATTCTTGACTAGGTCCTTGGGTGCTGCCATATCGAGAGGCCAAGATTTTCAGAAGCAAATAGAGTTTGCAGGTGCCTCAGTTTTTAGACACCAGCCTTGAGATACTTTAAAGGTCCAGATTTGCAGTGTGCAGATGCTTAACACCTGGAAATGAGGGCCCTGTAAAAGGGGTGGGGGTCAACCTGGACAAGCAAGAATTCAGTGCCCCAAATCCATACCCAACTCTGGAAAGTTTGGTGATAAGAAATTGTCCCATTTTGTGAAATTGCCCTAAATGGTCACTGGCCTGTGATAATAGGCATGTCACAAAATGGAGCGTATCTTTGGCTTTGATATCAATCCTCTTCCAAAGTGGCTTATTCTTACTGCAATCACTACTATTCAGCATCAGCCATTTATAAAACCATCCAAAACCGAAATTTACAACTGAAAAGGTGAAAAGGCTGCAATGGCAAGCAGCTGGAACATCACTTGTAAACACTTTCTCCCTACAGGATAGATGAAATTAATATGCCTTTAATGGAGTTACATTGATTTACACCAGCTGAGGAGCTTGCCCCATGAGTCAATCCATCAACCAATCAATCTAGGTTATTGGATATAAATCTGTCCAATCAAGCCGGAGTTCTGCATGGCTCTGGCACCACGTTGCATGCTCCTGCAAAGACCTCCAAAGCAAAGGGAATCAGAAGCAAGAGGATGGCAAGAAAAAGAGAAAGCCAAGCCTCTCTCTTTGAACAGGAGAAATGATGTGAAATCTCTCCCACTAGTATTTACTGTACCTCGCATAACGGTTTCATTTTTTTGCACTTTTGCAACATTTTTATTTCCTTCATGAGAATATTTAAAAAGAGCTTCTTATGGGCGCTTCAAAGGTAACTGGCTGACCCCTGGAGTTCTTCCCAGTCTAACCAGCCTTGCAGTCACAGTCAGCCAGTAATTACTCCTTGGGCTAAAAGCCCAACTGGATTACTGACTGCCTAAACTACTTAACAAAAGGACTTTGTGGAGCCTGAGTTGAAGTGTGACTGAAGCAGGACAGCTCTATATCCCATCAGCAAGGAGCCAGTGTGCTGAGAATCAGAAGAAAGAAAAAAAGACTTTTTTTCCCCCACCATCAAGCAAATGCTGCCTATTTTAGTGGAACCACTTCATCTTCCTCGGAACAAAATAGTCATTGCAATTCACTGAATCCAAAAGGGACTTTCCTTCTATTTCTCTATAAATTAGAGATGATCCTGAACCAAATGCATCCGCTTGAATAGCCCGAAACTCTGGGGAAGCTGAAAATCCAAACCCAGATCAAATTTAGCTTTATTTTTTTTGTAGGGGAGTAGCATGTTGAGGTCCCCTCGGATCAGAGAGCTGTTGGTCTAAGTGCTGGCATGCCCCTGGAGTCTAGCTGTGGTCGGTGTCTTGTTGGTCTTGTTCTAACTCAGGGTTATTTTCTTCTGAAGGAAAAACCTCATCTGGTGATACTGGTGTTGGCTGACATCCTGGCACAGACATGAATGCTCTCTTGTACAGGAAAGACTTTGAAGGGAAGCAGGGTTTAGCCCAGCAGGCACTGCCTTCTGAACAGAGGACTAGGACCCATGCTCACCTTAGCTCCCCTTACTCGAATCTCCCAAAATTTCACACAACCACTTTGCAGAGGTGAACCAAGGAAATTCCAGTCTATTAACAGTTACTCCTAAAGCACTCATGTGTCTGCCCACCTGCCTCTTAAAAAGGCAGGGCTGTGTTTTCTGCACATTTTGCACATGGACGAGGTACAAAGGGTCCTAAGCTACCTGGGAAACCAGGGGCTGAATGGTTGCTCAAGCACCACGTTCAAAGACTAACCCTCCCCCCCAAGGCTACAGTGAGCTATATGGACATCCAGGCACAACATCTAAATAAGCTTCATGCAACAAAATGATATGTGGTGTGGCTATCAGGCTGTTTGCAGGTTACCCGGGACCATATACCCCATGAGCTGGAAGTGGGAGTGCGGGGAGAAGACCTCAAAAAACAAAACGAAGCAAAAAATGAGATCTGGGTTAGGCTTAACCCCCTGGGCCTCCATCTCCAAGGTGGAAGCATAAAAGAAAAGGCGTAGAAGAGGAATTAACACAGCTGTGAGGGGAAAGCTCTTAATCAAGCCAAGCGCTGCCTCTCTTCCTATCATTTATTATTTACGTGGTGCTGAGGTACAGGGAACTTTGCAGAGGGAAAAATTAGAGATGAGTCCTCCTGGCTGGATTTTCAAAGGTGATTTCAAATGGGTGTTCCCAGGGCGTCTTTGAAGAGCTAGTCATTAATGTCTAAAAAAATCCGCCCTGGACCTGAGCACATCCACAATCTGGAAAGTTTGCGCCTGGCTTCTGACTCAGAGTTTGCAGCTCCAGCCTCATCAAGGATACTTAACTTTAAACCCCTCACCCCAGAAAACAAGAATGAAGATGGCAGATACATCTTTCCAGAGAGCTGTCACTCCCCATCTTCCTGCTTTGTCTAATGCTCTAAAGAGCCTCTTGGAGAACAGTGGGGCTGCAGAGTTCATTCCAGCATCCTCTTTCATTTTGCAGCCTCCAGGGTCTCTTCCTGTGCTTTGATCTTGGTTAGAGAATGCCTTGCTAATTGCTGGCATTCTGCAGCCAGAGAAGCAGAGAGAGCGTTCTTTTTGCCTTCCTCAAGTGGCTGCGACTGCAAAACACTTCCAGCATCTGAAACCTCTCCATAGTCAAACAAAACAAAAACCCCAGCCAAACAACCACACAGCTGTATTTCAATGTGCGCGGTGCGAGCTGTTCTCGTCTGTTCAAGATGTGGGCCTTGATTTGATTTTGCAGCAACGATGATACCTTTTCTCCTGAGTCAGGTTCCAAGTCAAGTGGAAATGTGAGGCAGCAGCAGAACAAGAGAGAACTGGGAGAAGGGATGGTGGAGAAAGTGGATCTTCACGGGGCTTCGATAGTACAGAAAAAGAACATTTTCCTGGCACTTTGCAACCAAAGACCTAAAAACATGTCATGGGGCATGTGTAGATGAAACAAGGGGCATGCGTGCACAATACTTTAAAGCGGGTTAAGTGCTTTGTGCTGCTTTAATGGCGTGGGTGTTTGCGCATGTCGGTGGCGTATTGCACATCCATTCCAGCCACTGTAGCACATTCAGCGACTTAATGCACCTTAAATGACTGTGGGGCGCAGCAAACTAAAACACCTCCAAGGAGCTTTAGTTTGCTGCCGTATAGTGCAGAGCGAAGCACTGGGCTCTGTGCGGCTCAGGGGCTTTGCAGGCAGCCTGTGCAGGCAGCCTGGCAGCAGCCTGGGAAGGCAGGCTCTACCAAAGTTAAAAAAAAAAAAAAAAAAAGTGGCAAGCCTGATCTTTTTTTTTTTTGTAAGTGGTGTTTTTAAAAACCCACTGCTTCAATTCAGGGCAAAGTAAACTCCCATTTCATCTACACACGTCCATGAATGCTAATAAATCAGCCATCCCAACTAAGAAAGCAAGAAGTTTAACAACCCTTTAACGTGCTCCTAGTGAAACCTCAAACTATGACAGGTCCATGTTTCCGTAAACTCTTCAAATTTAAACCAAGTTCAATGGAAGTTTCTATAAAGCCCATGAATCATCTGATTGCTGGTTGATTAATATTCCGAGTAGTTTATCCAGCAGTTCTTTTAAAGCCATGGTGAAGTAGATCTGAATGTTTTTTTCTTCCTGAATTCACCCAGCCCTAGAGAAGGTTAAATACTGCTCAACAGATTCTTTGAGAGCGTCTTCCCCACAAATCAGAAAATCATCTGCTTCTGAATATTTCCTCCCCGTCCCTGTATCAGCCCCAAGTTGGAATGAACCTAATTACTATTTGTGCTGCGGTAACCCCCAGCACCACTTACAGAGATCAGTGCCTTGAACAAACGCATCCACTGTGAGAAACGGGTCTTGTTCGGAAGACCCTGCAATTCTGTCTGAGGCTATTTCTGCACTATGGCTTCTATTGGCATAGTTAAGTTGGTCAGGGGCATGAATGATCAGACCCCGGACGGAGTTGTACTGGAGGATGCCCCTAATGTAGTTACAATAATTGTATCGGGGTAGCTTTACCGGTAAAGCTGCACCCACAAAAATCAAGTTTATCTTGATGATTTCAAATGAATTTAAGTTGCAACCAAAAATTCAAGTTGCATGCTCAGGGAGCTTAATAAAGATCCCTGAAAAACACTCCCACTGAATTTCAGGTATCTCATTGTACAGGTGAGTAAATTCAGTACCACTCCACAAGATCCCTTGAGACCATCATGTGGCAGCGAGGTCCACACTGAATTCCCCAAAGTGTTACAAGAATTTCCTTGTATGACCTTTAAAACTTTTGCCTTGATCTTGTCAGCTGTCCCCTTGTGCTTGTATTACAAGAAAGGGTAAAAAGGAGCCTGTGGATGACCTACACTGCATCCCTCATTGCTTTCTGAACCTTTTTCATATCATCTTACTCATCTGCTCTCTAAACTAAATTGTCCTAATCTTTTTAATCTCTCCTCATATGGGAGTCTCTCCATGCATGAGGCCTTTAATCATTTTTGTTGCCCTTCTGAAGAGCTCTTTTTTCCTCCCTCCTCCTCCCCCTCTCTATCCTTTCAGAAATAAGGTGACAAAAGCCAAGCACAATATTCAAGGTCATAACAGAATATACCGGTGGGGGTGGGATGGTACAGAGGACTGGCAAGAAATCAGCTCCAGCGCTGCTTCTCTTCTGCGATACTGATACCTGTCCAGCTCAGGCTGGCAGTGAGTTGTCCCCAAATGGTAGTTCTTCAGCAGCTGAAATGAGTTTGCCAGGTCTCACTCCAGTACATAGTAGAGAGGGATGCATAGGACAACAGTTACTCTAACAGTTGGTTACCCCTTGGGCAGCCCCAGCAAAGGGCTACAGAGACTGAGTCACACCGTCCCTCATTGGAAGATGCAAAAGCTGCTCTGCCATTGTCTTTAGGGCCATTGATCAGGCACGTTTCACCAACAGGAAAATCACTGTTTAAAGCTTGGGGGCAAATTAAAATGCATTGATTCCCCCTTTATAGCCCAACAGAGGAAAATGCCACCTATCAAGGACAGGTATTTACCCTGTCAAATAGACATCGAGTAGCCACTGAAAGGTGCCAGCTCCCGTCTCCAGCACCTTCCCCTTCTGCTTCCATCGGCCTCCTGGAAATCAAAGCTGCCTGGGCGCAGTCAGGGCTACTGGCACGTGCTGCAGGCACTTGCTGATATTGCATGCACACAATACTGAAGTACAAGGGGAATTTCAAGACAGTTGCTTGGCCTAGAGCGTGAAAGGCTTTTGCCAGTTTGCATTTCAGTCACAAGGCAATTAAAAGCACAAGGATAAATTATGCACCATCTTCTGTATGTGTAAGTGGGAAAAGGGGCACTAAGAGCCCCATGCCCACCTTACCACTGCCCTTATAAGGGACAGACACCATGTGGATCCTCATGCTCAGACATGCAAAGGGCTGGGAGACCAGCAGCTGTTCAGAAGAGAAGCAGCTAGACAACAATGACAAGGCCTCTGCCTTCTTTATGGCTTCCTCTTCATACTGAGATAGTGAGGAGCAGGAGTCGCTCTGGAAGGAATCTCCTTAAATCCCAACCAATCCCACCCCACCCACTTAGATATGGGTGGCACTGCAAAAGCGGCCAGGCTTATTATGGGGACATTTGGTGTCTTTTGCTACCTCAAGCAGCTGAATGAATGGCAGAAAGTTATACCTTTCCAGAACCCCGCCACCATAGAGGGGCAACTGAAGAACAAGTTTCCTCCCAATCACGCGTAGCAAATTATTCACTGAACTTGTGCACGGTGAGCGAGTCAGGACTTCGGTGGCTAAGGACTGCTCCATAGATATTCATTCAATACAGACACAATCAATAGCCTCAGTTACACTGGCCAGAGGCCATTGACTTGATTTGAGGGTTGTAACTGGGCATGACAGCAGTGGCACTGCAGGAAATAAATACTGGATGGGACAGACCAGCAGTGCTAGTGTAAGTCATGTTCCCACTGTCACTTTGGATAAGGTCAGTAAACTCCTGTCTCCCACACCTTCCCCTTTTGCTCTTTGCTTTCATCAGGCTTGTGGAAGTCAAAGCTGCTTTAATGCAGATCCCTCACTCACCAAGTTTACAGGCAGATGCTGCAGGCACTCAAGGCTTCTGAGACCAAACTAATGTTGCTTCTGATGATGACATCCCCAACAAACCACCACAGCACAAGGAGAGGAGGCAATTAGGAGATGCAGAGAAAGGCATCTGGACTTCTCCTGCAGATGGTAGTTAAAATATTCTGTCAATTAATCGTCTGTCATATGTCTACAGCAGCCAGCTGTGAGCAGCATTTTGATTTCCCTGCTCCTGTAGTTACCAAGCAGGGTTTCTGCTCTAAAATGGGGTGCTGCCATGCATGCTGTTCAGGCGTGCCCCACACGAAACACAGGTTCGCTTCAGGCTGAGAGGGAGAAAGGTGCAATTGAGCTTCCATATCTTGTGGCCAGTCTAGAATGGCATTCCCCACAATGGGGAAGTTCCTCAAAGTGGAGTCGATCAAAAAAGTTACAACGCTTTTCCATTTTATAAAGCTTTTCAGCAGTGCTTGAGGGCTTTGCAGGCCTTGGCAGAGGCACGGCCTCAAAGGAATGGCTGCAACTGCTGGTGGTACCAATGGGCAGATGGGAGGCAGTTGTCCAGATACTCTATCTGCTAAAGTGATGGGCTGTCCTGGGATGGAGGGTCATATTGCCCTGCCCCTAGTGGAACTGGCATCAGGCCACCAAAGAGCACTGTGCTGGCCTGGGACACCACAATGCCATAGCTCACACTTTGGCCTGGCTAACTGCAGTGCCCTGCCTCTGACGCTGACTGCAGAGTTGTGGTGCGTTGTTCCTACAGTACCTTGCAGCTTCTGGTGCTTGTGATATTGCTTTCTTTGTCCTCTACAGCAGTGGTCTTCAAGCTTTTTTGTACCAGGACCCATTTATAAACGTAGATGGCCAGTCCCGACTCAGTGCCCCTCACTCCTGACTGGTTGCTCCCTGCCCCCAGGCCTCACCCTGCAGTGTGTGGAGCAAGTGGGCCCAAGCACCTCCTTGCAGGCTGGAGCTCTGCCAGCCTCCAAGGGAAAAGTCACAGTTTCCCACATTTTTCTCCTTTAAAGGGGAATCCATTTTTAAAGTTTGTTCATGACCCTTTCATATATTCTTGCAACCCACTTTTGGGCCATGACCTATGGGTTGAGAAACGCTGCTCTACAATACCAGGGTACTGCTACATGCTGCTGAACGGGTGCTGTATTTCCTCCCAGTAGTAGCCACGTATCAGTCTGACTTGTGCTGCATAAATGCAAGGTCACAGTCTATAATGGGACTCACACCTATTACAGCCACAGCTCTGCCTGTAGGAAAAGCTGTTTTGTACAACGACACTGATGCAAGCCAGTCATTGGAGGTGGGGCAGTGAGATGCAGACTCAGCCACCCCCAGGACAGAGGCAGGGGGTCTCGGAGTCACCACCCCGATCCTTTTTCTTGCAGCCACAGCAGCAAGAATGGTAAAGGATGCAGGGAAATTAGAAAACCTGATGCCTCTCACTGGCAAATCCCACGAGATCCAATTAGGACAGCTTGGGAGGAAGCAGGTCAGCACATGAGCCCTTGTGTATCAATGGCTGTGACAGCAGACTTCCTCCCTGCCAGGAATGGAGAGATCCCTGATTAGCTGACACTTGCTATCACTGTACATGGAGCTGAGATTTGCTGTCACTGTGCATGGGGAGGTGGGGAAAGAGAAGCGGGTAGACCCCAACCCCACCTTTCCTCCTTCCCCGAGATATGGGCCTATTGAGATTTCCCCTCACGCAGCAGGGCAGAGGTCTCCCTCACCAGCACCCACGTCTGCCTGTGCATCTGCTTAATGGCCTGTAATTTGTCATTATTATTATTGTTGTTATTATCTCTGCTCCTATCATTATTGCCAAATTATTGTTATCATTAGCAGCAGCAGAAATAATTGGCTCAGGGGTGTGTGAATACACAGCAATGAGCCACTCCGAAAAGTGCAGTTACAGGGATTTCCAGCCCCCCATTTCCCTAGGTGAAGAGGTCACTTGAACATACATGGTCAGAAAAACCACAGAGTGATTGAACCTGTCCAGACAAGAGTATGTTCCCACCACCCCTGGGGTGGGCGGAGGGAGCAAGCTGGCCCAACTGAGAAGTACCAAGGCAGGGAGGGAACTAGAGTGCTTTAAAGCACCCAGTTTTTTTTTTCCAAGTCTAACTCAGGCTCTGCATTTTGGAAGAATCTTTTGACCTGAGTTAATTGCCTAGTTCAGGATCATCCAACCCTAGAAGTAAACCAGGAGCATCTTCCAGCCACTCTTATTTCCTTTAATCCTTCCATCTCCAAATTTCTTCCCTTCCTTTTGCAACCTAGCAGAAGGCATCTTTTCACCTGCAGAAGCTGCTTTTCAGGGATGCCGCTCTGTGGCCGCTGGGGTTAGGGGTTGCCAATTCTGACTGCAGCTATTCCGGGAGATTTTTTTTTTTCCAACACGATGTAATTGTATGCTCAACCTGTTCACAATATCAGTCTCCCAGATTGCTTTCAACAGTCACCGGAAGATCAGTGCCAGTTCCAGTAGACTCCCGGCCAAACTGGGAGGGTTGGCAACCCTAGTTGGGGTGCCGTTCTTCCTTGACAGGGTGGCTGCTGATCTGAGAAGAAGACCTTAGCAGAGCGTGGCCCTCAAAGTACACAGCTGTTGCAAGCGCAGTGAGCTTGTTGTTTCTGACAAAAAGTAAGCAGCATGCTCTCCCGAGTTAGGCAAGTAAAAACAACAGCCTTCTCATGCTTCTCTCCCCCCGGCCCATGTCATTGCCAATACATGATCCCTAGAGAAATTTCCTTAACAAACACTGTATGTTTCTTAATTGCAGGTTCCAAAGTGATCGGGGTAAATGATTTGGACACATGCATGGATTTAACTTGTTCCAATACCAGATTCCTTTGTGGCACCAAGCCAGTCACCGAGGTCTGCATTTTCAGAAGCCTCCACTACTACTGCGTGCTTCAGTTTTGCATGTGCTCAATTTGAGCCACCTAAGGCTCGCCATGGAGGTGCTGGGCACAAGCCAGTGGGAGCATCTTCTCTGATAGCTTAGGCTCTTGCTGCTTCAAGATGGAGATACCGAAAAATAGGGGAAACTTTTGCAGATGCTGGCTGCAAACTTGCTTCCACTCAACTTCCTCCTTGGTGAAATGGGCCTGTGGTTTATTTTACCTTCCTCACAGGGGTATTCCAAGTCTCAAATCAGCATCGTATAACAGTGACTCTGCTCTTACCATGTTTCTTCAGAAAGCCTCACTGGGCCTTACAGATCTGGGTACATAGAAAAATGGTGATTTTACATGTAAGAATAATACAGAAGACCAGAGATCATGGGGGAAGCTTCTCCCAGGAATAAAGGTATGTCTGCACTGCATCCTGGGTACATCCTGGACAGGATGCTTGAGCATACCCCATCCACCTCCTCCCAGTCTCATGCTCCAAAGCCCAAATTCCAGCAGTGAAAGTACTAAATGACTGCAGTAACCGGCATTACTGCATTATAGCATCCCGGCATGGTTGCCTAGTGATGCTAACTGTGCAGCAGTTTGTTACTACTTTGCAGTAGGTTGTTACTACCGTGCAGTAGTGTCACGTCAAGGTTCATGCCCGACAATGCTGCTACACAGTAGTAACAAGCTACTGCACAGTAAGCATCTTGTGTGGAAGCGGTCTGCTATACCTACCTGGGTACAAAATCACTCCCCCAGGCCAAACTAGTTCAATTAGTATGAAAATTGTGTTTAGATAAGTAACTTATCCAAGGTAACAAGATAAGCCAGTGGCCAAATGAAGGTCAAAATTAACAGCTATGATCATGGAGGCTTTCTTTGCTGTGTTTTCAGAAGGGTGCACAGAAACCAAAGGCCTAGCACCAATAAGGATCTGATTTCCAGCCTCCAGTTGACTAATCAGAGGCTGGGAACCTACATCTCAATTGCAAAAGCAAATAGCATCTTTCAAGGAAGTCCTCTCTTCCGATAGTGTATCTACCAGCTCAGTAATTACAGGGGGGAAAGACTGCAATTAAAAAAGTCTAGAAAACCTACATGCAATTTAAAAAAAAAAAAAAAAGCTTCCTAATCTCAAATCAGTACAAACATTGAAGCAAGTAATAAATTATATCACCTACTTTTGTTTTAATAAGGGAAGCCAAAATCAGTTTGACACTGCTGCTCCTCAGCAGAAGTCTCTCTAGCCTGAGCAATATCTAAGTCCAATTATCTATCTGTCCTGACCAATAACTACATCTAATTATTTATAAGCTCTCCTGGCTGGAAAGAGAATTGCTTGATGGGCCCTGATGTAACCCAGGGCAACTGGAGGAATTTGACACTGTGCTGCAGATAGGTCTTCCAGATGGTAACCGGCACAGCAGCTACCCAGCCATTGCTGCTGTGGTCTGCCAATTTTCAATAAGCCAAGTATGTGTGCCCAGCAGTAACCATGGCACCTGCCTGTATATCCCACACAAGTACCCTGGAGGATACCACCCTCCTCCCAGCCTCATCCTGCACCTCAAGTTTTCTGCCAGCTCCACCCTTTCTCCCCTGCGGTTCCTCCCAATTGCAAAGCAGAGAGAAGAAGAGTGCCTGCTGTCACCCCTCTCCTACCACGACTTTGGCACTCGTTTATGGCAAGCACGGGCAAATCAGGAATAACTTCCCTACTATCTGCAGAATGACACCAGTGTAAGTAATGGATGAGACGGTTTCCAGCTTTTAGGAATCTGTTTTAAGGCAAGACAACTTCTGGGATGTGTCTTCTGTCAGTGATTTCTCAGCCAGTCTTCAAGTCCCTAGGCAGTACTGCTCAGTGCATAAGCATTGCCTCACTGAAGAACAGGAGTAAGAGCAAACTGCAGCATTTGGGAGGTGGGAAATAGTGAAAGCACACTCTGAGAAGACCTCTGTGCCATGCAGGGAGCACATCCCACCTCACAGTGTATCCCTAGTCATGGGAATTAGAGAGGTAAAGTTAGACTCTATAGCTACTCTCGCTCCTGAAATAGTGTCTTCTCCAACCATCAGCAATACCTCGGTGATTAACCCCTTTCTCCACTCTTTAGATTCATACGCCAAAGCCAAAAGCAGGTATCAGAGTGCCAAACCCCTCCCGTGAGAGCTGCCACCCCAGATCGGACCGGCAACCTGACTCATTCAATATTCTGGTCTCCAGTCATGGTCAACACCAGGTGCTTCAAAGCAAGTGGCAAGAAACCCCATAGCTGTGAGCTCACCCACCGAGAAACAAAGCATCTTCCTAACCCCCAACAACTGGAGGTTACCTGGTTTCCTGAAACACAAACCTGGCACAAGGCAACTTCCTTTTGTGATGCAGCGTCCCCATCTAAAGGCCACCCCAAGAGGTGCCTTGGGCCAGAGAACAGCAGAGGTTTTGGGGTAAGATGGAGGAAAAGTGAGAAACAAAGGCAGACTCTACTTGCAACAGACTGGAAGTAACACAATGTCTCCACTGCCAGATGTCGTCAGCCTCCACTAGCTATGAGTGTTTCATTTCCAACAAGACAGAGAAGATCAAATTAAAGACAGGCCTCTTGTAGCACAATGGTTTATTTAAGTAGAAGAAGAAGATTATGGGATGGAGGTGACAGCTTTTATCAAATTACTACAGTTTTCAATATACAGAGTGTGATATTACATCTCAAAAAAAATCAGAGCAATCTCTTTTCTCTCTGACTGGATAATTTCATACACATCAACACACTAAAAATCAACTCAGCTGGCCAGGAACGCCTGTTCTATTCATCCCTTTATTAAAAAATCCATTGGGCATTAGGATGCTGCAGATTGCCTCCTATATTAAACAAGGGACACAGAAGCTATTCTGTTTTTATCTCCTTAAATTTCCTTATCTTTGCTCTGGCAAGGTTGTCTTTTCCCAATCTAACTGTGTGTTTAGGATGCTGAATGGGACCATAAATGTTGCGAGGTGGAACAGTTCAGTGGATATGACGTCAACTTAGGATGAAGGCAACCTGGGTTAGTTCTGCCTCAGCCACTGCACTGCCATGTGACCTTGGGTAACTCATTGCTTCATAGCGGTAGCATCTATTATGACTTACATTATGGTATGATAGACTCCCAGTTCCTGAACTAAAAGCCTACTGTGTACAAAAACCTTATCATCTAGGTGCCTTGTTCTAAAAACCAGGGCCCTCCTTGTGTTAGGCACTGTACAAACAGATAAGAAAAAAGATGCTCTCTGCCTGATAAGCTTCTAGATTAAGATAGGAGACAGCAGATGGATACAGCAGATGGGAAAGGTAACAGTGAGGCAAAAATCATCAGCACCAGTAACTGTGGTCACAGAGAACTAGTCACCTAACCACTGTTGACTTTTGCACAGATATGGCAGTGCAGGATAATTTTAAGGAGGGATATGAAGGAGGAAAAAGGGTGGAATGGAAGATATTCCTCATGTCCCTGCTCATGTCTGCTCTGTTTAGACTGTACGCTCTTTTGGGCAAAGGACAGTCCCTTACTGTGCATTTGATCAGCACCAAGACAACCTGAAGAGCTCAGGAGCAACAACAATCAGAGCTGAATAAAAACCTGGAAAGAACAGATGGAGTCTTATGATAATGTCTTTTGGGTATTACCTATGAGAATCATGAAAATAATGGGCAGGAACTTGAAATGAAAAGGGGGACAGATTTGGAGAGGGATTAGCTGGTGCAGGAAACAACAGGTCTGAATGCCTCGGATCACGGTGATGACCAAAAGCCCCGTCCAACTGACAGCTGCTTGGCAAAGCCGATGAAGATATTCGATGGCTGCACGTTCCCTGGTAGAAGTGTCCTCAGACCACTACTGCCGTCCTTTTCTTGGTAGCCTTAGTAAAGAGGTCAAGGACTAAATGGACCATTGAGCCTGAAAAGGAGCATTTACCAGGCTAAAATAAAGGCAGTGAAGACAAAACTGGATATTTACTTGACTTTAAAAAATGCTGCTGGACAACACTTTTGCCAGGAAAAAACAGCAAGCTCTGAAGTATTGTCAGAAACTCCAGGTACTTGAGTCCTTATTCATGTCAGTTGTAGAGACCTATATGGTGCTGCCCAGGCACAGATGAACCAGGCAGAACTGGAATAATTGTTCGTTATTGGCTGGAGGGAACAGCAAAATCATCTGGGTGACAAATTCCCAAGTTTGATTCCCTTGCACCTACCCCACCTGCTCCCTAAGGGACTCATTACCGGTATCATTCATAGCCGCAGAGGCTAAAAGGAAAGTTTAAACAGATACAAATCTACCTTGAAGATCTATGTTCATGTTAAACCAATATCAATACCTGCAGGCATGGCTGGAGTAGGTATGGGTGGCTGTAAGGAAGCTAAGATAGGTCTACAATTCAGTCACATGAGCACCTGCAACACAGTCCACATACACCTAGCTTCACTTTAGACTGACACCATTGGGAACTGGCAGCAATGGAGCCATGGCAGCAGTGTGGTTATTTTATCAGCACAGTGGCTTTTACAACACTGTGCTGATAAGTATCATCACTTTGGCCCTTACGTTTAGGGTATATTTGCTCCAACAAGAGTTTTGAGAAACATGAGCGACTTTGAAAGTCCTGGCCCAAGTCTGCTGCCCGATATCATTAATAGATCCCCAGTGACTGACGTCTCCCTCTGCAATGGTCAGGCAAAATCTTCCAACAAAGGCATGTCAGCTGCCCTGGTGGCAGGAGGAAGAAGTGAGGTCCTGGAAGAGCCTCCCCATGGGGAGGGGCAAAAAAATGCTCACCAGGGACAAAAATATGCTCACCTCACTTTAAGATGGAGATTGATCACCTTGTGAAAGGCTTTATGGTGTGGTCATGTGCAAGAGCCGGGGACTAGACCTGTACACCAAGGAAGTGCTTCCCAGCCCCATGCCCCTTGGGGAACAGGCGCTGGCTGAGCAAATCGAGCCCTCCCCCCGGTTAAATACAGCACATTGATCTGAACAGAAAATGATGCATTTGTTTACAGTCCCATTAGCAATGGAAGCTGCTGCAGACCTGGGCCACGTGGGCTCATTAAAGTGAGTGGACACAAGATCAATAGGGTTTCAAGCCGGATTTCGCTGACTGCCAAGTCCAGGAGGGCTGGCTCATGTTTTTAGCACTGCCGTCTCTCTCTCTCTCTCCCTCGCTCTCCTCCTCCTGCCTTCCCCTCTCCCCCTCCTGGCAAATTACTCCAGCATTAAAGAAACACAAAGGCTATGTGAGCTTCCTGGAGGACACCGTTTTGGCCCAGCAGGGCCTATGAAAACCTTTTCTTTTGCAAAGAATGAATTGTTGCCTTCAACCACTTCATAAACAATTTTAAACAGAGGCAGGAAAATAAAACCAGCCGCAGTGAAAAGGGGTTTGGTATATTTTCCTTTGTGTGTCCTTCCTACAGGAAGATCAGTGGAGAGAATCTTCTCATCAAGTCCCTCACCCTGCATTTTTTTAAAATGATCTACGGTGATAGAGGGTCTATTCTTCAGAGCTATTACTCTCCTCCTCTCCATGAAGTCTCATTCTTCTTTCTGTTCAAGAAGCAATAAGGCTGAATTATAATAAATACTTTAAACTCAAAGAGCACCCTTTCTTCCTAGGAGCTCAATGCGCTTTATGAACAATGAGCCCCTCTGTGAGCCTGTGAGACAACATTAAGGACTTGTGTAACAGACTTTGTTAAGCCTTCTGCTTTGTAAGACCTAGAGTGGCTGCACTGGCACCAGCATGCCAAGGAGCGAGGCAGTGGCAAGGCTAAGAACAAGGTGCTAGGTCTTCTGCCTCTCCCAGGTGTTCACGGCTGCACGAGGCCTGTGCCTCTACTTCTACATAGTGGATTGCCGAGTGAAAAAGAGGCCCATGGATGGAGTTTCTGTTCTCTCAAGAAGTTCCCGCTGCCATGAGCCAATGCAGGTGACAAGCATGTCTACTCAGACACAAACTTCATTTGAGGCGGTTCAAGTTTTATGCAGTCAGGGATCATGTACCCCATACGCCCCCCCCCCCCCCACTGCACCATGGGCCCCAACTCACCCTTAGCTCCCCAGCTGTGAGCTGCCCCATGGCACCATGGGGTGCAGGCTCCCCTGGGTCCGGGACAGAAGTTCCGTAAACCTGTTTAACCTAAATCAGTTAAGTTTGATGCTACATCCAGGGAGGTTTATCTTAAATTGGTTTTGGATGTTTTGAGAGCGGTTTACATACACTAAATTTCTGGTCTGTTAAAAGTTTGAACCAGTTTCCGATCATTTAAACTGGTATATGTGTAACCTCTGTCCCTAGCTCGACTGGCCAGGAGCAAAGGCAGGCGCAGGGGCAGGAAGGGGAATCAGGAGGGAGAGGAAGCCAGAGCAATGGGGGAAGGGGAGTTGGAGGGAAGCGGCAGCTGGGTGGGAGCCTGAAGGCTGTAGTTTAAACCCTGATGGGCTGCATTTGGCCTGCAAGTTACCAAGTAGACACCTATCTCACTCCATCTTTCTCTGCTTGCATTACCCATAACTACTTCAACTTGTGTTATACCTAGACCAGCTAGGTGATGAACAGCAAACCCTTTTGGACCAAAAAAATAAAAAAGGGTGGCAGCTATGCATCTGTTCCCCAAAATGGCAGCTTTGGATTTCTTTCCCTCCTGAATATAAACAATATCCTCCAAATCTTATTTTAGACCATCCCTTCCAAAACATAGTGCTAGTCCCTAAGGAGCAAAAGGGTTGACTGAATGATCACAACCAGCCTGGACAATTTAATTCATATGCAAATGAACTTGTCTTGAGCTATGTTTGTGGCTCCTAGTGAGTAATTAGCAGTTTTGTCAGCAAAGATTCCCCTCCAGAGACTCTCCAGTACTGAGGCTAGGCTCTGACACCTCCCAGTCACTCTCAATCTAACAGGATATGTTGCCTTCTGCTCCCCTCCCCACCAAAATGCATTTGCATTCTTTAAGCAGTCTGGCATCAGTATTTTAGTAATCACTTTTGAGCTGCTTTGTGTTGCCCCTATTTCTAACCCATCACAGTGGCTCCATTTCATTTCCCTGCTCCCATTAAGACCAGTAGGGCATCTGTGTCCTATAGCCACATTGTTCTCCTTTAACCCAATGAGAACCAGACAGATGCAAGAGCCCACTCTCTTTTTGTGTGGAGGGTGTCTTCACATCTTTCGGGCTTCTTGCCAGAGAAGTGAGACTGCTGGGCATTGGCTACCGCTGTTAGCATGCAGAGAGCACCCACTTTCCCTGCAATGGAGAAGCTAAAACTTTTAGGATTACCTTGATGAAGATGGAAGAACTTTCTGCCAGATGGTTTTCTCACCTGGCCATTTTTATTTTGTGATAAAAATATGGAGAAACAGCATCCTGAAGGGCTTAAATAGTTTGCTGATAGGACACAGCTTGGGGGGGGGGTCATCCAACATGTTCTGTTGATTTTGGAATATAATAGGACTCAGCAAGAAAGGGATTCTGCAATGTGTTGGATCAGATGAGCAATAAAAGAGCCCAGTGGCAATGCTTTGGGGTTTAACTGGTGAGCTGCTATATGTCTTAGACCCCTCTTTGGAAACAGCAGGGAAGTGGTGCCGATAGCACAGTGTTATGGAAAATAGTAGAAACCAGCAAGGGTGGGGGAGAGAGGAGGGGATTACCCCATTACAGAGTGATCCAGGGCTTGGAAGATTGAAGCAGGGGTGTAATTTTTAATATTAGCTGTCATTTCTACTGCAGCAGCACCAGCCTGTCTTGACCAAGTCCAGGGCCTGGTTGTCCAGGCATTATGCAAACACAGAGCTGGTCTCAACTCTGACCCAAAGAATTCATGATTGAAATAAAACAAATGGGAGAAGGGCTGGATGAAACAAACCCCTGGGCAGAGTGGGGAGAGGGAGTGGAGGTACCATAAATAACTGGAAGCTTTTAGACTGGAGTGGTATTGTGTGCAATTCACAGGCAATCAGCAGCAACTGTTGTGCACCTATTACCATCTCATCACCATCCCCACAGAGCACACTTCTGCTCCTAACTTCGCAAACTGGCAAGCTACTAAAAAACAGGCAACTCGCCCTGAATTCAAACTTTAAACCCAGCTTCTGGTGAATGGGCTGCGACAGACAGGTCATGCACCTTCCACAACCACATGTCCAACTCCAGCTTCTGTACCATTCAGATTGGTAGCCATGGCAGGGTACGGCTGGGCCTCCAAGGTGCCTCTGCACTCACATTTCTTTCCTCGTCCAATCCTGCTTGCAGACAAAATAACCACAACCTAATAAATGAATTAGAATCTGATCAGCCTGTGCAGGGAAAATGGAGGCAGCACAGGGAGGCTCCACAGTAAGGTGGCAGGGGCAGCAAGGGGGACAGGGGGTTGGTACGCAGGATACTCTCCAGCTGAAAACACCTTCTTCTGTGAGTAATTAAGCACCTTCGGCCCTTGGCACTAATTGCGCAATTCTTTTCATCCACAACCCTCCCAGCCCCTACCTCCGCTCGCAGTCAAGTCAGGAAGATGTTGTCATTCCCACTCGGCACAGGGGTAAGTAGTACAGCATGGGCCTGGTGCGGCACATCCCATTTGGTCAGCTGCAGAGTCGGGAGTACAGCCTAGACCTCTTGGCTCATGCCTTCTTGTCTCAGATAATGTTGCAGCTTCATTACTATGCACATATTGCTGGTTGCACTGCATCATAACAGTACACCCTACTTTTATGACGTGTGAAATAGGCTGAGAGCAACCAAAATGCCTATCCTAAAGAGCTTATAATGGGAGCTCTCACAGAGTTCCAATTCAGCTTTTGTCTTTTTTTTTTTTCCCCCCACAAACAAGTCCCCATTCAGGAATACATTTACCCCTGATAAGTATGCAAAGGAGTCCAAGAATATCTAGGACAGTTTAACTTCCATGCTGCAGATTCAAAATCTGTTCTAGGTGGCACGGATCTGCCTTATACCTCCTGACGCTCCTGTGACTTGTTTTCCTTCTACATGCCCTCTTCCAGACTCTAGGCCAGTGGTTTTCAACCTTTTTAGACTCAAATCCCTCCCTCAGAAAATGCCAGCTCTCAGCTTTCACTCATTTTTTTGACTACAGAAACATAGTAAGAGCAATTCATCGGTTGTAAACCACTCAGAAAGACTCAGGTCAGAATGGTTTTGACATGAGGGATTCCTGTTTGAACTCTCTGGGTTTCTCTCATGTATCGAGTGTAGGGGTTTGCACATGTGACAGTGCTAATATTGCTTAGCACCCTGAGAAGGATCTGGTAGCACCCTAGGGAGCTGTGGCACCCTGGCTGAAAATCAGCTGCCCGAGGCACATACATTAAATCCATTCAGAGTCCCGCAGAGTCAGGATCCCTCGCATCCAGTGACCAACGCAAGTTCCTACACACACACAGCTCCAAATTTGGCCCCAAAACTGTTCACTGATTGTCTTCATCTGCATTTGAATTGAATCTATATTCTCTCTCCCCCGTACCCCAAAAGCAACCACGGTTAATATCAGTTGCACGTCCATTTGCCCTGTTGAAAGAAGCAAACCAGTTCATTTTTTTCCCCCCCAGTTCGCACCCGTACATGAATGGAAACAAAACTCTGGAGGGACAAAACTGACCCTTTCCCAATTATGTCAAAGCTCCTAAGCAATAGCCCATCGGCTGTTTCCAAAATCCAGGGTGGTAGGAGAGGATGGTGAAAGACTGGGGGAGAGGGAGGGAAAAGGGGGGCACCAGCATTTGGCAAACCCATCCATTTTCCAAAACAAAAAGCGGCTTGGCAGTCCCCGCTCTGCAGAGTCAGGCAGAATTTTCACAGCTGATGAGGCAGTTACCATAGAAATGCTACAATATGTTTTGCAATAAGATGCCGTTTGGCTCTTGTTAGTGTAAGGAAATTGGTGGGCCAAAACATCAGCAATTTTATTCTGTCGTGATTTAAGTTGCAGGGCCAGCAGCTCCCAATGGCAAAGCCCTTGGCCCCATCCCCTCCCCTCTGATCATCTGTGAGCTGTCCACATTAAGGAGGGCAGTTCCTTACCAGCTCTGCAGAGCGGCAAAACTACTCAAGGCTAGCCTAGACTCACTGGCACCCTTAGGGAGATGGAGGCAATGAGAGGGTTGCATACATAAGGACACTGGCAAAGATTTTCTTGCAGTGTTTACCCAGCTCTGTTCTCCTTAGAGATGATTCAAGCCCCAATGAAGAACACAAAAAAGCCCTATGGTAACTTCAGCAGGTGCTGCGCCTCCTCTGCATGGAGCAGCAAGGTGTAATGCCCTCCAGGCAGAAATCTCTATTCAAACCAGTGGTGGCATTTTTGTCCCCCACCTTGTTCAGGCACAACACAAATGATGAGCATGAGGTAAAGACCAAGGGACAAGAAGAGAGTGTCGAGCGGATTTCTTTCCCCTTAAGAAACAAGGGCCAGGAGAAAAAGATAATAGCTCTGCGCTGCTCAGAGGACTTGGCAGAAGCAGAGTGGAAGGATCCAAGCACAATATTAATTATAGGTAACACAAAACCTTCACCAGAAGAAACCTGCTGGCCTATTTGGATAATTATAGCAGTGACTCTACGCCAAAATCATGTACGTGTCTCCCAAAGCTAGGGTTAACTATTCATTGCTGTTTTCTCTTAGAGGCTTGCTGTCCCCCTGTAGTGATGGAAGAGTGCAGAGATGAGAAAGAAGTGCATCATTTCCGTAGGAGACCCTGTATCATCTGAGGAAGAGACAGGAGCCTGAGATTACTTCCCAGTAGAGATCACAGGGAGGAAATCCTTTCAAAATGGAGAGATTTCCACCAGTTCTCCTCCCTAGTTTACAGGAAGGGTATGTTCTTGGCTTACCATGCAGACAAGGATCATTCAGATAAAGTCAGAAGACAACACAACACTTTCTCATTCAAAAGCTTAATGATGGGTTCTCAACTGTGCAACAAAATACTCAAGGAGTGGGGAAAAGTTCAGCCCAGTGTACCTCCTCCTGCTTGCAATCATCAAACCCCAGCAGCAGGATAACAGCTTTCATTAGAAAACTACTGAAGATTGAGGCACCTGCATGCAAGCAACACTACCTTGTAAACTCCAAAGATGTCAACCCCGTGCTGGAGGAATTTCTTGCCCTACCTGAATTCATGGGACTTTGAGCCCACTTCTAAATCGATGTGTAACTCTCTTGTCCAGATAACTCCATTGACTATAAAGGTATTAGACAAAAAGAAGCTGTGCTCCTTTAAAGAAGACGAGTAAAATTCACAGGTACCCTCATTAGCAGAATTAATAAAAGAGCTGAGGAAATATTTTCTGATGTGACACATTCTTTCTATGACAAAAAAGACAGTCCAGTCCAGGAAGAAAACACTTCAGATGGTAGAGAGCTGGAGGAGCCTGCGGCAGAGTGACGCAGCAGAGACAGACATTTCAGGGAAGTGCTGTGTCTGATTCAGACCATTCAGGAGCACAGAAATTTTCCCCAGTAATGCGCCCGAGAAGCATGTTCATTCTTTCCACTTACTCTAATGCAGCTTTTTAATTCACAGTGCCTCAGTTCATCCCTGGTTTAATCCCACCAGTTTCGATGCACTCACACCACCAACTGCCTTGGTGCATAAAAGTGATTGTATTTGCATGTGTCACTGCTCTGCTCTTGCAGAAAGTAAAAAGATGAGAAAGACCTGCTCAATCTAACCCTCATGCTCAGTGCAGGAGTGCCCCTAACCAAAGACACTCTCATCCTTGGCCCAGTGGAGTGTGCAGTAAATCCATCTTAGGGTTTTCCTTTGAAAATGGAATTTCATTCCCCATGCCTAATTGTGAGACTGCAGGTGCCTATTCTTTAGGCAATTTGTCCCTTCCCATTCCCTTATACCTTTGTTCTTAAAGGGGCTATGCTTTTCTGCTCTCTCTTCCTTATGTTTGCATTAGTTATAAATCCAACCACCCTCTACAACTCAGGCAAGATGAGTAAATCTTCCATTCACATTCGGTCTCTCCTGGAGAACCTCCTTGGGGGAAGGAACAAGGAAAAGAAGGCTCGCTGTCCATTTTATGCCACTAATCCCCACCTTAATATATACTTTAATATCACTCCATGCTCTGCTTTCACTCTCAGGCAGCTGCTGCCATGAATTCTGATTTCCACCCAACCAGCTCTTCCCACTGAGCGTCCTTCACCTTCCTTCCAGTCCTCACATATAATTTCACAATCCCAGCATTTGGGGCCTTTTCCCAATCTATAAGCAATCAGCAGAGACTTATGATCAAGGATAAATTTAGGAAACAATGCAGGAAAAAAAAACCCATGCAGAAAAACAGTGTTCCTGCATGGGTATTATAGAGATTAAAAGAAGAGGGGGATTGGGAGGGAAGAAAAAGAGGACACTGATTTCTTCTGAAATAACCAGCCTTGGCCATTTGACACACTCAACTACTGGACTAGGTGAGCCATTGGCAAGTGTCTATAAGGAGAATAAACTTATTTTTATTAATTACAGCAGCTGAAGTCTTGGACAAGAAAATGGGTTTTCAAAAAAACCCCACACCTTGTGACCTTCTACTTAGGATCGACTGTTGTGATGCATAGGAAACACTGGACCTTCTGCATGTGACTTTGCTAGAGCTGAAGTCTGTCATCCCCTGTCTTTTTTAACTATTCTGCTCCCCTTGTAAAAGCAGCTTGGTGCTCCCCTGCTGTCCAGCTACATCCTAAGCTCAAGACCACTCCTGGAGTTAGTACATTGAGGAGGAACCAGTGGTTCTTC
The DNA here is from genome assembly GCF_052110815.1 of Crocodylus siamensis. Lineage (NCBI taxonomy): Eukaryota > Metazoa > Chordata > Crocodylia > Crocodylidae > Crocodylus > Crocodylus siamensis. Next base: position 22,088,257 of record NC_143408.1, on the reverse strand, counting down.
AAGAACTATCTGTTCTTACTTCGCTCTTCCACTCCTATCGTGGTAGCCAGTGCTGTAGCAAAGGGGGAGGTGAGCGGGGCAACTGCCCCAGGCGCTGAAGCAAAGGGGTGCCAACAGGCCAGGATGCGGGATGGAGCTGTGAGCAGTTCATTGGGGGGCACGTGGAGACTGGGGAAGGGTGGCTCCCACCATCACGTGCACTTCTGAACAAACATGGGGGGGCACGTGCCCCTTGGATCTGTGCATGGGACGAGGGTGGGCTTTGCCCCAGGCACCAAACTTCCTTGCCACGCTACTGATGGTAGTTTCCTCTGCACAACAGCAGACAGCTCACCTTACAGAGCTCATCCTTCTGTCCCCAGATCAGCCACCAGTAGAAGCTGCTACTGAAACAAAAATGAGGTACATCTCCTCCACCCGCACCAGATGAGGTCCCAGTTTTTGCAGCTATAGCAGCCTGATGCAACAAGTCAAACCCAGACAGGAAACCTGGAAGCCTCCCTTCAGAGGGGGAAGACCGCTGGACCAGATTTTCTGTCCATAAGCTGTCCAGATACAAATAATCTTCCATTTCATCCTTCTTTCCTTGGGACCTGAAGAATGAAGCAGGCAGGGAAAGTAATTCACTGACCTTCATATATGAATACATGGCTCATTACCAAGAACTGTGAGGAAGGCATTACTCTGTAATGGCTCCACATAAACTCTCCGCCTTCTGTAGAGGCTGCCCTGATAAAGGTATCCCTGAAGAGGACTGGAGTTGCTTAACTTTCAAAAAATCTCCTTTCCTGTATCATTCAGTAAACAGGACTTCTGCACCATGGTGCAAGAGTCCAGAATCTCCCACTGCCTAACAGCAGCATTAGGAGGATGCAGCACTGTATTGATTTTATTTTCAGTGCAATAAATCAATCCTTGTCTCAGAAATTTAGTGGAATCCACACAAAATGCAGAGCTGTATCTGAGTACCTGGAAAGCAGTGAAAAAGAGAGACGCCCTTTTTCATGCACCGCTCAGAGCATATTATTATTCAATATTGCATTGGAGCATCTTTCAAATATTAATAAATGACCATTACTAAATTAATATTAATACATTAATTAGTACTAATAAATGACCATTACAGCACACCTAGAGGTTAAGAAACTTCTGCTAGCCTTTTTTTTTCCCCAGATGGGAAATTGCTCTGCTGACCTGCCAAAGGTCACCTATGAAGTGTGTGGAGAAACTGAACTCTGATCTCCAGATCCTTAATCTGGGGGCACAGCCACAAATCTTCTTCCCTATTACAGGTGTTAAACTGACAAAATGAAGCAAGTGATTGGTGTTTGAAAAAGCAACCAAGGCAGGAAAGATGAGAGCAAATACATTATTCATCAGAAAAGCAAATGGCTTTGTATAGGTATTTGTTGTTTCTCGAAAAAAATTACACGAGCTGTGCCGCTGCGCTCTGTAGTCTACATTACACGTACATTCCTGTAAAGTCTTAAATAGATGATATGTTAGATGTAGATGACCAATGTTATAACAAATGGAATTTCCATTTCTTCCTCCTCCAGTGCCAGTTTGCATCAAAGCCTTAATGCTGGATGGCTGGGCTGCCATGGTGATTCATGCTTCCAATTGCTTGTTTTCATATTCTGACTTGCTTTTGACATTGCAATCATCAGGAGGTCAAGAACCGAGACCCTCCATGAAATTGAATTGCGGCTTAATTGATGGCTCAGAAAGCTCCATGTTGAGACAAAAGGAACAAAATGTGGGCTTGTGAGTTGTGCCCATGAAATCTTAGCAGAAGGAAACAACCCTGGGAAGAGTGAATTGCACTCAATGAGAGGGACAGGAGGGCCATTTTCAAAGCAGGGGGCTTTATTTTGTTTTCTTCTTCAGTCTCTATTTTCAAGCACTGAGAGTTTTGCCACCAGCCAAACAGCCATTTCAAGAGCAAACACATTAAAAGGAGGAAAATTACAGTGCAAACTCTGGCCAAAACAAAAAGTGACAGAGAGGGGAGAAGTTCAGGAGACAGACATTGTATTTTCTGAATGTTGTGGCAGGTAGGGGAACCAATCTTGTTATGGCAACTGAGAAGGAGCATTAATCATCAAAAGAGCCACTGGAAGGTAAAGCAGTGAGGGGCATGAAGTGAAGCAGGAAAATCTTTGTTTCAAAGTCGCAGAGCGGTCACCCCATAGCCCAAAGCTCTCCCGCTTCAGGATGGTGCTCCGCATTGCAGCTGACATAGAGGAAACTGTTTTTAATAAAACTCAGCATATGGTGCAGCCCCAAAAATGTGCGCAATGAGAACAGAAAGCTTTTCAATTCCTAATTTGGCGCAACAATGCCTTTGTCACCCTGATGCTTGATGAATGCTACTTGTAGGGAGAGCGGGCAGGTGCTACATGACATCTACAGCTCCTAGGAAGAGGTCCAGCTGAGCACAGTGGAATAGTAACCATAATACAAGTGAACTTTACAAAGGAGGCAGAGCTCATTCGCCCCTAAAAGTGAGAAATATGAAACACAAGGGGGAAAAAATGAATTGCCTTTGGTCACAGCACAGTTGGGAACTGAACCAGGTGACCTGAGACCCAAACCGGCACCCTACCCACTTCACCATACTGCTCTACCAACCTCAGAGGAGAGGTACAGTATCTTCCTTACTCAGTCCCTATCTTTCCCCAAGATTCGGTCTTCCCCTTCACCTGCTTTTGGATAACTGGTCCCAATAAAAACGATACAGCAAGTAGACAACTTGCCAATCCACATACAACTGCTCAAGAGATGGAAGCTCTTTATTCCTTCCCTGTCCCCAGCCCTTACTTCACACGAGAAGCTGATGCTGCAAGATGGTCAATGCAGTGCAACTTCAGGATGTATATGGATGGGTGTCGTTATAGCTATCAAGCCTGCCGTGATACGTGCCAGCTGTCACAGGCAAGACGCGTGACCTTGGCAGAAAGTGTGGGGTCTGGTGGGTAATGCAAGGGATTGGAATCAGGAAATGCAGATTCTGCTGGGCTGCTCCGGCACCAACCCAGGCTCTGACGTGTGCCACAATGTCCCTGCACTTCTAGTCATCTACAGAAGGTTGCAGGGAAGAAGATCTAGAGGCCAGATCCTCAGGTGGTATAATCAGCATAGCTCCATTTCAGCCAACAGAGCAGTGAGTGCTGCTTGATGCCAGGGGTGTATTTGGCACTGCTTCTCCAGGACAGCTGTGAGCTTTAAATCCCTGCTTTGTCAAGGGCTTTGAGATCTTCATCTGAAGAGCTCTGCAGTGGGGTGTAGCATCCCCAGATCTTTATGCAATCACAAAAGTGCCATTTGCAGGCTCCTGTGATAGACAAGAGGCTTTGTGTTTGGTCAGATCCAGAGTGAAAAATGAGTTCAGTGAAAGAAGCTGTCAGTTGTCACTTTAATACTGAAACAACACACTAAATTATGCTCAGGGTAGAGACAGTTTGGAGGCACTGAGAAGCTTTTTACCTTATCTTGATAGAAAGGAAATGCAGTACAAAAGATTCAGAGTAAAGCCTGGAACTGCTGCGTCCAACCAAAGAGTTAGCTTGGGGAAGAGAAGGAGCCAGCTTCAAAACAGGTGGTTTCTGAGGCTCCACTGAACACAGCAGGAAAATTAGAGCTGTCTTCAGGTAGCACATCTCTTTCAAATACTTGTAGGTACTGAAAGCTCATGGCTCAGAGTGATTTTGAAGAACCAGAGTCTAGGCTCGCTGTTGTATGCCTGGGAATATTCTTATTATATATACTTATAAAACCACTTCTCACTTCAGCTGATTTTTCTGAGTCTCCCCAGGTATTTGTGGAGTATGCAGACTTGCACACCAAGCCCTGCCTTCTATCGTGGCTGCAGCTTCAGAGAGGGCATAAAAGTAGCAGCTATGGGGGCATATATACAACTGCCTTGCAGGGCACTGAATGGCTAATGCAGCTAACACGTAAGCTTGCGTATAACTTTCTGCAGGCGGGATAGCAGGATGCAAGGCAGAGAAGGGAACCTAAAGGGAGAGACAGAGCTTCCTTTGATGGATACGAAGTTGGGGAGAGGGCGGGGGAGAGGAAGGGTGTGCTGGGAAAGCCTGGACTTGTTAACCTGGAAAAGGAGATCCCAAGTACTCTAGTTGCCAGGCCGATGTTAGAAGACAGAACATCAACATTTTGTTCCTGGCCTCACAAACTTAATCGGCCTTGCTGCTTGGTCTCCAGAAAACTTCTGCTGGATATCATACTCCAAGTCTAGCAGCTGCTCACAGCCACACTGCCCTCTGATCCAACAGCTCAGTACCAAAACCATCTCTCTCATGGCCCACAGCAGAGCACCCAGGGTCTAATTTTAGGGCCTCCTGGTGTAATACAGGTCAGTTAATTGAACTACCAAGGGAGAATGTGCAATCAGCATTATGGGATCACATTCAGTCCCATTGTAGGGTATTTGTAGCTTTCTCGGATGCAACAAAAGCCTTGGCGTTTCTCTCGTTCTCACTCTATCTGCAGATCTAGTATCACAGGCAATGAAGACAGCCAAAAGACAGGCAACAAAGGCAGCCAAGATCCACAGATTGAATGCAGCAGTGTTGTTCAGAGTGTTTTATTGGTTTCCAAATGAAAATGGCAGCTTCAGGGCCCAGCAGGGCATTTCTCAAGTTTTCAACAAAAATCAGATTGTGGAAAGTACATGGAGCTTCTCCCCAAGTGCTGCAGTGAAAATAGAGAAAGTGGGGAGCTCATTAACAGCACACGACGTTATGTAGATCTGCAGGCCAGGATTCCTGTCATAACTTAAACCTAAGCCTTTAAAACATGTCAAAACAGCAGATGTTTCCACTATGGTTTTGAACAGAGAATGAGAGGGTTGAGTAGCTGCGGCAGCTAACTAGCTAGGCTTAACTATCATTTTCTAACTTTTGAGCTAACTTCCTTTGTATTTTTCTTCTATTTTATATGATTTTATGCTTATAATTTTGTAATGAGCTACAGCAAATCAAGCTATGCAATTTGACACCGTAACACAAGGTATAATTTTGGTACCAGAGAAAATAAATCTAAAAGGGTGGTAATTAAGATTAAAGGGGAAAAAAAAGAAAGAAAGAAACCTACATCCAAAAGCTTTCTATAGCAAAACCCCTTTAGTTTGAGGAAGTTTTGTTACCTAGGTAACCTGGCCACACAGCATTGCACAGAGTGCAGTCCATTCTGGCCATTTTAAATAGAAATTGTTTGGCAAGAATTATATAACTGATCTCTAACAAAGGTGCAGCTCCAAGTTATTCGTTTTGTAGTAAAAAAGCCAGAACATTCAAGTGGCATATTGAAAAGCCAATACAAAGAGTAAATTTTTATGGTAAACTAACCAAAATTATCTAAACCTAAACAACCATAAAGCCTGATTAAGCATGTGGCAGGCACTTGCAGAGACAGACTTTCCTTCCCATGTGAAACAATCTGACTATGTATAAAGATAAATCAAATACTAGTACAGAGGTGTATAAAACCTCTTGTATACAATCTCATTAACAGTCTTCTCCAAATGTTATCAAACTGGCCAAGCAAACAAGTCAAATGCCTGTTCAACGACCAACCAAGGACAGAATCGTGCAGGGGTGCAAAGGACCTGTTCATAAAGGTGGACATTTCTGACAACAGCTAAAATTGCTGTTGAAATAGCAGTTGTTCAAAGGTGACTTATTGATCACATCACAGAGGGGCCATAGAAAATAAGTTGGAAAACAGGTTTATTGACTAGAGCTCAATTAGCATTTATTCAACCCATGGCCCTCTGTCTTATGCAAACTGACAAAGCACAAGATACTTTGCATGAAGAAACCCAAATGCTCCCAAGTTGCAGGGAGACATAAAGGAGACACTTCATTTTCTCACTGACTGGACAAATCCTTGCTGAACTTCTTTGATAATTAAGCATTCGAACTACAATTCTAAAACTTGATTCTGAATAGTTCTGGTTTAACTTATTCAAGTAGTCCCATAATTACACTGGCACATAAGCTTGATTGGAGAAGGATTCATATGAAAGAAACTATAGTTCCTTGCTGACTCACAAATCACATGCCCAGACAGTCACAGACTTAGGGTAAGAATTAGCCTATGTAAATGATGATAATATAATCTTGAATTACTTGAACTGATTTGCTCTCTTTTGAAAACTCTGACATCCCATATTGAATTTACTTTTTGACATCTTAAACCAGTGGTGCCCAACCTTTGACACCATGGGCTGGATGAGTGGTTCAGAGTCAGTCCACAGACCTGATCTGGGAGACATCAGTCCCATGTGCAATATTGCGCTGGATCAAGCCCTGCCCTCACACATACTAGACTGGACCTACTGCCTTGGTCCTGGCGCCATGTGGGCTGGATTGGACCTGATGCAACATCTCGGGTCCAACCCTGACTCTGCACAAGCTGGATGAGATCCACTGACGCAGCCCCAGTTCCAGCCCCTTGCACACCAGCCAAATCCCATGCAAGGGCCATGTCATCTGGCTTGCAGGATTTGGAAAGTTGGCAGTGCGAGAGCGGGGGCAGCGTGAATTATTGCCATTCCTCTGCCACCACATTTCAGGACCCCTAAGGAGTCCCATGTGCTGAAGCACATGGCTCCTTGGGCCAGATCAGGTCTGCAGGCTTGGGGTGGAGCACCCCCGTCCTAAACATTATCACTTACCCATCTTTATTTTCTCTTCTGTAATTTTGCATTTGGTTTCAAATCTATCTGGGGAGTAATAAAACTCTGATGACAAACTCTGTTTTGTCCCTCGATGCTGACAAAAGCCCACTGAAGTCAAAGACAGTCTCCCTCAACTTCACTGTTTTGGATTGTGCCCAAGGGCTGTGCAAATAGAAAATCAGATTCATAAACCAAGAGAGAAGATAATAAACGTCAGGGTGAAAGAGTCACTTACAGATACAGCTGGCTAATACAATGATGAAATGCCATATTCATTCAGATAAAATCAGAATTAGGGCATAATAAGATTAAAAGAGGCCAAGATCTTTTTTTTTTTGTTACTACAGGATAGGATAACATGGGATTAGGATCAGATTCATTTGGATTAGGACAAGACAAAAATCAGACTAGATTAGGTCCAGATAAACTTGATGTAATATATAAAACTTAACAGGAATCATTCTTCAGAGCTTTTAGTATGTCTTGGAGCACACCCCCATCCCCATTATAGATATTCCCTGTGAGGCAGGAAAATACTCTGACCATACAGATGGCAACAGATGCAGAGAGACGAGGGGTATGGCCGTACCAAATTCCTGGAACACCTCGTGGCCCCCACCTCTTTAGTGCACCTGCCAATCTGCTCCCAGGACATCGGGCACCAAACCCAGAAATGTGGTGGTGAAGCCACCCCAGGAATGCCCCCGTGGCCACTCTCAACCAGGAGCAGCTATAAGACAGCCCTCTCCCCCTCCCAAATGGTTCCCCAGGTAGTTTAAGGGATGCACTGTAGACTCCCCCTAATAAGCTTTCCTATAGTCATGAAAGAAATCTGAGGCAGAGCAGAGCCCTGAACCCCGGTCTCCCAGGTTCTCAGATCCAGTGAGAGCTTTGGTTCAGCCAGTATTTCCTTTCCAACCGAAAGCAAGAAAAACAGCATATATAGGAAACCTTGCTTGATTTTCCCGTCAGATGTTGTAGTCTCAGGAGGTCCCCACACACACCTGGAATTAAGATACCTTGTGCAACGTAGAAGGAGAAGGCCCATTAAGTTATCTTTCCCTTTGGAGCTTTGCCCATCACTGGTATTCAAAAAAAGAACTTCAGAGAGTCATTTTCTGATGAATGTAGAGTTTTATGGTGATAACACAAGGTACAGCCAACTGAGATAAACAGGAAACTGCAAGCACCCAAAATAGGATTTAAACACAAAGAATCAGGGAAATCAATTGTAAATGAACTGGTAACCAGTGAAGAGAAACTAAAGAAGGTGGAATATGCTCATATTTCCTTGTTGCAGTCAGATACACTGCTGTGTTTGGAATGGCATTAGCAAATTATCGAGCAATCCAGAGAACAAAGCATTACAATAATCAATTCCTGTTGTAATAAAGGCCTGAACTAAGCATTCTGCTTCAGCAACATTCACACAGTCCATAATTTCAGAGATATTGTGTCAGTGAAGGAAAGGAAAGCTCAGCTCTGTTATTTATCTGCAATTACTTTTTCTGTGCGAATACATATTTATTAGATTTTATGCAAATAAACATTAGGAGTAAAAGGAGCTACAGAAAATCAATCTTGTATATAATATAAGCAGTGGATTTCCAGATGATAAAGTTAAAAGGAAAGGACAATAATATACTGAATCCCTTTATTACAACAAAGTCTACCCCTTATCTATCTCTCCCCAGCAACAGAGAAAGTCCCTAAGCCAACGAAGGTCTTTTAATGGGAGTTCTCACCAACACAAGGCAATGAATTAAAACAATACATGACATTGTACTAAATGCAGTTTCACTAAATGAGAGTTCGCTAAAAAAAGGAAGTTTAGCACCACAAAGGGCACTGGGAGTCTGGACTGCACGTGTGAAGACAGGAGTCTACCATTCTCACTCATTGTAACCCTATGGGTAAGCCATTTTTTGCTATGGGTCTCAATTCCCTTAGGCACGGCAGAATAATAATACTTGGCTGTAGATGAGAGGAGTTGTGGGTAGTGAACAGTGCGGAGCACCTGCAGCTTTCATGGAAACTCTTGTGACTGTCAGCATCTATCAGGCCTAACGTTTGCAATGTAGAAGGCAGGAAACATGCACAAGCTTTTGGTGTTGTACTATTATTCCACTGTATTTTATAGCATTGTCTCATCAGCATAATTTTACGGGGTTGTCGGAGCTGTTTGAGGAAGGATTTCTGCTCCCATGCCAAACACAATCTGAAGGTTTTCACAAGCTTGAAACCTGTTGTACTGGCGAGTAGTATAGACACATACTCTTATCTGCACACCAGGCCTGTGCAAAATGGCTAGTATTCACTTTGGATTTGGAATTGGCCGATTTGGGGGACGGTGAGTCGATTCGGTGATTTGAATCACTGTCCTGAATCCTACCCAGCCTGGCAATGGCTGCCCCACCTGCCCCAGGTCCTGGCACTTGGGAAAAAAAAAAGCCCCAGCTCCCTGAGTGCCGCCAGGTGGGAGGATAATCCCTGCTGCCCCCCACTGTCCTATGCTGCATGAGGGGCTCTTTTCCAAATCTATTCGAAGTGCTTCAAATCGATTTGGACCTTTTTATTGGTCCCCTGATTCGATTCATATTTGAAGATTCAGTCACCAGATCGGGCCAAATTTCCTCTGAATTGAATCAGCACCTGAAGTTTCACGCGGCCCTACCGCACACCCCTCCCAACCACTCTCCAAAAGCACCATGCAGGGCTCTGAACTGGATGCAGCATCAGAATTATTTAAATGAATGAGTACTTTTTGGCATTCGGGCCAGAAATCAGAGTTTGCTTCCCCCCTCAGAGCAGCATTAGATTGATGAGAGAAGATTTTCATTTCTCTCCCTTCCACAAGGTATTTAAATATCCAATCGAAAGGACCAGAAGCATCAAGGCATCTAAATCTGCAGGATTTAACCAAGGAATACACCTGTGCATCATTAGCACACCACAGAAAACAGTTTCTGTGTTTGCTAACAACTTGCTGCAGGGGTTGCATATAAATAATTAGACACAACTTGGCCAGAATTGGCCCTTATGAGGTCCCTAAGGTAATGTTAGCTAAAGATGAAGGACAATTACCCACAGAAGCAAGAACAGAAGCTATTGGATATAGATGAGCTTAGTGTGATGCCAGCTACTTACAAGATCAATTAGATAATGAAGCAGGCTCTGACACAGGAGTTGGAAGCATCACTGAAATGAATCCAATGCTGGAACTTGTAGTTATTTGGATGCTTAAAAATTGTGCTGGGCAGTATTTTACCATCATGTTGAAGTGAGGATGCACAGAGCCACCTCATTTTGAGATGCAAGCTGAGTAGCTTCCTTGGTTTAGATCCTGCACTCTGCAAGTCTGCATCTCCGCTCTTAATTTGGCTTCCCTGGACCTAAGACTTCATAATGACCACGATGGAAGCTGACAAGGAACAACTGGATTCACAAAGTACCTAAACCAGTGACTCTCAACCAGAGTACCGCAGCATCCCGGGCTGCCATGAGATCCTTAAGTACTGCACCGTTAACGGTGTAAACACGCACACGTGGTTCACAACATAAACCCAGCGATTTTAAATAGGAATCCATAGTGTCAAAACCATCCGGACTTGTTGTGATCTTTCTGAGTTCTTTGCAATGGAAGAATTATTTTATTGTTTTTCTGTAGCCAAGAAATGAGTGAAAGCTAAGAGCTGTGATTCTCTGAGGGGTGCTTTGAGTCTAATGAGAGACGCTTTGGGTCTAAAAAAAGGTCAAGAACCACTAATATAACCCCATAAATTCTTTACAGCTTCAGATGGAATTCAGTTCCAGGTCTCTTTGCAACTGGAACCTGCCTTAGCTTTACAGGTTTGCAAATCTTAGTCGATACTCTGTGAACTAAGTCACGCTTGAAAGCTTGTAATGTGAGTACAAAGCCAAGTTAACTTCACTTCACAGGGTTCTGGGTTTTCGCCTTCCACAGCACTCTGTGGTTGACCCTAAATGTCCTTGACCCCAGTGACCTGACTCCAGCCACAGAGAGAGCTTAGGCTGATCAATGGTTTGGGAATCAGGAGACCTGGCTTCTAGTCCCATCTCTATCCATGACTTGACTTGTGACTTCAGGCAAATCGCTGCTCCGTCTATACTCAATGTCTCATCTGAGAAATGGGAGCAATGACACTTACCTGACTTCGTAAAGGGTTTTGAAATCTATAGTTGAAAGGACCTCTAAATAGGAGCTAATTAATATTACCAACTCTTTCAGACTGCCCTTCGTCTGAGGACTTTACTAGCATGGTTCTCAGTACACCCCACAGGGAGCTCATTTTCTAGAGCAATGAAGTCCAAATCCTCTGCTCTAACCACTAGATGTATTGGGCCAGCTCCTTGGATCAGGTCAGCTCCATAATGATATTGTGAGTCAATTTACACCAATTTCTGGTTCGGTCCCCTAACCAGCTAGCTCCACAGGCTGGCAACAGAGCTGTCTGTCCCCAATTTCCCAGCAGCTGCCAGCACTGAATTCAAAACATCCACTCCCAAGATGTTCACTCTTTCTTGTCCATTTTGTCTGCTGCAAATGATGAGAAGCAGGCACTGAGCTAGCAAGGGGGTCTGATAATGGCTGTTGAGCTGCAATCTCTAATTTAATAACGAACACTGTGAGCTGTCTGTCTGGTTCAGGAGCAGAGCTTGTTTAATGCTTTAATTGGTACTTATTCTAAACAGTTCATTAGAAAGGCAGCTCCTTCTGCGGGGTTTTACAGATTCTCTGACCTGACAAGCAGGAGGCCAGCCACTTAGATCAACCAAAGCCACTAATTAACAAGCCCCAGGTCAACCCCGTCTTTACAACTGCATTAGGTACTAGGGGGAGGTCACAGGGGAGAGATGAGGGGGAGGAACGATGACTGAAGCAGCATGTAGAACATAGTGGAAGCTTTTCATATCCCTGTTTCACCTTTTACAGCAAGATAACCCACAGATGGCTTCCCTACGGCAACACTTCCAGCTACACTGGAAAGGTATTAGGGAAATAGCATTTGGCCCCTGGATCTGAAATGTAGGCTCCTGTCTTGGTATTAATCAGTGTTATGTTGCCTGGTTCCCACCGAGACGGCACAGCCCAACAGACGCAAAACAACACTGAGTGCAGCGGTGCAAGTGCAGGGGAGGTGGTGTGCATCGCAGAGGACATGCTGGTGTCTGGAATAGGGCTGGGCAGGTCTACAGGGTGCTGCAGGGCCAGATGTCTGCCGGAGCCATGCTCTTGACACGTGCCAGGCCAACTCACTGAATGCGGTGCCCCAGCATGGCTCTGGTGTTAGGGGCTGCACCGGGGGCAACACAGAGCAGGCAGAACCTAGCACCTGATTTAGCAGAGGCCTAAGGGCAATGATGAATCAGACAGTATGAGTCAGGGGAGGTAGGTTATATTCTCAGCTCTGCCACTCAGCCCTTGGGAAACCTCAGACAAGTCACATGGGACAAGTTCTGCAAATGCTCAGCTTGATCTCAGTGGGCTTCCTGGGGGTGCGGCTGGAAACAGAGGCATTCTTATTTACGTGTCTGAGGCTCCTACGACAGGTGAGAGAGCCGCAGGCTGGAGGGGGTGAGCAGATGCTGCCACGTGGCTGCTCAAGATGGTGCTTAAAAAGGAAGCGGGCAGTTATATAAGGAAAGGGAAAGACTGTGTCCTCATTGCTCCCGGCTGTCATGGGAAGAAAAAAATGTCAGTGGGGATTACTGCTTTTTGCCAACATCTCTTTCTTTCCCTTCCTTGGCTAGTGATGCTGCCCACCACCACCAGCTCACAGGCCTGACTGAGGGATAGATCACTCACAACAGTAATGCTAAGCATGTCACAGCTGCCTTGATATCACTGGAGCTACCCACGCAGCTAGAGCTGAGACTGTACTTCCAGGAGTGGATTCGTGTCAGTGTACTCCGCACTGCAGGGGCCTAACAATGGTTTAAATGTTTCACTCCAGGCACCTGTATTTGCAATCTTTTGCTTTCACTCTTTTTTCTTTTCTTTTTTTTTTTTTGCAGGGAGAAGTGGAGAGCTCAGTTACCCCCTTTCTGACAAGAGGGATTAGTAAGATTGACCCCCCTGGATTTAAACGGTTGAGGTCTGCAGCTGAGGTGGCATTAGTGATATACCTAAACTAAACTCCTTTGGTCAGGAGCAGACTTTCTGGTCATTGTTTGTACAATGCCTAGCACCATGGGATTCCAGTCCATTATGGGACTCCTCAACAATAGAGCAATATAAATGAGAAATAATAAATACATTTTCCATTGAAATAATTTTGAAAGAAGAGGTTTGCAGTGTCTGCTTTTGAAACAAGCTATGGTGTGGGGCAAACAGGCAAAGAAAGAAAGAGGGAACACCCCAGCACACAGCATGGGCTCTCGCTGCTATACTTGCCAGCACCACAACTAAGAGACTTGGGGGTCATGATAGACCACAGAACGAACATGAGCCACCAATGCAATGCCACATCTAGCAGAGTGAATAAAACACTGGCATGTATCTACCGGTACATCTGATGTCATCCTCCCGCTCTACTAGGCTTCGGTGAGGCCGCAGCTGGAGGACTGCATCCAGTTCTGGGTGCCACACTTCAAGAGGTACATGGAGAAGCTTGAGAGAGTCCAAAGGAGGACCACACACATGGCCTGCTCTCCAGACCTCTAATCGTATGAGGAGAGGCTGAAAGGCACGGGACTGTTCAGCCTGGAGAAGAGAAGACTTAGAGGGGACTTGGTGGCTGCCTATAAGTATATAAAGGGGGGGATGTCAGGGCCTGGGGGAGCATCAGCTCACTAAGGCACCCTGGGGAAGGCAAGAAACAATGAACACAAATTGCTAGAAGATTGCTTCAGATTGGACATAAGGAAAAATTTCTATATGATTCAAATGTCCAGGGTCTGGAATAGACCGCCCACCCCAAGACGTGGTACAATCTCCTACCTGGAGATCTTCAAAAAAATGACCGGACGTGCACTTTGATGGGGTCATCTGAGCCCAGCAGTCTTTCCTGCCCAAGTGCAGGGGGGCTGGACCCAATGATCTCATGAGGTCCCTTCCAGCCCCTAACATCTATGAAACTATGAACTTTCCACCCTCAACCAGCCCGAATGCACAGGTGTTACCTACAGCCCTCCACTTCAAACCCGTGCTTGCTGTGTGCAGGGAAAGCAAACCTTTTTGTTTCCACAGGCTGGCAGGAGATGCCAAAGATCACATCCATGTTGAAAGTCTGGCAGTGATGCCCTCAAGCATACCGCACTGCTTCATAACTAAATATTTTGCAGCCAGTCTGTAGCCAGATGGGAAGAAGTCCTGGTAGACTCCAGGTTGGAGGTCGTGGCCACTCAGCTTCAAGGCAGCAGAGGCTGGGATGCAACTAAGGCACAGACAGAAGCTAGAGATGACAATGGTGAGTGATGGAGACAGAAAAAACAAAAAAACTTGTACACATTGGGGTTCTCACAAGAGCCAGTCTCTATTCTCTGAACTAAAGGAGAACGCGCTGTATGAAAAATTAGTAACTGGCACATGAATGAACAATGCTGATTTTCTCCAGAACACACACACACGCGTGCACGCGTGCCCACCCCCAAACAAGGGAATACCGAGGGAAAACCCAGGACTCCCTGAAAAACAACCCCTTCCTAAAAGGTATAAATTAGTTTTAACTGATTTTGCTACAAGCCTCCTTACACACAATATTCTCCATTGAGTGTGGCTGGACATCTAGTGTTTAATTCAGATACATTTTTTGAGGGCATTAACCTGTTTTACTGTAAAACTAATGTTTTTAGGTTGTTTTGCATTGCAGAAGTTTCTCTTCATTCAGAGTCAGGGGATCAGGCAGAGCAAGATCTTCAGGTTTGTGGCCTTTAAAGGAGAATAAAAACCCTCTCTCGCTCACTCTGAGCTTTATTGCCAGCACAATGATAGCTCAACTTTTCCTGTGACATTCTCACATTATTTTTAATGTCTGGAGTTCAAAGGATGGAATGAATCACTGCGGATGATGGGCCGTCACCTAACCGGCTGGATACTATAGATCATTTTGTGCTGATGGAATAAGACCGTTCAGTATTTGTCTTGGTTACGCAGCCCGGGCTGCTGGGACCTACTGGTGTCACACAAATCCACAGAGAGAGGAATTTCTCCAGAGATCAGGGTGAGAAATTAGCAACTGGTTGTCTTTAGATGGAGATAAAGTAACACCACAGCCAGCTGGTTCCCTGCCTTTGCCGTCTCCTCTCCAGTGTTCCTTCAGCCCCCTATCACACACGCCATTACCTCCTCAACCTGTATCTGAATGTGTCTGTCATCATACCATGTAATGCCTTTCTTTTAGGTGAGAAAATTCAATGCCTTTGGCTGTAAAATAGAGCACACATCTCTGACACCACAGGAATTATAATGAACCATGACAAATCAGACTCTTCAACTTCACTGCCTTGTGTTCCACTTGTGATCTTCCCTAATTTCCAAAAATAGCAACCATTTCACTTGCACGTTCATGAAAACACCAACCCTTCCCAAACAGACACAGTTTACCTGATATAAGACCAGGCCCTGCCTGGCAAACTCAGTAGGACTCCCCAGGTGCACTGAGTTACATGTGTGCTCACTGGAGTTGCATCTCAGGCTGCAATGTGCCTTAATGGGCTGCATTCGCATAGATAGTCCCATTACTACAGGTCACTGCTTGAATAGGCTACAACAAAGCACTCCAAGGAGCTTACAAAACTGAGAAGGTGATGCTCTTCCCTCTCCTACACAGTGGAAGGAAATGCTCTACTGTTGCTGGGAGGATCTTTCATGCAAAATATTAAAAAGAGATTCTGACCTTTTGTAGCTGAAGATCCTATGCTAATTTTCACAAGAAAGAGAGTAATAGCCTGTGATGCGTTGGCCCAGTGTCCATGTGGTTCACACCTGCAGTCTTGCATAAAACAATTCTCCTGCCTTCTCTGAATTGTGTAACAAAGCTTTGGATATTCTTCCCTAGAGCTGGTTGCATTTCAGCATTAATATGATAATATTAAGAAAGGAGTTTCCCATGGAGCTATTAATTTCAAAGTGGATGTAAATCTCAGAATATTGCAATGCACTCACAGAATTTCCAAACACAAAACAAAGGCTGAAATCCACCCAGTAAGTCATTCCTGGGGAGCCATGTGCCAAGCTGGCTCACTGCATTCATTAGAGAGAATGACTGTATGCGTCAAAAAGAAGAGGTGTAAATATACAAGTCACTAAAGACGCCAGTGCTCAGCTCTAGGTGGGATCTACTGGTGTTCCTTCATGGCTGGTGTGTTCCTGACCTTGAGGCTAGGGACAGAAGTTACAGATAAACTGGTTTAAGTGATCAGAAACTGCTTTAACCTGTAACAGAACAGAAGTTCAGTGCACATAAACCAGTTTTAAAGTGGGTGAAACTGGTTTAAGATAAACCTGTTTGCATGTAGTATCAGACTTAACTGATTTGGGTCAAAGCAGCTTTTGGAATTTCTGTCCCACACCCCTTCCTGGTTTAAGTTAAATCAGAGTCCTCCAGGATCCCAGCATGCTTTCCAGCCCTGGGCTGGGTGGGGCTGATTGCTCCAGAGAGCAGGGCTAGCCCCACCCCTCTGCTCCCTAGCCAGGAGTTGGGAGACTGCAGGCACAGCAGTGTCTGCCTGGCTTCCCCCTGCCCCACCCCAACCTTGCTACTCAAGCAGGAATCCCCCTGCCTCCCTCCTCTCCCACCGCACAGACCCCAGTCACATGGACCCTAGCCGCCATGCGGTACGCTAGCTAATGCTGAGAGGTGTCTGTGTATGTGTGTCTCCAATTTCACTGGGACAGGACAAAGGCAGACAGGACAGTGTCCCCTTAGGGCATTTTGGAGCTATTCAACATGCCAGCTGGTAATGTCCCTCCATTCCTTCCTTGGAAAAAAGCTGTCTAAAAAGAGCTTGAACTAAGAGAGCCTTTTGTTTTCTTGATGGGTTGATAAATATAGTGTTATCAGCTCTCTGCTAGCTCCCTCACCTGTCAGGTTTGCAGACAGTATGAAGAAGCATGGAGAGAGAGATTGAAAAGCTCAGTATTATCAACAGATGCATGCACTGGATACCCTGCCCCCCCTTTTCCTCAGCGTGCTAGCCAGGGGCTAGGGTCTGGCAATACTCCTGCTCCTTAAGCAGAGAGTAAGGGAAAGCCTGGGATGGTGCAGGCAAGGTGGGGGTTTACACCCCTCCCTAATTAGAGCATCCTGCTAGGACCTAGCCATACCCCGCTTCAGCTCTGTACTGTGGAAGGGGAGGGAGGGCTGCTCTAGCCTGAGCCACTGCAGGCATTTGCTTGCATTTACTCAGTCCAGAGGGAATGCCTGTGCACTTGCAAATCTGTTCAATTTAGCCAGGTTAGACTAACCTGCAAAGATTGAATCAATCCAGGCTCAAGCTTTTTGAATGTCTGTCCCTCAGCTGTAGGGATAAGTGTGGAAAAGGGCCAAGGCAGTAAGGAAGCCACAGCATCTCATTTCTCACACACCTGGGGACAAAGAGGTTTTGTAGTATTTGCCAGGACTGGTTAGTTTCTTCCTGCATCTCAGTCCTCCTGTCTCTGCAGGATTTTGGACTAGACCAATGAAAAATGAAGTGTCCCCTGGGCCCCGTTCATCAGCGATAACAGGCTCCTGAGGCTTTTTTTTTTCTTATTTCAGTTGTGGTTGTGGTTGTTCAGCACTCCTAGGAAAGCCTGGAGATATGGCCACCCATGCCCTGCCCTAACACTGGGACTCCTAATACTGACCTTGGAATTTAAAATTTTAACAGAGCTCATTAGCAGTGTAACCATACATCTATTAATAAGCCAGAGTTTATGATCTACTGAATGAACAATTACAGATGCTATCCTTGGACCCAATCCTGCTTACAGATTTTTTTTTCTCTTTTGATTCCTGTATCTGGAGCATCAGCAGGCTGCTACTGAAAAACAAGTTCATTGCTGCAGTGAGATCTTTCTCAGGAGGAGAATTGAATTATTTCCCATTAACTAGTAGCTTCTCCACCTTTTACCTGGCATTATTTTAAATTCCAGAGCAGACACAGGTTGAAGGTCTATCCATCAGCAGGCACCCCTCCTCCCTGAAAGGAACTTCTACGTCCCTGGCATGGACAGTCAGGGCACTTTCTTTAATATCTACCACAATGCCATATTTCAAACTCATTAGAAAATGTGTGACAGAAGAAATTAAATCTATTCATACTTAATACAATGTATCTGCAGATTAATTTCCTGTTTAATCAATTATAATCATTTCCCCAAAACGATTTTTTTCCCCTAAAAATGCATAAAGCTGAAAAAGAGGTTTTTTTCCAAATAGTTCAGCCAAACCTTAATTTGGGAAGTTTAATTTTTAATATATGTTTAAAGACTGAAAATGATACTTGTAATTGCATGGAGAAAACTGCATGCTGTGTGGAGATGTAATATCAGCACTAAATTATCCTATCAGAAGATGAACATTTGCAGTGTACTTTTTGGTAATGTATTTAATTAAATGGCCTTTTCCTTACATTACACTCTTTGTGACAAATCCAGTTTGAACAACCGACCGGCAAGCTGTGTAACACAGAGATGCATTAGTATCAAGGGACGAAGGTGATCAGTAAGAGAGTCTGTCTACTCGGTCAACACCTGCTACCACATATTCCTTTGTTACATAAATACTGTAAGATTTTAAACCCCAGATGGGTCTTCAGAACATATTGTTCTGTTTTGAGTATTTTGAATATGCCACAATATCATAGTAGTTAAAGACAGGAATGAATTGTCAGATATGAGGACACTAATATGGAAATGCAGCTTCCCCAACAGCAAAAAAGGTTGAAATGTTTTGATCAAAAGTGTTGGGTTTTTTTCCCCCAACAAAACAAAGGCTTTAGTTGAAAATCAACATTTTTTTTTCAAA
Organism: Crocodylus siamensis; assembly: GCF_052110815.1. NCBI lineage: Eukaryota > Metazoa > Chordata > Crocodylia > Crocodylidae > Crocodylus > Crocodylus siamensis. The sequence goes on along the minus strand of NC_143408.1, from coordinate 22,069,579 downwards.
GGAAGCGTGCATTTCTAGTAAATTTTACAACAAGCAGCTTGAATCTAAACAGTCCATTAATGCTTGGAAAAGAGGCATTTCATTTATATCAAGCAGGGCTGAAATGACCTATTTCAGTGCTCAGCGAAACTTCCTGTGCCTTGACAATATTTTGACATTTCATCCTGATTTGGTACCAAAGCAAATGCTGAAATGCTGGGATGGAAAATTTCATTTCCTGAACAGCGCGTCCCAGTAAATAATTAAGAGCGAGCCCCCTCACTGCCATTTCTCATCCATAGCTCTCAAAAAACTTAATTAGAGGGCGGATAAATATCACCCGCCTTCCACAGGATTTTGAAAGGAGGGAAGAGACTTGTTCAAGGCCACACTGAATCAACGGCAGGTTGAGGAGAATCGCCCAGAGAAACTGGCATGAATTGCACCTCGAAGAGCACTTGCAGGCAACCATTGGGCCTGCTTATGAACATCCTAGAGCCATCTCTCCATCCCCTGAAACACCCACCACGAGGAATTACTTCGGGGCACCATCTGAGCACACAGGGTCTATCCTCCACTGTTCTGTGCATTGAGCTTATAGACATTATAGATTTCATAGACATTAGGGGCTGGAAGGGACCTCGTGAGATCATTGAGTCCGGCCCCACCCAGCCAGAGGCAGGAAGTCAGCTGGGATCAAGTGATCCCAGCAAGAGAAATATCCAGATGCTTTCTGAAAGAGTTCAGAGTAGGTGCTTGCATCACCTCTGGAGGAGCCTGTTCCAGACCCTGGATGCACGCACCGTAAAGAACTTTTTTCCTATGTCCAGTCTAAATCGGCCTTCCTGGAGTTTATGGCCATTAGACCTTGTTAGCCCTTGGGGAGCTCTGTTCTCCCAGGTCCTGATGTACCCTTCTTATAGAAGTGTAGGCTGCTACCAAGTGCCCCCTGAGCCTTCTCTTTTCCAGACTGAAGAGTCCCAAATCCCCCCGCCTCTCCTTGTACAGCCTGCCCTCCAGGCCTTGGATCATACAAGTGGCTCTCCTCTGGACTCTCTCAAGCTTTTCCACATCCCTCCTGAAGTGGAAGGCCCAAAACTGGACACAGTACTCCAGCTGCAGCCTCACCAAGGGCAAGTGAAGCAGGAGGATGACATCCCTGGTTCTGCTCGATATCCGTTGGTAGATGCACGCCAGCTTCTATTAGTCTTTGGACCAGACCGCCTTTCCCTCATGCTGGTGTAAGGGAGGAATAGTCCATTTACACATGGCTGAGAGAAGAGGCTCCCTGTCCTTCTCAATGCAGGTGGAGTAAGGAACGTGCCCCGCCTGTGCTGGACTTCCTCTGCAGGCACAATGAATCAAACCAAGCAACTCCATCAAAGGCAAAGTTATACTGAGGATCTGTTTGACTCAGGCTCTCTTATTAAAAGCGGCATGCAAGACACACTTCCTAAGTGCGATAGTTTCATTATCAGATACCTCACACTGTGCATCCGCTGAAAAACGCGATTTGCACATGATTAATAGGAAGATGCTAGGAGATGAATAATGCAGCTTTACAGGAAATGATGGGTTGGAAATAAACGCAAATTTGCCAAAGTCCTTGAGCATTTCAGTACATGCCTCTATCCCCCGAGAAGAAAGAAGAGAAGGTGAAATAGAAATGTAAGAGTAGACTATTGTTCCTAGTCTGCTAGCAGCGTATTTCAGGGAAGGCCAGTCAGCTAGGCTGATCAGGATCAAAGACTTCAAGTGGCTTTGCTTGATGTATGCTATTTACCAAACTGCCTTTAAAAAAAGGATTTTATTGAAATTTGCTTTAGTTGTCTGTCCCAACGACTCAATGAAACCCTCCTGCCTGAAACAGATCCAGAAATTATGCAACTTGGCTTTGCTCAAGGTCAGAAATAGTTTGCGGATCACATGGTGAAGGGATATCCTGCAATTTAGCTAAGGATTCCACAGTAGCTGTAAAACATAATACTGAATACTTATCAGCTCAGGGGTATATCTACTCACCCAATGTTTATCATCAACATAATTAAAACACATTTCTTTTATTTGACAATCCAAAGAAAAATAAGCTACTTGAGACACGAGGGCTTCTGCATGACTGTCTACTTATGGGGTCAGGTTCACAACTATACTGGTCGGGTTTTTTTAAAGTCAAGAAATACGCTAATATTAATACCTCCATTTTGCCAATGTGGAAACAGAGACAGAGATGAAACAACCAACCTGAGATAATGGAAGACCAGGCACAGTCTCTCTCACCCATATTATTTGGTACCTTCCTCCATGAAGGGTCTGCATGGAAATTGGACCAAATGCAGAGTTAAATGTTATTGTCGGCAATAAAGAGAGCTTAATCTGAAAGAGCAGAAGTCAGTGGCAGGACTGGAAATTGAATCTAGAAGTTCTTGCCCGTGATCCCTAGTTAATCTCCACAGTTATGCTCCTTCCCAACAGCAACCCAACACTTGCTGCCTTATTTGCTTAAGGACTCTACAGCAAGGAAGTCAGCCATGACTGCACACACATCCCAGTCTGCAGCCAGATCCTCTTCACAGGCATAAATGTCTTGGAGCAAAGCAATCACTGGCCTGCAGCATCTGCTGGCCTGGTGCCAATTAAATATTCAGCATTGCAACGTGAGTACGATTTATGTGATAACTTAATGATGCTGCATATAATAAATACTCTCGCCATGTAATCCATCATATGTCCCAAGGGCACATGCACAGACTGGCTCTGCTTTTCATTCTGCAACAGGATTCCTGCTCTTGAAATACTTGGCTTTTGCTAAAGACAACAGCCAGGTTGCCATTACGGATGAAGGACTCTGCTCAGATGAAATGATATTGCCTTAAACTATCGTGAACTTGGAACAAATTTCCAGCATTTTCTCTCCCAAAAATGCCTGGTATTGTTGTTGCTAGCCTGGCAGTGGCTCGCCATAGAGATGGCCACACTTCTGTGTGAGATATATAGCCCTTCGATATGAACGGCACTAAGAGCCGTTGGCACTGCATGATCAGGTGATTACAGTGTGAGCAGAACAGTGGTTCAAGTTGAGCAGTAGGTAATTTTATTCCAAAATTTACTAAAATGTGTAGCCTAAAAGAACAAGAAATGGGAGGCCAACCCCAAATTACGCTCTCCCATGGTGACAATTTAACAACACGACTTGTACTATTTTTGTCACCCTGGAGTTTTTGCCGTGCCTTAAGGGACACTGTCATTAAAGGCCAGTAAGACAACCACAATAATTAGCTATGGCTATTTCATGATAAAAGAAAAGGAGGGAGGGAAGAGGAGGGGCAGGACAAAGAAAGCAAACAGCACTGAACTATGCCATTTACAGAGACCTTTCAACTGAGATAATACTTCTGAGAGTGTGTTCAACTCCCAGGCCACGCTTACTAGACAAACCACAGCCTAAATGTAATATTCCCCAGTATTGATATTTCCCACCCCACCCCACTCCAACACAAATGTACAAGTCAAACCCTGTCAATGATTATCTGATGCCTCCCTTCCAAAACACACGATCTAGACAATCTGGTGTTTAACAAGAGATGTCATTCGTTCCTTCAATGACAGGAACCTTTCAATCTCCTGATTACAAGAACAATGTACCTTTAACTTCTTGGCAGTTCTTCTGCAAACACCAGCAACACGCATGATGCTCAAGTGTCATGCCTGTTGGTGGGTTGCAAGAACAGTGCCGGATGGGATTGGTGTTGCGCTGCGCTCTCTTTGTTCGCTGATTCAGTCGCTGCTGTGCGCCTGTAGAGGTAAAATGAATGTTGCTGTTTGCTCTTGCAACCCAGAGAGAATTATACTTTTTCTCTTTCCATAATCTTACTGAAGGCGAAAGATAGGCTGTTGCCGAGCTCTTGCCTGGATTAAAATATCAGTCATTGTCTAATTTATGTGGGTCCATATCTACAGGGGCTGGTCAGGGTAACCTTTTCAGCTCATGCTTATGCAATGTGTTAATGCATATGAAGAAGGTAATAATAGCTGCTGTTTTTGTGCAGGAAATTTATCTAAATGCCTTTAGAGTTGGGATTCGTTTTCTATTAAGTCTGTTTTCTGAGATATCCAGATATATTGCTTCATTTCCATCAAGCAAGAATACAAGTTGAAATCCTGTTTCAAATGATTATGCCCTATAGAAAGGTGTTTAAAAGACTACCTAGAAATTTTAAAAAGGCAAATCCTTAAAGCTAACTAGTCTTTAAAGAAAACTTTACTCCCTCCCCATCCCCAATTCTTGGACACACGACACTTATTTTTCTGAGGTGGATAAGGAGCTGCTTAAGTATTGTTAGATAATTGATTTTCAATTAATATAAATATCTTTATACTGAAATTATTTTATTACAGTAGCCAGTTATAGTATCGCTTGGCCCTGCCGTACTTGTACATAACAAAAAAAAATCACATATTCATATATGAAATAGCATTAGGCAATTTAGAAACAAGTATTTGCCTTTAGATACAAGACGTTTGTAAATGAACTCAAAAGAAGCCTATACACTTCTCAATATTTAAAACATGAACATAGCTTTTTTTTACCTGTAGGTGGAAGGATGAATTGTAAGTAAGCCTTTTACCTAACAGTTCAAACCACAAATATTTCCCTACGTTTTGAAGTCAATAACTTTAGAGGATCTAAAAGTATCATTTTTGACAGACTTTTATTTTTTTTTACTAGAATTCTTGGCGGGGGGAGAAGTGGGGGGTACTTTTTTTCCTTGCACCTTGCAAAAGGAACAGGGCAAAGAAAAGCCTATTTTTACCACTTGATTTATGGTTCCAACAAAACCTTTTATGCCTCAATTTTCTTTCAGCCCTTCTGAATATAGGGTGTCTGTACAGCCTTCTACATGACACTGGTCCTACAACTTAAAGTTAACTATAAATAACTATATATAATAATATGAAGCACAATAACACTTACCTGCATCTTTCAAAACCCAGCATAACCAAGTAGGTGGCTTTAGCATTCCAGCCTTTCATGAAAGACCCTTTGTAAATACGCTTGGGGTAGCAAGACAGCATTTTACTCCTTCGACGCTTTGCAAGCCTGGTGCTTCAATAGAGCCCAAGGATCTCTCCAAGGAGTTTCCTAAGCTGAATCTTTTACACAAATAGAAAAGCAACCAAAACATTCAAACAGATGTGTTTTGTTCTTAAAACCTCAAGAATATAGAAGTAATGGCAAACGTCTTCTAAAGTTTGTCAGTCAGAAGCAAGTTTGAAACAACTTAATTTCATTAACAATTTTTTTTTTTTAATTATTGAATTTTACTCCCCGCAGGAGCCTAAACCTGATGGCTGGGATTCAATACATCCTGTTCTCAAGACAGCATGGCTGAGAATCTGATGCAGTTGTTTAAACATCATGTCTTCAGTCCCGGGTGCCTGACTGTGCCTGCTAGTACAGTTCATGGAAATGCATGTGGGCATGGGGCCTCAAAACAGCAAAGCCTTGCATCCGTTAAAAATTGTTACCGATGCCAAAAAGTCACTAACCATATGCCCTTGAGGGAAGAGTGAATCTAGCTGGGCGAAGGCAGAAGACGGGACAATTAGGATATTGGTTTCTCTGTGGAAATCAAGAGCTCCCAGGCACAGGGGAAATCTAACAGTAACAAATGAGCATAGAAGCAGAGGGAAATGAACAATTTTGTGTGTGTGTATATATATATATATATATATATATATATATATAATCAGAGACCTCAATGGACATTGTGTTTACAGTCCATCCCAAGTGCATCTGCGTAACTGTTTTATTTCTTTTAAGATCAGTAGCCAGGCACGCCCTGAATTTTAACTATTGCGTATGATGGGAAGTGGAGCATAGAACAAACTCTCTCTTTTTCAGTTCAGTCCTGAAAAAGATATTGTCCACCTTGGTTGTGTTGTAGGCAGGGACTTCAAGGCACATGGAAGTCCAAGTGCATGAGGAGGAAGATGGGAAGATACAGGAGGGTAAGTAAATCCTGTTGTGGTTCTGTCCTTGCCCAAATATTCACTCAAAAAACAGCTGGCCTTGCTTGTGCTGGAGCTGGTTTTCATTCCATTCTTGTGAACATACTACCACAAGGTTAACTAAGAGCACTGTCTGTGGGAAAAGCAAATTTGAAACTAATGTTGCAGAATAATTCTTGAATTGTGAACTTTAAAATAATACACACATATATATATATATTCATGTCTTGGGCCAAATCAGTTACGAATTCTATTGACTGAGCAGCGCTCAGTCATTCAAGTCGGTGTGACACTACCACCGGCAAGTGTCCTACTGCCCAAACTCTTCAGCCTGGGGTGTGGATACTCCCAAATCCATGGGAAGCTTTGAAGAGTCATAGACCTGTATGAGATCGAATTTTAAACAAGTCACTTCCATCCATTAAGGCACTGGAAATAAGCAACTTCTCATTCCCACCCCCCACCCCCCACTGCTGGTTGATTGTCCAAAATCCTTGAACACAGCAAGAAACCTTTGCACAAGTTATTCACCAAAAACAATTCCAAGCTGGTAAAATTCACCCTGGTGCAGAGGGCCCACACATGGCCTCAGCACCAAGTCAGGTCCTCAAAATACAACTTTAGCGGACCATAAATGGGTGTGTAGTCCTTGTCCCAGCTCTGTGCATCGGGGTGGACTTCAGTCTTACAAACAAAATCTGAGGATTGCTTTTCTGATAACTCCCATACAAAAGGGGAAGCCAAACGTCCCAAGAAAGGTTACTAACAATTATTCATTCGGTTCTATTCAAGTTTAAAAATTGTAGTCCATCCATGCAGTTGTAGATCCCTTCTCTTCAATGGGGATTTTGCCTGAGTAAGGGCTCCACAATTTATACCACAAGAGAGAACTGCGCTGCTTTTGCTTCTTATGATGTTCTGTTGTTTTATGCAGGCTCTCAGTTTCCAGGGTTTGAGGCAGACGTCGCAGTTCTGGCCAAGGCAGTTTTGAAGTCATTTCTTTGATGTTGAAAGCACAAGAAACCGATCGGTTACAAGTCCACACACACCAACGCGCGCTCTCAACAGCATGAGAGAGAATTGCTTTGGCCTTTTAAGTCTAATGAGTTCTAAAAACAATTTGATACCATTCCTTAGAAATGACTTCCCTTTAAAAATACAGTTTGGCAAAGAATTAGCTCGTGTTCGCAGCCAAACACTTCCAGCGGTTGAACAGCTCAGAGGAACTCCAGTTGTTAGATGCTGGAATAGGGAGATTAGGAGGGCGAGGCATTGAAAGCCCAAACCCCACTAATGACATTGGGACTGAGGCTGCTCAGCATCTTTACAAGAGGTGTTTAACATCTCGCAGGATTCAGATCCAAAGGGACCAATTACTGACAAACGTCTTACTTTGATCATTGACACTGAATTCTATCATAGTCTTGTGCTTCTGGTGATAAAAGGATGTGCTCTTGGGTGGGGTGGGGGAGGGCGTTAAAAAGCCCTATAGGATTTATTAGGAAGAAAGCTAATTAGGGATATAGCAGTCAAACCATATATAAAAGGACTTTTTGTTTTTAAAGCATCCTCCAGGAACCTGTTCTACAAGGTGATGGACCTATAGGTACATGATCACATAGGGATTGAACTGGAAACCTTCCTTTTCCAGCATCCCAGTCTTAATTTGAGACAGACTTTTTTTCCTTTGAGTGTGCACTTGAGCAGACAGTGCATAGCTCAAAGTGTGATGCACTTTCACATACATTCATATCAGCTAGCATGAAGAGCTAGGCATTTGAAAAATGACTGCAATCGCTCTCTCCGTGCACACTGTAACATCTTTCTTCACAATATAGCAGCTCATTGTTGTGTTTTTATGTTTATTGTGCTTAATATTCAGCTTGTATGGTAATTTCAGGAAACATCTCCCATTAATAACATGCAGATTTATGCAGCTTTCTCACTCGTTTGCATATATAATTTTCCCACAGAGTTTGCCTGCTTTACTGTAATTCCTCTGATGTTTACTTTGTCTTAATATTCTTGCAAGGTTAAAAAGGAACTATCACTTGAACATTCATTATTAATTTCTCCTAAGTATCTCCAATTAATTCTCTGAATAGATTGGTACTTTATGACATTTGTTATTGATTGTTTGGAAGCAAACTAACTTCCAATTACCAAAGGATCACAATTTTGCTATTTCTATTTGAAACAGAGCAATGCCATCTTAAAGGAATGACGTGCCTTTCTGTAAAAACCCCCAAGTAGTTAGAAAGCTCCAAATCCTCTGTCTTCTGTCATGATAAAACTGTGTACCTCACTTGGAATAAGCAGAAGTATTCATGATTTAAACGTATATAGGGAAAGGCAGACTAAAGCCAGTTGTCCTATGCTGTAAATAAAGCAGGGAGATTCCAGTTCTGCATTTTCAATGCTCTGCTTTGCTCAGTCTTTTAATAATTTACATATCTTCAGCTCCTGGTATCCACAAGCACATTCCAGGCAATTCCCACCACGTCTTGTGAGGCAATAACAGACTATCATTTTATAGTTGGGTATGTTGAAGCCCACACGGCTGAAGCGACTTCATGTCCAAGGTCAGTAAAACCCCTGGAAATGTGATTCAGAATTTCAGACAGGACTGGCAGCATCAGCCGCAGCTACAGCAGAGAGAGCACTAAATTACTTCACATGCATGCCTCCCTCTCTTATTTAAGATGCTCTGACATGGGGCGCATGCTTTGTGGATCCTAAATGAGAAGTCTGAAAGCAGAAAAACTCACTTGCACTCAGTTGAAAAACCCAAAGAATCTCCTTCTGCCTGGGCATTTTCAGAGACATGAGCCTCTGACAGAAGCCCTGCCAATTATTGCAGACTATACCCAAGAGTAAAAAGTCCGGCTCAATCCATTTCTTACCAGGCCAAGCACCACCTGAACAGAAGACTAACTAAATTCAAAGATAAAGGGCAGGGAGTGAAAGAAAAGATATGACTTAAAACCAAAACCAAAATCAATAAAGATGACCCCCTCAAAAACGAATGCTGAAAAATGCTAATAGTCCTATGAGTCTCTCACTGCACACAGATGTCCTCTGGGGCCAGTACAGAGTCAACTCTGCCCAGGATGTCTGGGCCGTCTCCATGCTCAATACCTAGAGGATTATTTCACCTGGCCTAAAGCTGCTTAGTTGCAGAGTCCAAGACATAGAGGTATTCCCTTTACATGATGGTGGGGGTTATGCTTACCTTGTGACCCTTTTGTATCTGCCTGCATAAGGCAATAATGAATATTCTCACATTTAAATGAGACCAGATTCTCTCATTGAACTGATGATCGGCCTAGTAGAGGACGGTTTCCAAGGCCTTCAGCTATGATGCAATGCTGACTGAAGCACCATGGTGGAGCTGCACAGTGACCAGTCCACTGGCCCACTCCTTCCAACTTTTAGTTTGGAAGAAGCTCCAAATTTAAATCTGAAGCTGTTATTGTATAAGCTGCTTCTCCCTAGAGAAGACCATATAACAGGGGTAGGCAACCCCTGGCACGTGTGCCGGAGCATGGCACGCAAAGGCATTTTGCTTGGCACTTGCGCCCCGAGGAAGGGGCTGGGGCTGTGCCGCCACAACACCAGGTCCCCTCGTACCTCCCCCACCATCTGCCCCTGGCACTTCAACATTTTATAAGTCGAGGTTGAGGGTGTTTTTGGCAACGATCCCAAAAACATTGCCGACCCCTGCCATATAGGTTCTCAAGCTCCCACCTCCACCGCCACTCGTAGATGCCCGTTTTTACTGCCACCTTCAGGTTTTCATTTGCACTTTCATTGCGGGGTGGGGGGCATGTGAAACCAGCCCCCAAACTTTGCACTTTTTTCTAGGATCTCTGTGATGCTCCAGTGGGAAAGCGTTGCTAGGTGCCACCTTCAGCTGTGCTTATGCTGCAAAAGTATTTTGGCCAAGAGGAATACAACCAGAGTTTGTCAGAATGATGAGTCTAAATAATGATCGCCGGTCACCGTTGGAGAATAATATCCCCAGAGGAGGAAAGGGGTCAGTTTTCATCCAGGCATTTTCCAATCTGACAGACAGATGTTATCCTCTGCCTGCCCGAATGGCCCAGCCAGTTATCTCAGGATGTTTTGAAGCCTGATAATAGCTTCTTAAATGTTTGAAACTATACTAACAAAGAGATTTGCGAGACCAAGAAGGGATAGCACTCATAAATAAGAGGAAGCTTGTGCAGAAGGTTATCGTGCTGGAATGTAATGTGGAAAAGCCTTTAGTAGAGCAAAAAGGATGCCTGCTTGACGTATCGCTGAACTCCCCTCACAACTGAAGGTAGCCGATACGTAGATGGGCAAACACAGATCCACAGAAAAAATCCCACATGCTGTCCTTGGATCTTCAACCTGCTTTAGTTCACTGGTTTAACACAGACAACAAATTAAGCTTGACATTTTTGCCTATGTAACAAAAAAAGAGCAGGCACAGATTGCACTCTGCACCGAAAGCAAGGGAGTCAAGTTGCTGAAACGTAAAAAAAAAGAATTGGATCTTTGTCAGAGAGAGAGGTTATTAATAGCGCCTTAATGAGCTTGGAACTCAAATATACATTTTCATTCCTTGGTCTCAAACTAGGAAAAGAAAAGAAAAACCTGTAACCATCTCTAGTTAAAATATTTCCAATAGCTGGTAAATAAACAGTAGGGAGCCACTGGCACTATCGTGTCAACTGTTTTCATCACTGCCTAAGCTTACGTGTCCAGTCCAAGCTCAGTTTTGAATCAAAATGGTAAGTGGAGAAATAGCACAATCTCTGTCAATTCTAATAAGATCAGCAACATTCGAGTGCATCCCGAGCACCTCTCCATGTACCTATCAGTCTGCAAACACCAGCCTACCTGCCACTCAGGTACTGAGATAGAGAAATAACAGCTCACTGCTGTCTCCCCCTTTCCTCTCAGTCTGCAGCAAAGTTGCTTGAATGCTTTATAGGGTTTTTTTGTTTGCTCACTTGCTCCTGTCTGGGTGGGTGCACTGTGTCTGTGCATGCGAGAAGAAATCGTTAACAAGAAGCTTCGTCAGAGAGGAGGTTTGCATTCAGGCCCAGGTGTCGCTGTCACTTTTACAAAGAAGCTCCAGCTCCGGCTGAAGTCTCCCTCTTCCTGCATCTACTCACCTGCCCCCTGAAATACATGACAGCTTCATTGGTCCAGTGGAACATCTGCATCATGGGAGTTTGTGGGCAGAAGCAATGACATATATATGCAAGTCCAAGATGACCCTGAATTTAAGACAATGCCCCTAACCATTTGTTAACATTTTAAATGTCTAGAATCTAATTATTGGAGGGTTGTCTTAAATTTGTCCACTACTTCCCCCTGCTCCCACTCCATCCTGACACAGCTGCAGAGGGCAAAGCAGCAGCAGGATGGCAGGTGGTGGGAAGGTGGTAGGGAAGGCAGTGAGCGGTAGGTGATGGAGGAGATCAGTAGTGAGGGGGTGGGTCAAACAGCTTGCTTTCCCCATACCTTGCCTCCTGCTGGCTCTCCCCCATGCCACTGCTGTCCCTCTCGGACCCCTTCACCGCCCCCCCCGCTCCCAACCTCTTCTTCTCCACCTACCTCCCTGCCTGCAGCCTTGGACCCCCACCTCCCATTTGCTTGGGCTTGGCCTGAGGCACAGAACATGTTCATGCTCCCACCCAAGTCTGGCCTGGTAGCAGCAGGAACAGCTCCTGCAAGCTGGACCTGGGGCTGGAGCTGCCACATGCCTACCATTATTGCTATCAGGCCAGGCTGGGGCCCGAGCAAGCTTTTCCCATGCTTCAGGTTGGAACAAGGCCGGAGCCAGAGCTGGAGCAAAGGTAAGTGGCAGGGTTGGCAGGGGGGAGAGGGGTGATGCGACGGAAAGGGGCCTGAGACTTGGGGGTGGGGGGGAGAGGAGACAGGAGGCAGAGATGGTGGAGGCACAGGCAGCAGCTGTGGCTCTAGCCTCAGGCTGGGGAGGGACCTGTAGCAGCTGCCTGCCACCATCCCCCACTGCTGCCTCGTACTCAATTCCAAGATGAGAGGCTCCCTCGCAATGTTATATGGGAAAAAGACTTTCAGCTTGGAATTGAGTAAATACAGTAATCAACCAGCTACAATCAGGGGCAGTCCCCTGGGAGGCCATGAACATCAGGACTCAGACCTTGAATATGACCAGTGTGGCAGGCACCACTGGGCCGCTACAGAGACGTGGGTCTCATCGAGGTGTGCGCTGCAGTGGTTCCTCCCTCAGCTGCCAGTGACAATGTGGCGACAGCTCAATATACTGCACACGTTTCAATAGAGCAACAATGCCAAAATGGCATCCCTGCCATTTCAATCAGGAGCACCGGTTCCAACTTACAGAATAGGGCGCCTACAGTACTGAAAAGACCTCTAATGCCCGAGCCCAGTGGGACCGAGCGTAAGCCTTTGACAGGAGCTTGGCCAGTCTGTGACCTTCAGAGAGCAGGTCTGTGCCATCTCACCCCGTCAGAGCAGCACCCAGGCCATTCCTACCTCTTCATTGTCACCCATGCCAGAGAGACACCTGTGCTACCCTAAGCAAAGCAGCTCCCACAGTGTTTTTGATGACATCATTACCATTAAAATGAACTGCTTAACCACAGCAGCTATTGCACTTGATCAACCTCAGACAAGATACTTAATTTCAACGGCTGCCACAAGCACTTTGCAGGCTCACAGGGCCTGATTCCAGCTGTCAGTAATCTTCCTCTGCTCCCTGCTCTGCCTGCTGACGGGCTCTTGCTGCCTGGTGCCCGAGACGCTGACAAGTACTGACAGCAGGGTGCACGGGCGGGCGAAGGCAGCTTTCCTCCCTTTCCTCCCTAGTCACACGTGCCACTCATTCTAGATCAGGGGAAGGAGCGTGCCGTGCTTCCAGTCTGGCCAAGGATGCGGCAAGGCTGGCTGGGATGACGTGCACAGCTGGATCTCCGGGGCAGAGCAGTTTCTGTTAGAGCTGGCACATGGGCAGTGATGCTCCAGCATGCCCAGGAGAGGCTCAGTTAATCTGGGTTCCTCCCTCCTCCCCAAAGCCTTGCAATGCCCCGAGACACCGGTGCAGCTCACAATATATCACACTGTCCGATGAGATCATGAGTGGATTCAGGGCTTTATTTAACAGCTGTTGACAAATTCCAAGCAACTCACTAAGAGTCTCTCTCAGCAGCCTGGGAGAGAGGTCAGGCATAAACCCTCCTCTCCATCTCACAGATGCACTCAGGGCCGTCCCCAAGCTTTGTCTGCAGACTGGCTCCTGAGTCTTCCTTGGTATATGTAGAAATATGTTTATTGTACCGAATCCCAAGCTAACTTCTTGCCACCAGTGGGAACAGTGGACTTGCTATTCCTACATCACCTCCTGCCTGAAGCATTTAACTGAGTCATTTCGGGTGCATTCTCATGCCCATCCCATTGAATCAGAAATGCACGAGCTGAAATAAGCAGCAAGCTTCATTTTCTAAAGTATTCTCTTTCTGTAGCTGGAACTACCTAGGGAGCTCTCCCCACCTCCGATGCCCACTGGGTTTGATGTTCTGGAAGCATTTGCTGACAGCTCTGGCCTGCCTGTTTGTACGCTGGATAAAAAGAGCTGTCAAAAGCTTTTCTGTAGACTGAAAAATTAAAAGAAACAAAAATCAGCAACCTTCCCCTGGTTCTTCTGGAAGTCCCAGGAAGACAGAAGGGGAGTTTTGTTTGCATCAGCCTCAGATCCAATAAAAAAAAAAAATCTGCCATCTCTCAATCAGCAATTGTGAATGGAAACAGAACTTCCCACTAGGGACAGCCAGCGAGCCCAGACCAATGGTCAAAAGGGAGAAACAGGTAAGCGATGGGGGACGGGGCATTGCTGAGACTAGGGGGTCAGTGGGCACAACCGTTGGAGGCCTCAAATGCTTCTACACGAATGCTCGAAGTATGGGGAAGAAGCAGGAGGAACTCGCCCTCCTCCTAGCTGTCACCAGCCCTGACATAGTAGGGATCACAGAAACGTGGTGGGACTCATCGCATGACTGGGCGGTGAGTGTCAAGGGCTATAGGCTATACAGGAAGGACAGGATAGGAAGGAAAGGTGGAGGAGTAGCACTCTACATCAAGGAGGAATATACTTCCTCGTTAATTAGCAAGGGGGTAGAGGGGGGGCACTCTGAGGTGCTCTGGGTTAGAGTAAAAGGCAGTCCAGGGGAGAGAGACTTAACGGTGGGAGTCTACTATAGACCTCCCAACCAGGGAGAAGAGCTCGACCAGGAATTCTTAGGTCAGCTCACAGAGGCAGTGAGGGCTAAGGATGTGGTCATCATGGGGGACCTGAACTTCCCAGACATCTGCTGGGAGGAGCAGTCAGCCAAGTCTGATCGCTCACGTCGGTTCTTAGCCAGAGTGCAGGACCTCCATCTAACCCAGGAGGTGCACAGTCCCACCAGGGGAGACGCCTTGTTGGACCTGGTGCTGGCCACGGGTGATGACCTGGTGAGGGGGCTGCGGGTGATGGGCCACCTGGGAGACAGTGATCATCGCTTGCTGGAATTCACCATCCAGCGTAAGGTGGCAAAGGGCTGCAGCAAGGCAACAGCCCTAGACTTTAGGGGGGCTGACTTCAACAAGCTAAGGAGGATCATTGGGGAAGCGCTGAGGACCCAGAGGGGAAGGGAACCAGATGTCGAAGGTGAGTGGTTGCTCCTTAAGGAGACGATCCTCCATGCCCAAAGGGAGGTAATCCCAACAAGGGTCAAAGGGAGCAGGAGGGCACATAAACCCCCATGGCTCACTAAGAGCATCCGGGAATGTCTCCTTGCTAAAAGGGAGGCATATACCCAATGGAGAGATGGGGTCATCACCAAGAAGGACTATGTTACAGTCGCCCGAGGATGTAGGGGGGCAGTCAGGAGGGCCAAGGCAGAGTTGGAGATAGCACTAGCTTCCCAGATTAAGGACAATAAGAAGTCCTTCTTCAAATACATAGGGGGTAAAAAGAGGGTCCCGGGTAATGTGGGGCCCCTGCAGGACACGATGGGCAACTTAGTCATCACGCCAGATGACAAAGCTAACATATTTAACGATTTCTTTGCCTCTGTCTTCCTAAGTAGGGACCAGTTCAGCCACCTCCCTGCTGGGCCCCCCTCGGGCCCCGAGAGAGACACGCCTGGGCCAGGGGTTAGCGAGGAGTTAGTTAGGGTACTTCTGGAGAGGCTGGACGTGTTCAAGTCCGCTGGTCCGGACGATCTTCACCCTAGGGTTCTACAGGAACTGGCCGAGGTCATTGCGGGACCCCTGGCGAGGCTCTATGAGCACTCGTGGTGCTCTGGTGAGGTGCCGGAGGACTGGAAGAGGGCCAATGTGGTCCCTATCTTCAAAAAGGGAAAAAAAGAGGACCCGGGAAATTACAGGCCAGTTAGTCTTACCTCAATCCCGGGTAAGCTCTTTGAAAAAATTATCCTGGCACACATCCAGGAGGGCCTTGCGGGGGAATGCATGCTCAGGGGCAACCAACACGGGTTCATCAGTGGCAGGTCTTGTCAGACCAACCTGGTGGCCTTTTACGATCAGGTCACCAAATCATTAGACGCAGGGGTTGCTGTGGATGTAGTCTTTCTGGACTTCCGGAAGGTTTTCGACACCGTCTCTCACCCTGTCCTCATCAAAAAGCTGGGAGACTGTGGTGTCGATGCCCACACGGTCAAATGGGTCGCCAACTGGTTGGAGGGCCGCACCCAGAGGGTGGTAGTGGATGGGTTCTTCTCGACCTGGAAGGACGTGGGCAGTGGGGTTCCGCAGGGCTCGGTCCTCGGGCCCGCACTGTTCAACATCTTCATCAGTGACTTGGATGACGGGGTAGAAAGCACCCTGTTCAAGTTTGCTGATGACACTAAGATGTGGGGGGATGTGGGTGCACTAGAAGGGTGCAATAGGCTACAAGCTGACCTTGACAGGTTGCAACGGTGGGCGGATGAGAATAGGATGGGTTTTAACACTGATAAGTGCAAGGTGTTGCACATGGGGAGGAAGAACCGGCACCACACTTACAGGTTGGGGAACTCCCCTCTTGCCAGCACGGAGACGGAAAAGGATCTTGGAGTTGTCATTGACTCCACGATGAACATGGGCCGGCAGTGTGGGGAGGCAGTCAAGAAGGCCAACCGTACCCTGTCATGCATCCACAGATGCATCTTGAGCAGGTCCAGGGAGGTGATCCTCCCCCTCTATGCGGCACTGGTCAGGCCGCAGCTGGAGTACTGCGTCCAGTTCTGGGCGCCACACTTCAAGAGGGACGTGGACAATATGGAAAGAGTTCAGAGGAGGGCCACTCGTATGATCAGGGGTCAGCAGGGCAGGCCTTATGAGGAGAGGCTACGGGACCTGAACCTGTTTAGCCTCCACAAGAGAAGGTTAAGGGGGGACCTTGTGGCCTGCTACAAACTGGTCAGGGGGGATCAGCAGGTATTGGGGGAGTCCCTGTTCCCCCGTGCGCTGCCAGGAGTGACCAGGAATAACGGTCACAAGCTGGCGGAGGGTAAGTTTAGATTAGATATTAGGAGGCGCTGCTTCACAGTCAGGGCGGCTAGGGCCTGGAACCAGCTTCCAGGGGAAGTGGTGCAGGCTCCTAGCCTGGGGATTTTTAAAAGGAAGTTAGATGAGCACCTTGCCGGGGTCATCTGACCCCGGTGCTCTTTCCTGCTAAGGCAGGGGGTCGGACTAGATGATCTACCTAGGTCCCTTCCGACTCTAGCTACTATGAAACTATGAAACTATGGACTGGACCAAGCTCGGCTCCGTTGAGCACCTTAACTCCAGCCAGCAGCTCGCACAGTCCCTTCTCCGCTATGCAGCTCACCAGTGTCCTTCCTCTCCTGCCCACCAAACCCAGAATGAAAACAAAATGATGACTTAAATTGCTACTGATGTGAGCTGGCTTCAGAGCCTTGCCTGAAGAATAAAGATCCCTAAGAAACCTCCAAACAATCTGTGAGCACGGTGCAACTAATGAAAGCCTTTCTGGCAGGCAGATGTTTAGTCTATATACCACACCCATTTTATAGGTAGATAAAACAAAGCCCCAAGCCAAGAGCGAGCACTAAAAACAGGACTCTGGAAAGTGCAGGCTCCAACTGCCCCAACCACCATGCCTCCTCTCCCAGAACAGGATAGACAGCAAGCCTAGGAGCCCTAACGCCCAGTCCAACAGCTGGATTATCTCCAATTTAATGTTAAAAAGGAGTGAAAGAGAAGAAGGCTTAGAATATGAAACAAATCATTTCCTTGACTCTTAGAGGACACTTCTGAGATAATAGACACCACATTACTTCCCCTCTTTTGGCCTAAATTAACTGTTTTTAAGTAAGGGAACGCCTTCCCCTTCTCCTCTGCCCCACCCAGAACGGTGCCCTAATTGCTTTGCTACTGATCACCTTTGTGCAGGTTACAAGCCGCTCTGCTTTACGAGCTGCCAAGAAAGGCTAATGAACTCAGTGACTGTAAAACAGCTTTGTAAATTGCCCACCTTTATTGCATTAGATTCAAATCCAAATCACTTTCTGGCAATCAAGCTCTCTCCATGGAAAGTCCCCTCTATAGAAGCGTGAAAAGGAAATGGCCGTTACTAACCGTTATGGCTAATGAAATGAAAGAAATCACAGGAAAGAGAAATAAAGTAACCCCCCAAGCAGGAAACACAAGGGGGACCCCAGGTGAAGGCATGCACAATATTATTACTAGAAGTGTCTCTGCTCCTGGAAGCTGCCCCCACTGATGGATCCACTAGTTTTGCTGGGATTTTTTGTTTTAGTTTTGTTGTTTTGGTTAGTTGGGTTTGGTTTTACTTTTTCTTTTTTTGTAAGTACTTGTGGCCTTTGCCTTTCCCTGGCTTTCAGCTGGATAGAGTGGGGATCCCAGGTCTAGGCATCAGCAGGAAGCATCACATTAGTTCCCACCTGGAAAAATTACGGCAGCCCCCATCAGGGAGAGGACTAGGTAGTCTGCATACCTGGGTAGAGGAGAAGGTGACTAAGGCGCACTTCTTTCCTCACTGAATCTGTGTGGCCTACTGATACCTCCTTTTGAAGAGCAGTAGCTCACTGTAATTATATAGTAACATGGCTGGAAGTGGGACTCTCTCTAGAACAGAGGTAAGGTATTAGGCTGGCAGGTGAGGAGACAGGGTTCAGTTTTCAGCTGCACTGCTGCCTTTGGGTGCCCTTGGGAAAGTTACTTAAAACCCCTTGTGCCACTACAAAATGGGGGTGGCGTTTCCTTACCTCTGATGGGGTGTTGCAGCAATGTACTGTATTTACTGAATACAGGAAGAAGTCATCCTCCCCAACTGGCATGAGGAAAAAGCCCCTCATCTTATAATTGCATACAGGGAAATATCACAAAATACATTGCCTATCATTAGGCTGCTGCCAAAAGCAGCATGTGCTCAGCAATGGAAACCAACTATGAAGTTGATCAAATGCCAACAACGAGCATGACTAAAAAGCACATGGTCCACACTGAGCAAACATGCTTTTGGGAAGTAAGAGAGTATGTGTGTGTATGTAAACTGGCACTGGACCTGGAGTCACTGCAATACCGGGCTGATGCCAGGCAGGCCAGAGCCAGCCCTGACACCCTCCCCTTGATGACAAAAATATATTTGCATTTGATCTTAGCCAAGAAGGTCAAGATACTAATGGGAACCTACCACAAGGACAGGCTAGTGTAGCCCCTCTGAATAAGACATACAGTAGTGCCCCTGAAGTGCAGTCCCCCTCTCCACCAACTTTTTGAAATCACAGTGAGCCACAATATTGCATACATTTTACCTGGAATCCCTTTGTTGTCCCTTCTCTCAGCCTGGTGCATGTGACTAGTGTAGCCCCTCCATGAGGTCAAGCAAGATCAGGTTTCCCTGCACCTGATCTACATAT
Source organism: Crocodylus siamensis (assembly GCF_052110815.1). Lineage (NCBI taxonomy): Eukaryota > Metazoa > Chordata > Crocodylia > Crocodylidae > Crocodylus > Crocodylus siamensis. The sequence continues at coordinate 22,050,647 of NC_143408.1, read as the reverse complement.
AAATTTTTGGAGCATCCCAGGACTTGTGACAAGAACTTCCAGTTCCAGTTGTGAGTGGGTGTGCTAATTAGCACGTGGATCCTTTGTCGGGGTTATCTGGAGTACGCACACACATGCTGAGCAATGCCAATCAGTGGCGTCATCATGGCTTGAAATGCTGTTGACTCGGGTGGAGCCAAGTCCAATTAACTATGTGATAAATCACAAGCCTGTGGCTTTGGAATAATATCAGTAGCTGCTAAAGTCTTGTTCAAAACTGTGATTGTGGAAACCTGTGCTAAAATTTGCGGTTATTTAAAAAAAAACAAAAAAAAAGGTAACATGCATCAATTCTGAATAAGCTAAATGCACGGGCACTATTTGCAAATTGCTACAACCATGTTTAATTCCAAGATCATTGTTTTCAAAGTAGCTCCTCACTTCTGCATGCTTAGGGAGAGCGGAGTCTGACAGTGAAGAGAGAGGGGGCAGGGCTGCTAGAGGGAAAAATCGTGGGGGAATCAGAAAGCAAAGGGCTACCTGACTCCCCAGATTTATTCTGCCTGCTGTAGTAGTGGGAGGGGAACAAATTCAAGGCAAAACTCCCCTAACTAAAGCCTATACTGGAAAATAATAGCAAATTTATACATTTTCCATATATAGAATCTACTTATTGAAGGTCGAGTAAGTATGAAAATCCCTAAAGCCTGGGAGGTCCCCATCACTGTTGTAGCTGTGGACACATAGGTAACCTCCATATCTAGAAGAAGAGTGAACTGGAAGTCTGCCTCCTGTCTGGGAAAATTTCCACTCCTGGACAGGAGTGACAGAGAGTGAGAGTGCAAGGAATAGGGTGCTTTAGCACCAAGTTATATTAACTTTCCAGTCTTGCAAAAAAAGGGTCTGCTGGGGTTTGAGTCAAGTTCACAAGGGGAAGGGAAAGGATTTTATCCAAGTCAATTGAAACCAATTATGAGCTCATCACTTCAAAATCAATTCCTGAGCACAGAGCTCTACTGTACAAGAACAGAAATTGCTTCTTCCAGAGAACAACAGAGGCCAGAAATCATAAGACAAGACTTATATTTTCCAACTGATTTATAAAGTTATCACTTTGCGCCTCTGTTTGAATGTGACACATGAACTGCTTAACTGCTTTGAAATAATAGCATAAAATGAGGGGATTTATTTATACATCTTTAATGATAGCCAATAAAAATTATTGTTATATTCCTAATTAGGACAAGCCATGTTATGAATATTTGAGAGACGTTTCTGCTTGGAATAAATAATACAAGGCCAACTTTGCATTGACTTGGTACTATATCTTCCATTAATGTCCTTTGAGGACTGAGTTCATAAAAGCCCCATGATATATTACAACACCCTGTGCTGAGGCATGATAGGAATCTTGCTGTTTTGACAGTGTTTGTTTAATTTGCCCAGGCAAATAGTGGAGCTATTGTCAATGTTATTTAGCTCAAGTTGTCTCATATGTTGAGCAAAATAAATTGTCATTACAGGGCAGTATTTTATAGCTAGGGTATCTGAGGACTATAAAACTGCATTTCCAAATGATAGCAATGGGATCACCGCAGCTTGTAAACAGTTCCTTTCTGGTTTTCTCTATGATCAGGGGGAATATGGAGTATCATTATTAATGTTATTTATTACTTGTAATATAGGAGGAGTGCTTTGAGGCTTGAAGTTAGGGCCCCGTTACACTAGGCACTGCACAGAAGCAGCCAACGTTCCCTAACAGTCTAAGCAGACAAGACAGAGGATTGGAGACAATACTGCACCGTTTTATGGATGGAAACTATGCAACTGGGAGATGAAGTGCCTTTTATTCAGACAAGTGGTGACAAAGCCAGGATCCTAGGGTTGGAAGAGAATTTAGGTGTGGCTACACGTGAGCTTTAATGTGCAGTAGCCTATTTTACTGTGCATTAAAGCATCACGTAAAATTGTGCTGTTATGCGAATGCACAGTAAAACAGGCTATTGTGCATTAAGTGTCACTCAAAGCCATGCACATTCATTACTGTGCATTAAGGTAGCCTAACAACAGTCATTTGTCTAGTACCTAACACTGGAGGTACTAAATTTAATGCACACTAGGAAAAACTCCTTAATGCACACGTAGACGCAGCCCTTGATTGGCATGTATTCTGTGCTCCCACCCCTGCCGCCAGCATGAAGGCAGGATGCACTGATCCTACGCAATCCCAAGCAGACGTCTCTCTGCCCTCTTCTTGAAACCCCCCACGGAAGGGGATTCCACAACTTTCCCGGACAGCTGGTTCCATGCCTTTTTGTCTTAGCAGTAAGGATTTTTTCTTCTCATGTTTAAATCTACTTTACTGCAGTTTAAACCCACTGCTTCACGTTCTCTCCTCTTCAGTAGTTGAGAACAATTGCTCTCTTGTCTTCAGGCAGCCTTCAGACATTTTAAAGCTGCTATCATGTCCCCCCTCAATCTCTTTTTCATCAATTTAAGCATATCTACTAGTTCCTGGACTCAGCCGTTGTCATAAGACAGTGTCACAACCAGGAGACAAATTCTCCTCTCAGAATACACAAAAATGTCCTATTTCTTCTGCCACTGATCCTTGTTCTATGGCTCAAATGAGTATTCCCCAGGTTTATGGACAGATGAATAAACTAGAACTGCTGAAAAGGTGAAGGACTTACTACATGTCAGCTGAAGCATAGTAGATGTTTCGAATGCCTTGGACTGTCCCGTTGCAAATGAAAGCTAAACAACAGTTAGCTGGTGGTGGTTTCATTAAGGGTAAAACTGCCCTGATTTGGCCTCTGCTTATGATAGAAAAGAGCAGATCTACAAAGCACTTACCACAGATCACCCAACACTTTAAATCTTCTCCTCCCCCTCTCCTTCAAACTCTGCATAAATTGTCCATCTTCATGGTGAGGGTGGCCAAAATTTGGAAGGAGCTTCCAAGGGAGGCAATGCTCTCCCCTACACTGGGGGTCTTTAAGACAAGGCACCTGGCTGGGGTCATCTGGCTCCAGTGCTCTTTCCTGCCTAGACAGGAGATCGGACCCAATGATCCGTTGAGATCCCTTCTGACCCTAGCATCTATGAATCTGTCCACATCTGAGAAGCACATGCTATTTATTGTGTCATTGTTTGTTCTGATTTGATGAATGTAACTTCTTGAAATGAGGCATCCAGTCTGAGCATTCATGCTAAGCCAAAAACTTGCTTTCTGTGAATAGTCTCCAACATCCATTTGAAGTTTCCTGCATTTTTTTCATGTTCCTGTCAGCAAAAACTGCTGATGTGAATATATTAAGGTAAAATATTCTTCAATCCAGTAGCCCATGACTTTCAAGAGACCAGTTATGTCAGATGCCCTACTTGAGACATCCTGAAGAAGCCTCATTTTCAGCACTTTCTAGAAATTAGACCAAAGGACTCTGAATCATGATGCACTTTTGGGAAGTCTTGGGCCTTGTATGCACAGAACTCGGTCTGAAAAACTGAGGATCGTTCTTTTAAGAATCATAAAACGCAAGTGAAAAAGCAGGAGTGGGTTCAAATACTTCTTCAGTCCTCATGAATGATTCTGTGTTCAGATTTAATTAGAGTTTTGGACAAAAGATTAGGTGGGTTCATATTTTATCCAATTTGGTTTACCTGCCCATCATGTTTGGAACAAGAGTAGAGATTACAGCAGTCAGAGAGGTACTCCAGTAGATACTGTGAAGCTTAGAGCCATTTCACTAACAGAACCCTCCACCTCACCCCAAATGAATAAATAAGCTATGTACATAGTCCTGCTAAGTCTCTTTAGCCTAAACATAGAATTTCACAGCTCTCTGAGGGTCCTTCACAATACTTTACAATGCTACGTTCAACAACCTTGGTTCATGAACAGGAAATCCCTCTGCTAATGCTTCAATTTATTCATGCTTATTATCTTATTAATGCTCTCAACTTGAACAAAAATAATTGTATGCTCAAGGAAGTGAGGGATGATAGCGTCAGTTGGAGTTGAATGTGGTGCAGGCTCCAAGACATGCAGGCGTTGCCCATGCAACTGGGCCGCTGTATATTACTCTTGACTGCCAGCACCTTCAGGGTTGGGTGGACCTCCAGAATCCACTGATACAATCCCTTCCTAGGCTGTTATGTTCCTGGCCATCCTCACTTTTTATAACACCAGGTGACATAACCCAGAAATACAATCCTCCCTGCTGTTCCAAACAGCACTGATGGTGCCCCTCAGTCCTGAAAGGCCTAGGTCCTGGGTATCACACAGCTCTGCCAGTGGACACTTCTCCAGTTCTGAATCACACCTTGTTATTTTAGTTTTGGGCATCTGTTTTCACAATTGCCCATTCTTCAGTTTTCCAACCTAGGAACGCATTTAAGAAGGGCTGAGGTCTCCATCTAGTTCACTCAAGACATCACCCATACTCCTCTTTGGAGAGACTGAATGGTAAGTTTTGCCAGTTTCTTGAGAAAATCCTGAGCCTCCATAATGGCTCTTACTATCATTCACACGTCTATAGCACATTCTACATAGACAACCTGAAGGTACTTCAGTCATAGCCCCTCTATCATCCACCTTGATGCGGTGGAGAGGCTTGCATGTACTGCATGTACCAATGACCCTAAGAAAAGGAGTCTTGCACTCCAACTAGGGTCACCCATGAAGACAAGATCAAAGATGAGGTATCAGATGAAGAGCAGTTCAACACCACAAAAAGACCTCCATGGTGAAGCAGGTGGATCAGAAAGGCCCACTTTTCAATGGCTTTAAAAGTGGATGAAGGCTGCAGTGGAAGCCGCTTAATTGTCTTGGATCTCTTTGCCACTGGATACAGGTCTCTCCTCAGCCAAAGTCCATGCTGGTGTTGATGCGCAATGGCTACCTCATGTAAAATAACCCATGCATAGGCTTCTTCCACTGGCATGGGCATGATCATCCTTCATTGTGAGGGATCACCAGTGATGCCAATCATCCAAAAGGTAGAGTGCTCATATGGTAGTGGAAAGACCAAGATTAAGCCCAACTGTACTTGCAGAGCTGGAGAGTCATCTCACCTCTCTGCATCACTGGCTCCTTTCCCACTATTTGATTTTAATCCAATGGATTTCCGACTGGACTTCAGTGGCCCAGGTGATCCTCTGCTGTCTTATGTGACTTGGATGACTGCACAGTCCGGTGGGTGGAGAATTGGCTGGAGGGTCGCACCCAGAGAGTCGTGGTGGATGGGTCGGTTTCGACCTGGAAGGGTGTGGGCAGTGGGGTCCCGCAGGGCTCGGTCCTTGGACCGATACTCTTTAATGTCTTCATCAGCGACTTGGATGAGGGAGTGAAATGTACTCTGTCCAAGTTTGCAGATGACACTAAGCTATGGGGCGAAGTGGACACGCCGGAGGGCAGGGAGCAGCTGCAAGCAGACCTGGACAGGTTAGACAAGTGGGCAGAAAACAACAGAATGCAGTTCAACAAGGAGAAATGCAAAGTGCTGCATCTAGGGAGGAAAAATGTCCAGCACACCAACAGCCTAGGAAATGACCTGCTGGGTGGCATGGAAGTGGAAAGGGATCTTGGAGTCCTAGTGGACTCCAAGATGAACATGAGTCGGCAGTGTGACGAAACCATCAGAAAAGCCAATGGCACTTTATCGTGCATCAGCAGATGCATGACAAATAGGTCCAAGGAGGTGATACTTCCCCTCTATCGGGCGCTGGTCAGACCGCAGCTGGAGTACTGCGTGCAATTCTGGGCGCCGCACTTCAAGAAGGATGCGGATAACCTGGAGAGGGTCCAGAGAAGGGCCACTCGTATGGTTAAGGGCCTGCAGGCCAAGCCCTACGAGGAGAGACTAGAGAAACTGGACCTTTTCAGCCTCCGCAAGAGAAGGTTGAGAGGCAACCTGGTGGCTGCCTGTAAGTTCATCAGGGGGGCACAGAAGGGAATTGGTGAGTATTTATTCACCAAGGCCCCCCCGGGGGTTACAAGAAATAATGGCCACAAGCTAGAGGAGAGCAGATTTAGATTGGATATTAGGAGGAACTTCTTCACAGTTCGAGTGGCCAAGGTCTGGAACGGGCTCCCAAGGGAGGTGGTGCTCTCCCCTACCCTGGGGGTCTTCAAGCGAAGGCTAGATGTGTATCTAGCTGGGGTAATGTAGGCCCAGCACTCTTTCCTGCTTATGCAGGGGGTCGGACTCGATGATCTATTGAGGTCCCTTCCGACCCTAACATCTATGAATCTATGAATCTATGTTAGCAGTGCTTTAGGACCCCTCTGAGGTAGGTATTACTGTTGTTATTGTAGAGAAAGGATAGAATAGAGAGGTTAAATCCCTCTCCCATTGCCTCAGAGGATGTTGGTGTCTAAAACAGGATTATAATTCAAATCATGAGGTTTTTCACTTGTATAAAGCAAAAAAATAATCCTGCACCCTTCTCATGTTCTGCAATTGGAAAGGAAAGCCCACAATATGCCAATAAAGCTAGCATTCCTGTCCCCATTTTACAGATGCAAAAATAAGGCACAGTGAAAACAGAGTGGGAATCTGCAAAAGTGCTGGAAATAGAGCTTAGACTTCCCAGCTTCTGGCCCAGTGGTTGAATGCCCAAGTCACTGTAAGCCCTAAAGAGCTGTAAGCATATAGCAGCTGTGGGATCAGTGCCTTCCCAAAGAAGAAGCATACGCTCCGTCAGCCTCATAGGATGCATCTGGACACTGTCTGATCAGTTCATGCACCTCCCTGACTGACACCAGCAGAGCAAGACAGAGTTCAGGTAAGCAGAGGAGGATCGCAGCATTAAAGCTGTTTGTCTTGGCATCCTAAAGCCTATTTCTAAAAGTAAAGTTATTTCCCCCCTCTCTCTGTCCTTGCAAATAAAAAGCAGGGGAAGGTGGGGTGATAAATGCCTGTGATCCCTATTCAGTGCAGCAGCTGAGAGGCTTCAATAGCTGAAGACATACAAGTTCTCCCCCAACCTTTCTCCCACTCCCCTTCCCTTTAAGCTCAGTGTCAAGCGAGGTTTGACTTTTTAAAAGCATCCCTTAGCTGGGGAGCTCTCTTTGAATGACACTGACTGAAGGGAGAGAGAATGCAAATGGGAGAGAAAATGCAAGTGTGGGAACCTGCTCAATTTAACTGAAAAATAACTCATTTGGCAGGAATCGTTTAGAGAAATAAATGCCGTCAGAGCCAGAAGTCAAACAGTAAATAAGCCTTACCCAATTTAAACTTGTAGCTGCTTAAAAACATCCTTCACAGTAATGTGCTGCTTAAGCACTTAGGAAAATTGCCAAGAGGTGTCAAAATAGTGAAAAAAAGTCTGGAAATAAAATAAAATTGCATGCAAACAAATCCCCCCTTATCTCCTACAAGCATCTCTGCCCCGTCCCTGGGACGGTTCTACATTGCATGGCAGAAAAAGATCCATCTCACCCACATGCATGCAGGATGAGCTCTTCCTTTCATTCAGACTTGGGAGAGTCAGGAGTAAATCTGTTTTTTCCAGGTGTCAGTGTTTCATCCCTCGTCTTGGGGTAGTTGGAGTCTCAACTCCCAAAGTCCCATAATGCATCTTTTTACCATGAGCAAAGAGAGGTTGTTAGCTATGTTAGTCTATAAGGCCATCTCTACCTTGCCTTCTGCCTGGATTGACTATAGTATGAGTGACATCAGGACACTGCCCTCTGTTTTCCATGGGAAAACTTAGATCAGATTAGGGCAGCGGGTGTGTTTATTGGTTAAACCATTCCATGCGAATGCATGGCAAATACAAAAATACTTTTCAGCTTCTGACCCTGATCATGACCAGCAAAATCACTCATTCCCCTTGTTTAGTTCCTTTTTAGGAGTTTATTTTTTTTCCAAACCATTTTAAAGAAGTGATTCTCAAAGGGAGTGTGCAGAAATATTGGAGGTATTTGCATTAGTTGAAGAGAATGATTCTGGGGTCTGATTCTGATTCTGGCCCTTTCAAAGGCAGGAACATATCTGAAGTCCTCAGTGATGCCTGAGATCTAGAATAAATGACCCTGACTATCTTTAGGATTACAGTAGGAATACCTTCCTAGTTATGGACTAGAATTAATAGTTAAATTAAAGTGGAGTTCTGGGGTTAGTGTTAAGAGAACTGCAACTGGGCAACAGGATGAGGGACTTTGGCAAGCTGCTGGCCACTCGTGAGCATCTGAGAAAACGTTAAGATGCAAATGTGAGCCAGAGTGATACAGAAATATTATCTCTACTGCTCAACTAACAGCAAAAGAGGACGGTTGATCCAATTTGACAATGATGGTAGAGTAAAGTCTATAATAAAGGCTATTAGGCCACACTAGCATTTGCAATGATCCCGTTATCAGCTAAAAGGTACTTAACCTGAAAACCTGCTCCACACAGTTCGAGCACCTCATTTCCAAGGGACACGCACCAGCTATGAACTGCTTGGCACTCAGCCGCCAAGATTTTCTTGAAGAACAGACACACTCATTGACAAAACATGTCAAGAGTCCCAACGTCTTTGACCTAAGGTTACAGAATAGGTATCCCCTACATCGCAGAACTACTGCATTAGCCCCAAATTCCTTACACCTCTGTGAGTGGTAGAGGCTTCCAGTTCAATTGTCCCTTGCTGTTGATTTATTTGGATCTATATGTATGATGGGGGTGGAAGGGTGAAAACAGGCAGCTTATCTTATAAAACACATTTCATCCATGAAACATAAAGTATTATGGCACCTGATTTACATAATAAGCAGCCCAGAAATGTAGCAAGCCGTATAACGGTCTCTTACAAAGATACATCGGAAAGCAGCTGAAATAAGTGAAATAGTTACGGTGATTATTACGGTCATTATAAACAAGTCAGACTGAATTCAGCTCCATAAATAATGTTGTAGTCAGCCCACACCATGCATAGCACTGGACAGGAAAAACACAGACCGGAGGAACCGTTTTTACAACACTTGTGTATGTAAGCCTGGCTGATTCAGTGCAGGAGCATCAAAAGTTGGGCTGGGCAACATTTTTTTGGATGAAAAACTTATTCACTGAGAAATGCTGTTTCAGGGCAACCAAAATAATTCACAGCATTCGGCCCCAATTTACAAGTAGTTTTAACCAAAAAATACAGCGGAGAGGGAAAATTTTGAAAATGTCAAAATGTTTCTTTTGACATTTTCAGCCTGGAACGCCTTGTTTTAAAATTCATGTTTAAACAGCCAGTGATCCAGCGAAGCAACGTGTTCACACTAAAAATCATGTTCAAGTTCTGGCTGCCCAACAACAAAAAAATAATCTTATCATTTGCACGGGCCTAGGTGTCAGTCATTTAGGAGCTTCAGTGCATGGAGGGGACGCAGACCACGGGACCCCACACTCCTTGAAAGAAAATGAGCTGCACCCATCCAGTGGGGTTAGTCTGTAACAGAAGTATTTGTGCCCAGTTAACATGGGATTTAGGGTACGAGCTGATTTATACTTCTTGAGAGCTTCAGGGTATTTAATAATTTGAGGCTGGCTCTCCCCCACTTGCTTATGTTACCCGAGTTGTACTGGGGGAAGGAGCTACCATTTCTTCCTTTCTGTTCAACAAGAAAGCCTGCACCTGCTCAGCCACTTAGATCGAGTAGAGCTGATTCATGGGTTTAAAAACTACACACAAATGCTAATGTAGAGCTTAGTTGTTCTGTACCCAGCTTATGGAATAGACAGCTAGCTATACATGAGCCCAGACCTAGGTTTTTGCAGAAACCTCAATTCTCCCCGGATTTTTAATAGAATCAGGATCCCAGTTCTGGCAGCCGCAGTCAGAACTCTTGAGGCGGGCTCCCGTGAGAATTGACTACAGTGGATGAGGATAAAGTGTCTATTTGGTTGCCTTAAACTCTTATTCTATAACCAATGCTTTATTTGCCTTACTTGTTCTCCCCAGCTGCTGGGGAAATGCTTGTTTTTTCACTTCTATCTGCAGATCTGCACTTGTTTGTTTTGTATCCTGCTCCCAAAACCTTGTAAATCTCATTAATTTAATCAGCTGCAAAACCCAAAGGCAAGGGCCTGGCTATTCTTTACTGCTTTACAGACTGCATCGCTGAGAAAGTACAGACACCACCAGTTTTTTTCCGCTAAGTTCCTGAGACTACCAGGAAGCTGTTTGTAGGCAAAATGGTGGATATGAGATTGGAAAGAAAGGGCGTGTGCAAGAGATACAAGTAACCTTCAACATTTAACCATCTTCTCAATTTATTATACTTCCTGCAGTGCTTGCTATTTGCTATTTCTATTACAGCAATCTGAGAGAACCTCAGCCTTAAGCCTGGATCCTACTATGCATCTGAGATTAATACAGAGGTAGTGTGATGGAAAAGAGAGAAAGGTATCCAATGTCTAAGGCATCACTGAGGCAGAAGCTAAATTATGAATACCTTAAGACAGTTAGAGAGTCAGATGACATATCTTGCTTCCTTAAACACATTTCCCTTATTATCAAACTTTCTATGTCTAACCAGAACCTCAGCACTTCCTTGCTGAAGGTAGGAGCTGGTTTTGTGGGGTGTGCACTGCATTTTAAGTCCATCTCTCCTCCCCAGAGTCACTTTTTAGCCCCCTTGTAATCAGATTATAAAGCTGGCTCCATTATAACCACTCATGCTACATCATGTTTAATCAGATGCAAATGTATGCGATTCATTTAGCTATTTGCATAATAAATGTTTCTGTAAAATGTCTTTGCCACTAACTCCCAAATGTTTTGTTATTAATTATGTTTTGCAAAAACTGGAGGAAAAAAATTTGGAAAGTGGGTTATTTGTGCTGAAAAATACATAAACCGCTGGCACGTTCTGCATACCCAAGTCCATGTTAGTATGTATGAACCTGGCTAGGATCTAGGCACTGGGGCTGCATGGCCAAAAGATGCAAGTAAAGCCAACCAAGGAGAGAAATCACCGGGTGTTACCTCTCATTGCCACTTGACTAAAGGGATCTGAAACTAGGGAGGACTGTTAATTGGAGTTGATTGAGACTGTACTCTAGCGTCTTCTACCAGCAGCAAGTCACAAAGTCATCTCTGACTTCCCATCTGACTCCCTCCTCTAAAGGCAGGTAACAACTTTTTAAAGCATGACTGTTAAAGTTCTCAGTGGACAAGTCACTCATTTGCCACACAGTTGTGTCCAGGATAGATGTAGCCCACACCAATCTTGTATAGCAAGTGGGAAATATCTGCTGCGTGTCACAGGTCATCAGTTCCCAGGACACCAAGTAAGTTCCCCATGGGGGCTGGCTCCTGTTGTGGAAGGTTGCATAGTGTCTTGTTGTCTTCTCCATAATTTACTAATGGGCAGCCAAGACAGAGGATAAAAATGCTGATCTGGTATTTGCCATCCCTCCCGTGTCCCAACCAATTCCTTATTTCTGTGCTGCCTTTTGCTTCCATGTGGATAGCTTTCCTGCTCGTCTGCTCTGCTAAAAATGCTTTTCTAGCTCAGGGAACCCATATGGGAGCCACCCCTTTTACTGAAGAACCCTAAGCTGCTAGGAAGGGTGCATTAATAAAAGGGTAAATTTGGGCCCTTTGAGAGCATCCCTGATTACTCCTTGGAAGCTGATTAAAGCCATCTTCCTTCTGGTATATGATGTATCACCTTCAATTACAACCAGAACCAAAACTCTCCTGGCCGTGTATCCAAGCCACCACAAGGTTTGGTTTCATAGATACATCAGTGGACTCCCTTACACTGGTTTTATGTTGGTGTAACACCACTGAATCTATATTGATACTGGTGCAAACTGGAGGGGTATCTGAGCCAGCACTGCCACATCCTACGACATTGGGTGTCAGCCCATGAATTTAGCAGGAGTTTGGGCCTTATCTTGGACGTATAGAGTAATCACTGCATTATGCAAAACTTTCAGCAGTCCCTGGCACTTGACTGGACCACATTCCTGACATTACTAAGTGTTTGCCATGTGATTAAATGATCCACAGTATGTAAGTAAAGATGGACTTGTGCCCTTTAACACAAAGCATTACCCTACCCAACCAGTTCCAACACAAAGGAACTAGGCTTATCCACAAAAGTGCATGCAGAATAGCCTAATTAGAAGACCAGTATTGTCAGGCTGCAGTTTCTTTTGCCCGCAATTGTTCACTTGTCAATGTTTCTCTTGCATTATTCACAAGAATGGATACATTTACCGTGCTCCTTTCCCAAAAGGCATGCGTTCCCTTTCCTTGTGCAAACAACGATAAACAGTAATTAGCCTAATACTATCAACCACCTTTTCAATCTGCCTGGGTTTCTATTGCAAGTATAATGTTAAAGAGCGTAATATCAACACAGAACATCAAAGCAGTTACCTGTGTTGCCACACACTGCAGCTACGGCAGATATCAGCTAAGCAGAGTTGAACTGGATCAATAAACTTGGATGGGAGACTTGCAGGGAAAATGCATTTGCTCCTGGAAGGGACATTGATAATTCAGTAGGTGAGAGCATTGAAGGCCCCAGTGACACACCGCATACCAGCTGGGATTCTGGCATAGGTAATAATAACTTTCTGCTCCCACAAGCTAGGGCTGCAGTTCTCCCGGCTGCTTGCTGCCCCAGCAGTGGCTGCACTTGGACAAACCCTACACATGGAAATCTGTATGAAATGCTGGTGTGTCCATTTGCTTGGGATGTGGTACATCCTCCTTGCGCTACACACAGAAGCAGGATGGTCGAATGACCACATCACAGGCTAAGCCTCGCCATGAGCTGGGTTCCTGGCCCTGCCTCTGTCCAACCTTGCCCAGATTGCATCCTGCCCCTACCTCAGTCTCCTCATGTATAAGAAGTGGGTGATAGCCACCTACCTCACGGGCAAAGCTAACTTTTATGAGCTAGCCTCTTGGAGATCCCCGGGGGAAAGGCACTTGAGAGGTTTTTCATAGATTTCACATTAGGGCTGGAAGGGATCTTGAAGATCATCAAGTCCAGCCCCCTACCCCAGGGGTGCACTGAACTCCACTCACTCATTTTAGGAACCCTGGGCTGGTGCAAAAAAAAAAAAAAAATGTATTTCCTTGTTTGCTTTCTTTACTAGTTAAAGAGCTCAAGCATCTCTACCTGTCAAAGTTCGGGGGGGAACTGAGCATGGCTGGGGGAGAGCAGGAAGAAAGGGACCTCCTAGAGCAGAGAAACAGCTGCCTCTTGTTTGTCCACTCCCCATCAGTCACTGGTTTCTCCTTATCACTCTGGGCTGAGCCAACAGCGTCCAAGGGCAGTAAGGAAGAGATATTAAATATTAAATTGTCTTTAGTATGCTGATTCACTCGAGACAAAACTTGGGAATCAGGCCAGCGTGTCTCAAAGAAAGCCAGGAGCTGCCGTCAGGAGCACACTCCAGCGGAACCGAGTCCTGACAGCTCGTTCTCGCTCTCTCGTTCTGCACCCCCAACAACAGAGCCCGAGCTGTGGCAGGGAGCTGGTTCATGAACCCAGCCCATGAAATATTCACGATCCCTTCGGTAATCGTTTGTGGAGTTCCATGAGGAGGGGGTGGAAACGAAAGATTATTTTAAACTGCTGTTCATAGAGGAAGGCCTTTCCCCTCTGGGGTTCGGCAGTGCTTCCAGGGCACCGCTTCCAAAATCCACCGGCACATCTCCTCCATTAAGTTAATGAATTATGGAGGAGGGCACGAAGTGCCTTTCTATTCCACATGCGGATGGGAGGGGGGAGAGAAGAGGGGCTCTGTAATTAGGCCCATGTTGCTGACCCGTAGCAGCAGCCCAGAACGGTTCCAGGGTGAAAGCCCCTCTTTTTTCCTCTGACAGGTCCTCCTGGATGGAGCTGGCTGTTCCACTTTCAGTTGCTGACAGCCCATCTGGAGGAACAAGGAGGATCAGCGGGGATGTAAAGAGAAAGGGACCAGGGTGCTTTAAGTGCCAACTAAAGCTAATCAGTGAACCACTGCTAATCCCAGTCCCCACAGCCCAAGCACCCACAAGCTCTGTCAGTGGAGACTGATTTAATGGGAACTGTCCTGCCATATTGACCAAACTCTGCCTTTTAGTTGTCCAGCACCCCATCAGTGTAGTGTTTAAGCTATACAGACTCCGCAGCTAGGCACACATGAATGCAACATATGATGTTAGTCTCCAATAAATCGTTTGACAGTCTCGCACTTTCCAATGTGCAGAACAAGTGTATTTTAAATGAACAGATGTATGATTTCCTGAGAGCCATGCAGGTTTGAGTCTGCTACCAAGTTTCATTTCATAATCCACTGCTATCATTAGAGACAGAATGAAGATTTTCGTCTGTGCTGCTATGCTATATTAAGGAGCCTTCATCCAAAATACTAAACATTTCATGGTCTAAGAGACCCCAGAGCCCTTTAAGATTTTTCTTTTTGGCCTTTGCAACAAAATTATGCCATGCATCCCTGTCCAAAATCCATGAATACTGCGTGCCATTTGTTTTATTGTTTGAGGCTGTTTCTCCTTCGATAGTTAAAAGAGACGTGTAGCTAAAATAAAGCTTCATATATGCAGTGTTTCAAGCTCCAGATCCTGTAAACAAGTTTTATGCCCTCAAAAATGTATTGAGCACAAGACATATTATGCATTTTAATTCACAAGGAAATCAACTGAACTGGATCTCTTTATATCTCTTGATTGCTAAGAGCTATTCCCATAAAAAAGTCTTTTAAAAAATACTTCAAGCCCTACTTATTAATCAGAATCACATCCCATCCATAGAAATCTGACTTAAAAAAAAAAGCATGCATGTGTAACTACATACACATGAGGAAATTCATTCACAACCAAAATGCTGTCAGCTCTTGGGAGAACACAGGAGCTGTTCAGTGAGTCGCAAGCACCTCAGGATAACGGGGGACAGGGGAGACCCAGGCATTACCATACCCAGGAAAGCCAAAGAAAACTTGGGCCACAGAGGACCCTCCCACCTATGTATTACAGGAAGTCCAGCGCACATGGGAGCGGCATGCTGGAAAAAGAGAGAGAGCTGATTCGTATCTCGTCAATTAAATATTAATGCCTCTGAATAAAGGAACACGCTGCAACTGGGAACACAAGCAGGAAGTGGAAAAGAAAACATGAATTCACTGAAACTGCAAGGATGGTTTCCATGCGGGATGCACAACTCCCCAAACAGAAGCCTGGCTAGGAGAATGCAGCGAACATCCCTCCCATGTGAAGAATTCCAGGGCTCCTTCAATCACAAGAAATAAAGATTGTTATATTTTCTCTTGTGCAAAAGTTAACACCCTTGATAGAACACAACCTCACTCCCCAGGGCAGCAACGTGCTGGCTATTAACTCTGGGTGAAGCATGAGACCTCCTGAGCTCCTAGTGCCATTTAGTGATGTCCTTGAAGCTTCCCTGTCCATGTAGTGACTAGACTGTGAACACAGCTTGGGGTTTTATGGCTGTAGGTGAGAAAGTAATAGATTTGCCATCCTTAAGTCTACACAGAAGGATATTCAAGCCTCTGGGAAAGGCTAGTTCCCATTATTCACATCTGTCCTCTGTTTGAACTCCTCAACATCTGGACGTGAACACTATGAAGAGTGAAATTAGTATAAATTACCCCCATAAATAATGACTTTATTTCCCCCTATTGCTAATTAGAAGAATAATATAATGACTTTTTTTTTGTTAACAAGGAAACAGAAGTTACTTAAACGTGCAATTATTCAGTCAGCTATTTTCAAATCATAAATATGTATTTGCTTTGAGTTACAGAGTTCAAATGATACTTAGGAAAATGCTGCACCATATGGAAATGTGATTAACATATCAGAACATTGCGTCATGCCAGAGTCTTTTAATGACTGCTGCAGCCAGGTGTTTGCAGTAAGAATTAATATCTAATAAGGCTCTCCCGTTAATTCTTTGTATCCAAAGCAGAGAGCAGCCCATTTAGCATTTCCCATATGTATTATAGCATAGTACTTGCCAATTCAAGTTTCTCTCTTCTATTTTGCTGCTGTTTCTTCAGCACACATACTGGATGCATTGCACAAAACAAGCAGAGATAGGGGCTCCACTCCGAAACATTCAGGATCTTATATACAGTGTAATGCACTAAAAAAAATGGGTCAAGATCAGGAATCAAAAAGGCTTTTAAGGAGATAGGCAGAAGGAATAGGTGGCATGGTAAACTTTTGAAAGACTACTGAACCTGGCTCACTTACCCTGGCACAAGTCTGGAGTAGACCCATCAAAGTCAATGAAATTTATGAGGATTTTCTCCACTGTAACCAAGCAGAAATTTGCCAGAAGGTTTTTATGAGCAAATCAGGCTGAGATGCCCTTTTGATAGCACATGATGCTGTGTTTTATTAGCCTTCTGTTTGCTTCATCCTGCTGGCAGGGGCGCATGTTTAAAGACATTCCCTCTCTGATGGGTATGTTAGATTCTCTGTGACATAATGACATTCAGTTTGTTGCTTCTCAAGGCTCTTTTTGAATTGATGGGAATATCTGGAGTCTGAATCTTTTTACTCTGAACAAAAAGCCTAGAGATCAGTTCCCATACTGAACCATCCATATCCTATTTGACATTGGCTAGAACCTCAACAAAACTGGTAAGATTCAAACCCCCAAGCCAACTTTCATGAGAACGAACAGAAACCTTTCCACTGACATGAAAGTTTCACTAGGTTTCACGATCGTCTTCTCTGTCCCAAGGAAATTGTAGATTAGGAGGCAAAGCGAGGGAGAGAGAGAGACGCATACAGCAGGAAACTCGTGGACAGCAACATACACTTTGCAATGTCACATCTTAACAAATGATGCAGGTTTTACTTTGCAAGGTTTCATTCACCCACGTTTCCTTAGCAGCCACAATGATGGACCATCAAAATGGAAACATTACAATCCAATGTCAAGACATCATGATCTACTTCCTAAAAATTACAAACAATGCACCACGCACCAAGTGCTGATCAAATGGCTCACTGGCGCACAGCTGGGACCACGGCAAATTCTCCCATGACTGGGACTGCTCATTTCCAGGATTTCAATTCATACCTATTTCAGGTCAAGGATGTGCAGTCATTATTGTAAGTCAGGATGGAGCCAACTCCTGACTTCTTGATTTACTCTATTACTGTATTTTCCTCTCCCATTGTAAGAACAATTTATCCAGCTCTCCTGCACAATCCTGAATACTTCTATTAGGTCACCTTGTATTCTAATAAGCGACTGTACTGTACTCAACCTTTCAGCATGACACAGATTCTTAAAGCTGCAATTATCTTGGCTGCCCTAAATTACTCCCCTTTTGGAGCGACAAGATTCCTCCTGTAACAAGCAGGTATTTGTGAGTCTGAATTAAAGGCAATACCCTTGTGGGCAGTAAAGACATAGAGTTTTGCTGTCGTAAGTATTAGTTATTTGAAGGACAGTGGAAGCTGTTGCCTTGTCCTGTCTTCTTTCATCAGTAAGCATCAGCTCCAAACATACCCTCTTAGGTAAGTCACACTTTATCTTGGAAATTGAGAGAAAAAGGCAGCACCATTTCTAAGACTGGTGATGAACCAGCTTTAAATTCTCCTCTTCCTACCACCATACACATTCAGACCCCCCCTCCCCCCGCAACATGCTGGCTCCATCTTTCATCTTTTTACCTCCCCTCTCCCCAGGCATAGACACCACTTGGCATTCAGATACAATTAGGAAAATATGAGCATGGTGGTATAGAAGTGCCTACATAGACTGTCATTTCCCCACTCCATCCCCAATCAAGAGAACCAGTAAATCACCTTCTTTAAGCAGCTGGCTTGAGTTTACAGCTCTCAAGGAGAAACTGGCTTTTGGATAAGAGGTCTGATTTGAGAATAAATAAGAACAGGAAGCAAAAAGAATGCAACCCAGCATTAGAATAAGAGATTGCCTTGTTATGGCTGATCAGAGAACAAAATGCTTGCCCCCACTCAACACCACTTTGATTGCTGCACAGTGCTGATGTAAAATGGTTATAAATGCCATCTGGAATGAGCCAGCTTGTGCATCCTGGTCTCTAGGTTTCCTCTGGGAGTCAGAACAAAGTACATATTAACCCCTCCTAAAAATCAAGGGATTACATTTGGGCTTAGTATGGAGGACTTTGTGCATCTCCAGTCAACACTGAGTCATTGTATAACTTAGAGATCTCCCGTCTCAGACAGTGTTAAGTCTTTTATCTTTCTAGTGGGACAGCCACTAGGAGACAGCTTGCTCCAGCTGAACAAGTGATAGCAGGAGCAGCATCCTGATCTTTCTCATGCATTTTCAACAGATTTACCAGCAATGCTCCAATGGCAGAACATTTGTTACTGCTTTTCACATCCCAGGTGGAGGTTTCAGGACTGGGAAGGAACATTGTTTTGATTAATAAACTGCTCAGATTTATTTGGAAGTCACCAGGAGGCAATAAAACTGGAACCTGTACCATGCCATTTGTTTTAGCCAGGACAACTGGGCTTTAAAGGAGGAACCATTTACGGCAATTAAGCACAGCCTCAGAAAATTAAACCACTGATCAGAGGCTTTCTGCCTGGACATGAGGAAAAAAAAAAGGCACCAACCCACATAGCAAGAGACCAGACAGACATTTAAAAATAAAAGCACCGTTTTCATCAACTCCCCAGCTCAGCTGCTTACTGAAATGCTACGCAACCATTAGAGAAACAGCCCAATTAACAACACTATCTGTGCAACTTGCATAAGGATCTCGTGAATCAGAGAGAAATGAAAGGGGCAGATGGGAGGTTCCATCTTTAAGGTCTCTTTGCTCCTTTCTCAGGTCTCCATGATTTCAGTTGTTAAAATCAACTGAAACAGAAAGGAAGAGGAGGTGGCAGAGGGAGCTCTGCATCTCTCACTGTAAAAGGGGAGAATGAAATGTCCTTTATTTTGCAACTTCTCTAGACCCACATACACAGTCCAGGAAAAGGAAGCTTACAAGTTCTACGCTGCCTTTGTTTCCAGGGTGTAGGCAGATCAGAAACCTTGTTCTGTGCACTGCCAGAATGAAAATCAACAGCAAAATTCAGGGGAAGGCAATAGAGCAAAGGCAGCCTGGGATATTTTAATAACATGAGATGCCTGGTTTTGAAATTTCATAACCTTTTTAGTACAAAAAAAAAAAATGAGGATGTAACCATAAGTGACAGAAAGGAAAAGGCAAACTAGAAAATGACCAGTGACGCCAGATGTACTCATTTCATTCCCCGAAGTTGCATGCAATATTATTTGCTGACAGGTAATGGACATGATCTAAATCACTCTCTCTCTCACCCCTTCAGATACAATCCGTTATCATTTCTAAAAGTAATGAATCTGCCAGAGTGGAAAATCCCACAAGGTCTTGATAGAATCAACCTCTTGACTTTTATCTAACCTTCCCCCATCCTTGAGTCGAAACTTTTCTCCTATTCAGTCATAAGCATTCACCCCACCCCCACATACACCCTCTCCACACACATAGATGTGTATGAACATATGCGCACATGCACAAAAACACTAGGACAGAAAGAGTTGCATGTTGACACGTAAGTACATGTAGAGGTACAGGGTGACGTACATGTTTGTACAGATGCCAGCAGACAGAGAGACACATAAACCTGAGCTCACATGCCCAGGCGTGCACAAGTTTGCATCTGCACAAAATTCAAAGTATGTATGCATGGGCCCAGAGACAAATTTGTCCCTTGGCTCCAGGAGCCCAGAGATGAATGTGGCCCTCTGGTTGGCTCTCTGTCTTTGTAAACCAGTCTGTGCCTGTCCAAAAAGAAAGGTGAGGACCCTTCTCTTCTACACATTTACATGCAGTAGAAAACAAGCATACACAAGATAAATGTAATTACTTTGATTAAATTTGGAAAAATTAATAAGGAGCAGTACACACAGCTGAAGATTTAATGAATTTGTTAACTACCTATAAATATTCAGGGTGGGAAAAACACTTACACTGGAGAGCCATCAGCCTGACTCCTGCTCTGCAATGAGCTACTCTAGCCAGGCCACTCATATTTCCAACCATGGCAAAGATGTATCAGCCTCTGTACTGATCTCTTCCAAACACTAGGGAAAGGTAAGTTTTCAATCACACCCACTCTGAGTATCATGGACAGATCCTCCGACATAGCAAAAGGGGCTGTGTGGTTTTAACTGGGAACGGACCTGCATGCACTTGGAGGCTTTCAAAAGGGCAGGCGATGCTCTGTTGTGATTGTTACCTGTGGACAAGCTGGGAACCGTATAAATGTAGCCAAACTGTTCTAAAGTTAATCCTGGATGAAGCAGGCAACTCTAATGCGGCATTCCCCAAAACTTACTTCTCTCATCTCTGTTACAAATGCCCCTGTTTGATGTGCACCCTGTGCAATACTTAATTTTCTTGAATCTGGAGACCTTGTCCTTCCTTCTGTAAGGACATAAGAACATTGCTGAAACCCTCTCTCTAATAAAGATCTGTGTGTACTACATTCTTGTATGTGATAAAACATCACTTCTCACCATGTGTCCTGACCAGTTTTCAGTAGAGTATAATCAAAGGCCTGGTGAATACAGTACTGGACTGGCAGCCAAGAGCATTGGGGAACACTGTTGGCCCTTCCACCCCAAATCATTCCTCAACCAAGACCCAGCAAAAATCAATCAATCAATCATTCAAACTGAACACTTAAAAAAACCCAAAAGCCTCATCAGATGCACAAATTACACCCAAAGTAATAGCACTTTTACTCCCAAAGTAATAGCACTTTTACTCCCGCATAAAGGCAACCATAGGGAAGCTGTTTCACCTCTCTGGAGCCCTTCCCAGACTCTGTCTCACGCGTGTAGATGACAAGTTCCTCAGGGCAGATGCTGACAGGACCTGAACAGCTGATGTAATGTGACTAGCACTTGTCACAAGGATGAGCATGAGCTCATTGGGTTAGACCCTGGCTGCTTGCCAAAACCACCTGGCTTAGTCCAACTTATGCTCAGAGGTAAGAAACTCCTTGGGACAGGGACCATCCCTTTACTGCACGTGTGGCCAACATGGAGCATGTGGGCCCTGCTCTTAGCTGGGGCAACAAAGCGCTCCTGCAATACGCAGAATACATAATATATTCCTTGTCGCTGGACATTTTGCAGCCAGTGCTTCTGGCCAAATGCCAAGGGGGCTCATTCAAATTGTGTTCAGCTTGGTGCAGTTTGGTCATGAAGCTCCAAAATGCAAAGCCAACACTGTTCTCACAGCCTTTCCAACTCTGAGGCCCATGTTCAATGCGATGCTGCCAAGCTAACCTTTTGCTAGGGTGTATCTGCTTGATGAACTCTGTCTCAACCACAGACTGCAGTGTCAGTGCAAGCCTTAGCAAAGGGATGTCTGACAGCCCTGTAAGCAATAGGGGCTGGGTGGGGTGGGGAAGGAGGGAGAAAAGTTTAGCAGTCACACGATGCTGAAGTCTCCCACTGTTCTTACAGAAGCAGGATGCAGGCACCTGGAGGCAGGATGCAGAGGCCTGTGGCACCCCATGTGGATGATGCTTAAGTTCCTTTGTCTCTCTCATACAAAGCCTTGGAGGGCCATACTGTGTCCTTGGGCCCAGGGCTGAGGTACATACAGCTTCTGCTGTGATATGACTTGGAACCCCTGAAACAAAAGATGGTGTGCAGGTAAAGCCTTGGAGCTACCTAATTGTTTTGACACACTCCATGCTCATATGGACCTTTAGTGACAGCAGAGAGAGAACCTGGTTCCTCCAACTCCAAAACCACTTTTCTCTGCTACTCGGTCTGAAGGAAGATCATCATTATCTATTAATGGCATGAAATCTATTAGCATGTGCACACTACAGTGGACTATAAAACCATGCTCCAGCCCCTTGTTTTTAATGCATTCAAGCTGAATGCAACACTACTGTAACAGGGTTGTATGTCCAAGACTGGGAATGGCACTGGGAATAGCTCAGCCATGCAGCACAAGGTCTGTACACTACAGTTTTGGCATCCAAATTGCACGGCCTGGTGAGCGACAGGCACAAGTATTTTTTCCTTGTAATGCTCTGTAGTATGCTCCAGTGTGGTATCTACATGCACTATGGCCCACAGTGGAGCAGTTCAAAATCCATTCAACAAGGGGCAGGGGTGAGAACGCACGCTAGTTTATCAAGTTACACTAATACTGTTGCACACTTGTGGGCCAAAGATGATGACCGGAGAAATGAGGACACACACGTAGAAGAAAGTCAATGAGGTACTGTAGTCACCAGCATTTATGACTGACTTTGCTTTGTCTGCAATAGGCCGGTAGCTTGTCAGAAGTACAAGATTAATATCTACAAAGATGCCCTGCAATCCCGATGAATCAATAAAAGCTCTGACACAGACCTGCATGCTGAATTAAACAGAGCTGACAGGTGGGTTGTAAGCACACAATGTTTAACGATCGGATGGGGTTTCTCCTCTCTCTGTGCCTCTAACAAGATTACTCCCCGTTTTTGTTGGTGTGAATGTGCTCCAGGAAGATAATCCTGAACAATCAACCAGCAGATGCCTGTGTAAACAGCAGAACCAGCTGCTTGTTAATGGAAATTCAAGAAGCGACACAGTCCAGTGGTGGAAGCAAAGGTAATGGTCCCCAATTGTGGGATATCAGACAGGACTGAATTTGAGACCTTCAGTACTCAGTGCACAGGTGTCAGCACCTTGAGCCAAGACTAACCCCATTAGTCGGTAGCACTCAAGAAGTCTTTGCCTTCTGTTTTCTCTGGTCAGTGGAGGGGGTCTCAGCACGTAGTGTCTTAAAGAAAAAAGAAATCTGGAAACCTGGGCCTTAGCTCTCTCTAGCAAGTCACTTCTCTCTCTCAATCTCAGTTTCACCACCTCTGTAATAGGTAAGGGCGCTGGCCTGTCTCACAGAGTGGGGTAATTCACTGCTGTCTGCAAAAGTATTTGAGGAAGGTTGTGAAGGGAGATGAATTTGGCACAGCGGTATTACAAGCATCCTCTGAAGGCATTTATGGCCATGACCTTTTTCCATCAAGACAGTTAGAACAGTACGGCCAGCCGGGGGAGACTCCATTCTTTCGCTGCTCTATCCGTACCATGCTGGTGCGAGAATCCCGGGGTGCAAGTCACTACGGAGAACCCCAGGAAGGACAATATAAAGGTCTTTTACATAAGCAGGTTCCATCAGAAGCTGCAACACACAGAAAAGACAAAAACGTTTGATGTTTCCCCCCACAAACAAGCGGGAAAGTTTAAAATAAAGATGACACGCATGCTCTGGCACTGCTGAAATTTGAAAAACTCCTATGTAAGACATGCTAATAGCCCCAGCTAAGCTGGATTTGTCCCTGTGCCTTGCTTAGCTGCATCATGCTGTTTGCAGTAAGAGAATAGACCAAAAATAATTCTGAACTGCCAGACAACACCTCCTGCAAACCAAACAGACTAAGGGCAAAACTAGCTTGTTACTGGGTCCTGCCAGGACGTGGAAAGCAACTGTCACATAGGTTCTTAAAATGCCATTTTACCCTTTATGCTCAATCTCTCTCAATCATTTCCCTGCATTCACATCAGTGGTGCAAGAGAAATTAATTCCAATTCATGCTGTGTCTTTCAGGGTAGAGGTGCTAAACCCAAAGGAGAAATGTCTTGGCTACAAGTTTCTGTGCCTCCCTCCAGCTCCAGGCTGGAGTGTTTGATCAGCTGATTCACTTCATCCGATATACCTGGACGCAACTCTATTCCTTCTCCACCCTGCCAGGCCCTCACCTTGCACTGCTGACCTGCCCTTCAAGACCTTCAGCCCTCCATCCAGAAGGCAGAGGACTGCTTAGTCCTCCCTCCCAAAAAACAAATACCATAAAATTAGGACAAGTCTGGAAGAAGAAACAAATAAGATAGGCAAAGGGGGGGACTCTGGCTAGGGCAAGGCTCTGAGATGTGTTTTGATACCCAACCAGACCAGTGATGGCCACCTTCAAAATACAGAATGATATTTAGGAATTGCTGCTGTCGACAGCAAATGACAGCTGAGCAAACACAACCAAAGAAGGGGTTCAGGTTCCTGGAAGAGGTTTTGCAAAGGGACAGGTGAGATTTAGCCCCCTCCCCCCCGCCCCGAGTTGATTAGCCAGATTAAATTCCTCTTTCAGTCTCCACTTTGTGAGTTTTGAGGCTTGCAACTTCCAGCCATAAAGTGTCCCTTTGCTGCACAGATGCCATTGTCTCTGCCCAGCTCCGTGCTCTCCTCGAGTTCTTCCCCCTGCATCAGCAAAGACTTTAAAGCCATCCCCATGGGGAGATTTCCACTGACCTGGTTCTTCAATTCGTGTGACTTTGCTTTTCTCACCATAGACATTCTTCAGTGACATTAAACTCACAAAGCTGCTGATCACAACAAGCATCTGCACTAGTTGGTGCCCCAAGCAGATTCCCTTCTGTGTTCTCCATGCTGGAGTAAGATAATGATTTTTTTATGGTCAGTTGCATTAACATTTGCATTAACAGTTGCTTTTCCATTATGCACCATCCATCTTATTTTACCCAAGGCACTGAGCAAGCCCTATGCTTGGGCACATCCACAAAGCCACTGAACCTCTCTGTGCAGCTGAACTGTCAACCTGCACAGTCTGAGCTGGTTGTAGGCAGACAGCTTTTTCTCCATAGGACCGTGCTAACAGAGCTGGGACAGCATAAGACTGTCTGCTTGAATACTGGATCAGATATGGCTTGGGATGCATTTGTTTCACGCCTCATGCCCTTCACTCCACAAGCATACTAGCGATCACCTCTGAAGGGAAGAACAACTATGGAAACAGAATTCTAAGTGAGCTGCAGACATTGATGGAAGGGGAATGTCGAATCAGTGATTGCTACAATGGCTGGGCTGAGTAACAGAAGCCAGGTGATTTAGGTGCTCAATCAAAACGATCATATTCTGGATTAAGAGTTGAAAGCCACACGTGCATCTCAGGAGTACAGGTTGTAGCTGTGATGGTCTAAGGACATAGGCAGGCATACTAATTCCTTGGATAAATCTGATATATTTTATTAAACCAACTCAAACAGTTGGAAAAACTCTTCTTTGTAAGCTTTTGGGTACAGATACCCTTTGTCAGGCTGAGGAAGCATCTGCAGTTGGTCTGTTCTCTTCCTGGATGGAATAGTAAAAAAGCCAGAAGCCAGTATGCATACAAGAAAACCAGTTAGTGCATTGCTACACTTGTATTCATGCTAAAAACATGCAATCTTCACCCTAGGGTTCTACAGGAACTGGCCGAGGTCATTGCGGGACCCCTGGCGAGGCTTTATGAGCACTCGTGGTGCTCTGGTGAGGTGCCGGAGGACTGGAAGAGGGCCAATGTGGTCCCTATCTTCAAAAAGGGAAAAAAAGAGGACCCGGGAAATTACAGGCCAGTTAGTCTTACCTCAATCCCGGGTAAGCTCTTTGAAAAAATTATCCTGGCACACATCCAGGAGGGCCTTGCGGGGGAATGCATGCTCAGGGGCAACCAACACGGGTTCATCAGTGGCAGGTCTTGTCAGACCAACCTGGTGGCCTTTTACGATCAGGTCACCAAATCATTAGACGCAGGGGTTGCTGTGGATGTAGTCTTTCTGGACTTCCGGAAGGCTTTCAACACTGTCTCTCACCCTGTCCTCATCAAAAAGCTGGGAGACTGTGGTGTCGATGCCCACACGGTCAAATGGGTCGCCAACTGGTTGGAGGGCCGCACCCAGAGGGTGGTAGTGGATGGGTTCTTCTCGACCTGGAAGGATGTGGGCAGTGGGGTTCCGCAGGGCTCGGTCCTCGGGCCCGCGCTGTTCAACATCTTCATCAGTGACTTGGATGACGGGGTAGAAAGCACCCTGTTCAAGTTTGCTGATGACACTAAGATGTGGGGGGATGTGGGTGCACTAGAAGGGTGCAATAGGCTACAAGCTGACCTTGACAGGTTGCAACGGTGGGCGGATGAGAATAGGATGGGGTTTAACACTGATAAGTGCAAGGTGTTGCACATGGGGAGGAAGAACCGGCACCACACTTACAGGTTGGGGAACTCCCCTCTTGCCAGCACGGAGACGGAAAAGGATCTTGGAGTCGTCATTGACTCCACGATGAACATGGGCCAGCAGTGTGGGGAGGCAGTCAAGAAGGCCAACCGTACCCTGTCATGCATCCACAGATGCATCTCGAGCAGGTCCAGGGAGGTGATCCTCCCCCTCTATGCGGCACTGGTCAGGCCGCAGCTGGAGTACTGCGTCCAGTTCTGGGCGCCACACTTCAAGAGGGACGTGGACGATATGGAAAGAGTTCAGAGGAGGGCCACTCGTATGATCAAGGGTCAGCAGGGCAGGCCTTATGAGGAGAGGCTACGGGACCTGAACCTGTTTAGCCTCCACAAGAGAAGGTTAAGGGGGGACCTTGTGGCCTGCTACAAACTGGTCAGGGGGGATCAGCAGGTATTGGGGGAGTCCCTGTTCCCCCGTGCGCTGCCAGGAGTGACCAGGAATAACGGTCACAAGCTGGTGGAGGGTAGGTTTAGATTAGATATTAGGAGGCGCTGCTTCACAGTCAGGGCGGCTAGGGCCTGGAACCAGCTTCCAGGGGAAGTGGTGCAGGCTCCTAGCCTGGGGATTTTTAAAAGGAAGTTAGATGAGCACCTTGCCGGGGTCATCTGACCCCGGTGCTCTTTCCTGCCAAGGCAGGGGGTCGGACTAGATGATCTTCCTAGGTCCTTTCCGACTCTAGCTACTATGAAACTATGAAACTATAATACCCAGGCCTGGAAGACACAAAATCAGAGCAGAAACAATACCATGAAACTGAGATGACAGATGAAAGCATTTTAAGTAGGTGTCTTGATGCATGCAGTTTGCATGTGACTCATAGCACAGCAATACAGGCCATTCCAATAAATCTACCTGCTCAGGGATAATTTGGAGAGGATTACAGAATTCACCACCTAAACTGTCCTGGGGGAAAAGAAAGCAGCCTCCCAGCTTTAATCTATTCCCCTCTTCAAGGCATCAGTCACCTTGGTTCTCACTTTTCACTCACATGCGTGCGATTTCTGAGAGTGCAAGTGCAGCGAGTACAAATATCAGTGGCCCAGTGAAAGAGCAGACAACAGAACTTACCAGGTCTGGAAAGAACGTGGCAGCAGAGGGCAGTTACAGCATTTCCTCCTCGTCTCTTATGCTCCATCTTTGCTGTTGACTAAACCCTAATTTAGTGTTCATATTGCTTTTGCGCTCATCTCTCTTCTTTTTTCTAACTGTGTTTAATCTGCTGTAAAATTGTTTTCGTGGCTGCAGTGAATGTTATTGTAACTGTTTTACAATGCGCATTATCTTCACTTTGTAAAGGCTTTTGCCTTCTGTATGCAAACCAGCATCTTCCCGGCTGTCATTCAAGGTGTATGCCCTTACACAGATGAACTACACAGCCCTCCATGTCACTGAGTGGCGTGAATGCCATTTCAGTTGCAGGAAATGGAGTGACTGGATTACTTGCCATCCTGTCATACAGCACCAGGATCCATTCCTAAAATGCAACCCAAGCTCAGCTTGACCCTTTGAAGCGCACAAGTATTTAAATAACTCCACTGCTTTTGGAGGCTGCCTTTGCATTCCCAAGTTGAGCCAAAAAGAAACAAGATGAGCTCTGCTGATACACTTTTCATCTTGGGCCAGGTCAGCCTGCCAGGACTTTGGGCTTCTCAGATTAAGGTCTAAATCCCTGAGCAGTTATTTGAATGTAGTTTCTGAAGTTTTCAATGTCAATATTAATGAGAAAGAGAGAAAGAATGAACTTACTGGGCTGAATACAGCCATCATTTACCTCCCAGTCTCCCTATGCCAATCAGTAAGATGAAGTTATATGGGTTCAAGTGAAGACTCACATTATCCTTCCTCTTTCTTTAGTTCAGAAGGTAAAAAGTGCTTCCAGGATAACCAGGACAGATTTGATGCTTCCTTTGCCTCTTTCATCCAACAGTGTGGTTTGCAAACATTGGGGAACTTTAGGGAAGTTACTGGAGGCTGAGGAAGGCAGACCATTTCATGGTGTCTTCTGATAATGCTGCTATCATGCAAAGGCTAAAGTGGACAGTACTAGGAGCATGAGAGGAAGAAAGCCATCCTCCACAGCACTAAGTGCACACTCTGATAGGGAGGGGGAGAAGGGTCAGGGATTGGAAAAGGACAGAAATAGGAAAATAAAAGCTTCCCTTGGCTGTTTTGACCTGTGCAGTACATGAGTTTATGGTCCCAGTACGCTACTCAAGAAAACAAACTGATTTCCTCATTTCAGCTGCAAAAGCTGAGACCTGAACTTCAGAAAACCTGCCTCCCTTCTACAAGAAGCATATTCAGGTGAAGAGCAGGTCATCCATAGGGTCTTGCAAGAAAGTTCTCTGCCACTTCAGTCCAGAAGTAGCAGCAAGGCAGTACTGATTACAAACACCAATGAAGAAAAACTAAGGATCAGGCTCCCCCCTGCTTTGTGCTCCCTGCAGCCTTCTACACACAGGCAAAGTGGGTGTAGTAATATTACTGTTTGCCTGCCTTCTCCACAGAGAAATCTGAATGCTTATATGCACTCACGTGTGTTGCAGTCTTTAAAATTCCAGGAGCTATAATAGCTAAACACAGTGTAGGTAGGAAGCTAAACTGAGGGTGATATTCACTGTCATGTCAAGGGTAACTGGAGCAGAAAATAAACCAGGCAAACTGACTTCTCCACAAATGTCCATGAACTTCCATAGTAACACATTTTAGGGTAATGGCCAACCTTAATGCCTTGCACCCTTTGATGCATGCGTGAGTTCTACTGTCAACAAGTGGAGGTGTTAGCATCCCCCTTGCCACACAACACCTATTTCCTCTGCCTACCCCAGGCCTGCCGCTGGACGTGGATTTGGTACCAGGTAGAATGCACACCACAGGATTTAAAACAGGTCTCTACAAACCACATATATGTGGTCCAGAAAAAACTCTGCCAGTTGAGCTGGACATCAATCCTCCCTCTTAGATGGACTCTTCACTCTTACCTAACCTATGGGGCTGGCAGAATCTACTGAGCTGACGGATAACAACAACCTTAATGTTTAACATTCATAATAATACATTGCCCACATCAGTACAACTACTAGGCCTGTGTGAAGTGGCTAGTATTAGCTTTGGATTTGGATTCAGCCAACTTGTGGCACAGTAATTCGATGTGGTGATTCAAATCATTGTCCTGAATCGATTCTGGCACATTTCTGAATTGTCCAGGCCAGGCCCATGCTGGCAATGTCTGCCCTGCCCACTGCAGCTCCCGGCACTTGGGGCGAAAAAACCCCCGTACTCAGCAGGTGCTGCCGGGTGGGGGGCGATCCCCACTGTCCCTGCAGCCCTATGCAGCATGGGGGCTCTGCATGGGGGGGGGGCCTGACCACCCCTGCCCACTGTTCCAGCCCCCCCGCCCAGCTGCCCCACCCGCTGCGGTTCTGACCCTTTAAGAAAAAAACAAAAAAACAAAAAAACAAAAAAAAGTCCCTGGACTCACCATTCCTGCTGGCGGAGGGTGATCCCCACTGCCCCCTACCATGGGGGGTGGGTCTGCATGAGCCCCCAAAACCCCAAGGCCACTGCAGGAGCGGTGAGTCCCAGGGCCCAGAGCCAGGGGAGTGGGCAGGGGTTGGGAGGGCTGGGGTGGGGAGGGTTGGGGAAGCGGGCAGGGGCTAGAAGCTGGCAGGGGTCACCCTCCCAAGGTCTCCTCCCCCCTCTCCCAGCCCTCCCTCCTCAGCCCCTAGTATTTACCAGCTCAGAGTCGGCTACAACTCCCTGCTGCAGTCACCGGGGACTGCCTGAATCATCAAAGCTCTCCGAATCTTTTCTAAAGATACGAAGATCTTCAAATCGATTCGGAACTTTTAATTGGTCCCCTGATTCAATTTGGATTTGGAGATTCGGCCACCGAATGCGGCTGAATTGCTTCCGAATCAGATCACCACCCGAAGCTTCACACAGCCCTAACAACTACCTCAACCACCTATATAGAACCCCATTATGGCTTCTATCCATATTCATGACATCTGATCACAGACTCCTCCACAACTTCACCTCCAGGTTCACAAGAGAAATGCAGTGGTAATTAGAAGTGCTGTATGAATGCTTCCTGGACTATGAAGTTTAGCTGACTTGGAGTTTAGCTGTCTTGGCAAGTCACTTAGCTAAGGCACTTAGTTCCCTGTCGCTAACAGCATGTTCTCCTGCCTGCCTCAGATAACCCCCCATGATCATACAGCAAACACTCAGCTGGCATGCAAGAAAACCCATGTACTGTAAAATACACACAAACATGTCATGCTGTGACATTTTGGCACATGGGAGTTCACACTTAACTTCATAGCCATCTGCAGGTTGCTACAGATATATAAACAGAGCTTATACAAATCTATTTGCATCATTTCTGGTTTACACAGTATTATGAAAGGGAAATAAGTCACCAAGGTAGACAGGCTGCACTGCAAAAACATGCAGAATGGGGCTGGGAAGCTGCTATGAGGAAGTAACATGCCAATGAAGCTGCGATACTGCAGCAAGGAGAATCAGCGTGGGGAAGGTGTGCTCTTTCAGGCAGACAAAAGAGAAGGCGGGCTAAGCGGCACCTCTGCAGAAAAGGACCTCAGCGTGACAGTGGTTAAGAAGCTGAATATGAGCCAGCAGTGTGTCCTTGTTGCCAAGAAGGCTAATGGCATATTGGGCTGCTTTAGAAGGAGTGTTGCATTAGTAGGAGCAGATTGGGAAAAGTGATTATCCCCCTCTATTCAGCACTGGGGGGGGCCACATCTGGAATTCAGTGTCCAGTTTTGGGCCCACCACCATAGAAAGGATGTGGAAAAATTGGACAGAGTCCAGGGGAAAGCAACAAAAATGGCTCGGAGGCTGGGGCACGTGACTTCTGAAGAGAGGCTGAGGGAACTGGGCTTATTCATTGTGAAGAAAAGACTGAGAGGAGATTTACTATCAGCCTTCAACTCCCTGCAGGGTGATTAAAAAGAGGATGGAGCAAGAATGTTCTCAGTCGTGGCAGATGACAGAAGAAGCAGCAACAGTCTCAAGTTGCAGCAAGGGATGTTTAGGTTAGATATCAGGAAGAGCTCTCTCACCAGGAGAGTAGTAAAGAACTGGAACAGGTTACCCAGAGAGATGGTAGAATCTCCAGCCTGAGAGATGTTTAAATCCCAGGTGGACAAAGTGTTGGCTGGGATGATCCAGTTGGAGATGGTCCTGCTTTGACCAGGGGCTTGGACTAGATGCGACATCCTGAGGTCCCTTCCCACCCTCACTTTCTATGATTCTATGAGCCCAGATGGAGCTTATCCCTGGTGTAACTCAACAGACTGAAGTGGAGATGCAGACAGGGGTACAATCCATAAATATAGGGGAAGATGGAATAGCAGCAGCAGAGATCTACTAAATAGTGTTCAAAATTATACCCTGCCAATTCCTGCCCTGTCTCCACTTCTTGGTTGTATGACCTGTTGGTTGCATCGTGCCTTTAGTATTGTGAATTCTTTGAGACAGCAGCCATTTTACTACACATTTTTACAACATGGTGCAGAACAGTGCCCTGAATACACTGAGGCTTTCAGGTGCTTCTATAAAGTGCTAGGCAATAACGTGACATTTTCATAAAATTCAACAGTAGAACAAGATCAATGAATGAACTCCCTCTAGTTGTGATTGGGAAGGATGGCAACCTTTACTATGAGCAAACTGGGTGACTGGTTCACCTTAGGGGACCCTATCATAAAATGGGATTTGGGACAATTAATTTTACGTTCTTCTTCAGTTCCTGGGCACAGGCAAAAGCCTACTGAGGTGCAGAGCAGGAGCCAGGCTGTCCTACCATCTTATTCCTGGCTTAGCCAGATCACAGGATTCTGGAAATCTCACAAAGACAGCCCATCTCCAGAGGGGTTTCACTCTGACCTATCCAGTACCAACCAAGAGGTTTAAACAAACTAGAGATCCTTTAGAGCTCTTCCCATCACTCATACTTATTTCCAACAGATTTATCATAGACTAAGCCTGCATTATTCAGTTCAGATGGGTGATAGTACTCCCTTTATGCATGCAGGGAAACTGAGGCAAACAGAATAATGGAAAACAAGGCTGTTGACTACTGTGTACCTGAATCTATCATTGTTGTTAAGGGGAATAATAATTGCTTGGCACTTTTCAAAATTTGTCAGGTCAAAGGAGCCATAGCACAAAACCCAGGAGTTTGGGTTGTTGGTGTCCAGCTATGAGAAACCACTGCTTCTCTTGATAATATGTGCAGAGATGGGTGAAGATTTCTGAGGAAGGCAAGTGTTGATGCTCTGCTGAAATGGCTCCACATCAGCTGAATAACCTTTCCGGGGACCGATAAATCTGGAGAACAAACGAAGAGTGACAGGCTCATCTGCCTTCACGTCATTCCAGCCTCCCAGCACATTTGTGCTGCTGAGTGTACGGGGACTTTTCCACTCAATTGCTGGCAATGAGGAATTTTCCACCATAAAGTACCACGGTTCACCAATTAACACAGGAGGTGACTAGTGACACAATTTATATGCACAGCAGCTTTGAAAATTAGAATTGAAATCCCAGCTGAGATGCAGGAGAACTGAAAATTGAGCGGCCAGTCTCATCATTGTATTTGATTGTAACCACAGCTGAACTCAGGGAAGAAAAGGAGAAGGGAAGAGATTATTCTGTCATCTTCTACAGACACCCAAATAAAGCTGCCTTGCCTTACACTAAGCAGCAGCACAGAAGGTGATAGGCTAGGTAAACTGGGACAAAGTTTGAAACATGTAGGTGGAGAGGAAACCAAATGGGGTAAGAATGGGGAAACAAAGTTTGAAACTTCACCCAATCCCCAAACTGAAGCTTGGGTGAAAAAACTGAATTTACTGCTTCTCGTGTTGAGTCTGGCTCTTACATGTTCTAAGTGTGACCACAAGCTAATGTGACACACTGCCCTGTAAACAACCACTGAAGGCAGGAATCTATTCTGCAGCACTTAGCAGTGGGATAGATGTTTACAGACATGTGCTATGAGAGGGCCCTTCCCCAGAAAGCTGGCCCGAAAGATCTGCTCCTAAGGATTAGTACAAGCTATAATGCATGTGGGAATGAACTGCAGAACATATCTTCTCTTGAGCTTTCCCACCAGTCATGCAGCACATACAAATACAGGTAGTTCAGAGAGGTATTACAGTACTGGTGGGCAATTCCAGGATGAACCTTTCTGATGGTTAGAAAATGATATTTAGAGATTTGCTTTTAGGAACTGGCTCATAGGTAAAGTAGATATGCATTACAACAATGGTTCAGGGGAACAGCAAGGGTTAACTGGTTTCTAAAAACCTGTTTGTGACAAAGTTTCACCTTCTTAGCCAGTGTGTCTGAAGCTAGCAGATAAACAGGCTGGGAAATTTGCAGTGTTCTGTGAAAACCCATAACAAAGATAAGGGACTCTGAAGCATTGGCATTAGGCCACAGTGACCAGTTGCAAAGCCTCTGGGATTTCCAGTTTTGGTGGATGGATCAAATTAGGAGGCCCAAATTAAGACCATTTGGTAAATGACCAGAGTAAGATGGATGCATCTGATAGGTTTGCTGGAACAAAGGAACATGCTGACAAACCAGAACGAAGATAGTATGATGACCACAGGGGAACCAATCAATCCTACCTGGAAATGAAGAGTCCTCAGAGGAGAAGGAATATAAAAGGAGAGATCCTGGTGGGTGGATCCGGAAGCTCTCAAGGGGAGGAGGTCACACCACTGGCCCATTTTTCTCACCTTGTCAGGGAATGGGAGGGGTAGGGGGGAAATCCCAAGACTACCATGGGCAGAGGGTATACCACCAGCCCATTTCACCTACCCCTCAGGGGAAGTGGGCCTCTGCCCTCAATCTCCAAGGCTGCTGCCATTTGACATTCAAGAAAGAACCACAGGGTGAAGCCTATGCAATGGTCATACATACCTTCCCTCTGTGAACCCTGGAACTGGTAGATTAGTAGAATCAAGGGAGTTATTTTGTTTGCTTTGCCCATATTACTATCATCTGCTATCACTGTGTATCAATAAAATTTGCCTATTACTAAGTGGAAGAGGTCGTGGTCAGTCTGAGGTTTGGGTCTACCTGGAACAAGCTGTCAGGACTGGGTTATAAATCCAGTGCCAATACTCTCAACTTGACAGTTCCCACAAAGAGATTGGGGTCTTTTTAAAATAAGAATGACTTTAAATTACTCATGACCCTTTTAGACATGGACCCAGGCTATGAATTTCTGGTCTGGATTATGAAAAGCCAGAAACTCAGGAACAGAAGATGTTCTGTCATTGAGTTTGAATCAAGTAAAAGACAGGGACTTTTAACAGATTTTGAGTGTGGATTTGGAACATCCCCAAATTACAGGAATGTTCCAACATGTGATTTTTTACAGACTGCAACCCCCCCCCCATATCACACTCCACATACACACACATCATTAGAGGTGATTTCTGCATTGAAACCGTGAGGATCAGGGTTCTGAATAAGCACAGTATGGACTTAAAATAGCATTTCTGGAGAAATGAAAACAAATATCTACCCTGAAGGGACCAGGAAGTTCCCAGAGCTTCAAAAGTTTTACACTGCATGCTGATACCACTCAGTATACAGTGAGGGGCAGGTGAACTCAGGCTTAGTGCAATTATCTTGTAAGCTTGCTCACTTGCTCCCATTATGGCCAGATAATTTAAACTTTGCTCTTAAACACAAATAAGTGAGCCTCTTCTGCAGTCAGAGACAGCACAGCCCTTTGATTGCAGGAAACCAGCTCTTCTTTTTTTAAGATGTCCTGCAGGGTTGGGTGAAGAACCAGCCATTCTTAATCCTAACTGCCATTTTAATGTGGAAATAATTCAGATGTCAAAGCATGAAGATGGGTCAGTTCCATTATTTTCACTATTCAGGTGAGGAAGCTGAGGCAGGGAGAGGGGAAACAACTTGCCTAGGGTAATAAATAAGTACTAGGAATGTGGGTCTCATCCTAATGGCCAGTGCTGAGACCCCCCACCATTTTGGCTTTAAGTTTTTCCATTTCTCTAACATTTTCCCTAAACCAGTTAAAGATGCAGTCAGTCCAAAAGAGAAAAAGTGAAAAAACACAGTGGCACTATGCAAATACAATAGGCCTTGCTAAGCATACTGCCACCATTGACAGCATAACGATGTTCCCCTAACAGCACCTGAATGAGAGGGAGCTATTGGAGAAAATTTACAGTTTGCAAGTCAGATTACCGTCCCCCCCCCCTGCACCTTTGAAGGATTGCTTGTAAGGCAATTCTTTTTTTTAATATGCAATTAAGATTGACTAACCTACACAGTTGTATTTTAAACAGCTAAAACACAGCAGTTAGACCAGGACTTAAGCCCCTTAGAATCACAGAAATTAGGGTTGGAAGGAAGGGACCTCAGGAGGTCACATCTAGCCCAACCCCCTGCTCTAAGCTGGACCAGCCCCAGCTACATCATCCCAGCCAAGGCTTTGTCTAGCTAGGTCTTAAAAATCTTCAAGGATAGAGCTTCCACATTCCTTCTTTAACTAGAGTCAAGAACTAGGGGGAGTTTACTAGGGAGTTTGCTTGGAAACTCTCTCTTGCATTCCTTCACTCTAAGCTTGCTGGAAGGAAAGAGGAGTTTGCTAGCGAAGGTCTGCTTGGAAAGAGAGGCAGGAAGTAAGAGAGAAATTGGAGAGAGTTCAGCAGAGGGCAATGAAATGGTGAGGGGGCTGGGGCACATGACTTCTGAGGAGAGGCTGAGGGAACCAGGCTTATTTAGTCTGGAGAAGAGAAGACTGAGTGGGGATTGAACTTCCTTCAGCTCCCTGCAGGGTGTTTCCAAAGAGGATGAAGCTGCACTGTTCTCAGTGGTGGCAGATGACAGAACAAGGCTCAAGTTGCAGCAAGGGAGGTTGAGGTTAGATATTAGAAAAAACCTTTCTCACTAGGAGGGTAGTGAAGCCCTGGACTGGGTTGCCTAGAGAGATGGTGGAGTCCCCATCCTTGGAGGTTTTCAAGGCCTGACTCAACAAAGCCTTGGCTGGGATGATCTATCTGGGGCTGGTCCTGCTCTGAGCAGGGGGATGGACTAGATGTGACCTCCTGAGGTCCCTTCCCACCCTCATTTTCTATGTTTCTATGTTCTCCAGATTAAAACAAAAACATTTGGCCTACCTCCAACTCCCTACAGAGTCTCCACTGGATATAGCTTGTATTCCCTAACTTCAAGTGTTGCACAGCCTTGCTGTGCTTTGTTACGTTTTCTAACCAAGAGACAGTAGTATTTCAGCATTGTCTATGAACTCTAGCACAGTTCAGCAGTGCCATTACAGCTAGCAAGTGGCAGCTCATTAGTGTGCTCCCCCAGTCACTGAATTCAAGGGATGGCATAAGGGACAAAAAGTGTTTTTCCAAAAAAGTTTATCTTGGAGTCTTCAACACTGAGATTTCAGGGTCTCCAAAATGGACCAGGACACAACTCTTCAAAGGTCTCATCGCCAGCAAAGGAGCAAATTATTTAGTCAGACCAAGTTTTGGGACTAGGGGGTAAGGAAAGAAGGAAGGTATGCAATGTGACTTCTCTCCTTCTGCACCAGACAGGTGCTCCTTAAGCAGCTCTCAGGCTCAGGTCTGGGTGGCTGATTGTACCTTCAGCCACAATGCATCTGACTAGGCTATCAGCTGTCTGGCTACATTCAGCAACCCGATTACCCCACCTTTCGCTGGTGGGGAGCAAAGAGTAGGTCTGGTTCAGCTCTGGGATTCAGGGGCAGGAGGGGGAGACGCAGTGAAACATCTCTGTGCACTAGAAGTTTGAGTGAATGCTTTGTCTGCAGATGCTCAGACTGAAGGAGATCACGAGGGAAAAAAATTACAGTTCAAAATCAGAGAGGAGCTGACAGATGTGTCTTCCTCCCCCAACCCCCATTATATATCACTAATATTTTCTGTGGGCTCAGATTAATGATTTTGATGTACATTCTGTTACTTACAGTAATTAAAAATATGTTGCACTTCTTAGCACCTTTCATGTGATGATCTTGGAGCGCTAATTGGGGAAGCCTCACAACACCCCTGACATTGCACTATCCATTGCTCTGTGTTACAGCTAGGGAAAGTGATGCACTGTAAGAGGCAAAGTGACTTTCTCCAGGTGTCACAGTGAGGCAACAGCCAAGCACTGGCAGAGCAGGGAGCCTGTCTAAGCAGCAGAGGTTTGCTGTGTTTGTTCAGGATTCGCAAAGTGTTCACAATGATGATAATGGTAGAAGTGCTTAACTGCTGACAGCATCAGTGACCGTCAGTATCGGTAACCATCAGACAGTCCTCTCACCAGGTCTCTGGGTAAGTCCAGGTTGCTCTGGGGATAAGGGGTATGCAGTAATGAAAAATGAGTCAAATGAAAGGTGGGGGTGCCGATCCAGGAATGACTTTTCTGTAGGTGGACTGCTGTGTCCATATGGAGCAGCAGTGACTTGAGTGGCTATGTGCTAAGCAGGGTCAGCAGGACCTCCAGCAGTAACTGCTTGGTGGAACAGCAAATTTGATGCTGATAATAAAGCCTGCCAGTATCGTGCTATTCAAAGAGCTGTTCCTAGAGTCAGAATTGGAACCAAAACACCCCCAAAGTTGCCTGGAAAGTTTTTACCTGTTCAACCTCCCAATCATTCATTTTTAAAGTAAAATCACTTTGGCATGTTGGACAACCTCATAAAAGGACTTCTCTGAACTGGAATTGGCTCTTCCAATGCCTCGGTGTATCCTTCATCTGCCTTTATCTATTGGATGCAGCAAACCCATGTTTAATCTCCACTGTGGCAGCTGATTTGCAGAGTTCTCCCATAACCCTTAGGGATAAACACGCTAGTTGCAAAGATGCAGTTCATAAGGAAAAAAAAAGAGAGAGAATTTCAGAAAAGGGGCCTTTGCTTGCTGGAGCACATGAGCCCATCTCCATACAGAAGAATGCTTCATTATTTCAGTACTCTTCCTCTTGTCAAAGAGAAAAAGCAGTCACAGTTCACATGCTACAGGGAGCATTGCAGCTATGACTACTGTCCAATTGTCCCAACATTTGACACCACTGAAAACAATGTTTAAATTCTCATTACTATCAGATGCAAGCAAAAGCTGCAGGAATCCAAAATGTTTCCTCTCCTTTCTCTCTCTCTCTTTTCTACCCTGTAACTAACTGACAGGCATCACCCCCTTATGGACCGTAGAGTGGTAATTGCATCTCCAAGATATGCACAAAGCAGCCAGTCTGGCTCTGCTTATGCAGCCAGGGGGAGTCTCAAAAGCTTCAGAACCACAATCGTTCCACTGTCCAAGGGGGCCAGATCATCACCTCTGGTTATATCAAAGAGCACAATATCACCATTCTCCAACTCCCCCCCCCCCCCGGTGTGCCTTGTTAAAGGCTTGTTTACTACTCTGTCTACTGCTAAGCCTTTAGAGCTATACCAGCATGACTTTCATTAGGGCTACTTATTTCAGGAGAAAAGTGACTTCTTGTTTACTCTTTGCAAAGTGATATAACCAGCTCCAAATTCTCCGATATCCAAGCGTGTCCACACGAGAGCTACATCCCACCTTCATAATAGCATAACATCCCTGTATGGACAAACTCCCACTCTTTAGGCAATAATCCTGCCATAAACCCAATGTGCAGTGCTCTGGCCCCAAGATTGGAAATGCTTTAGGGCTGGGACTAGGCTTTTCTGGGATACTGTCTATGCTTAATGCATCACCAGCATTGATCCACAGTAGCCAATACCCAGGGTTTTATGGTACCTCGCATTCCCTAGCTGAAAAGCACAACTCCTTGCCTCCTTTTTGTACAACTCTACATTGTACATCAAACAGGATGATCAGACCTAAGGATCTGAAAGGCGTCTTAGTGTAAGGTTCTTCCTGCCAGCCTTTCATACTGGTGGTGAGAGGCTGCTGCATGTTAAAAAAACACTGCAGCCCATTGTGCATGCATAAAGCTTTCATCTTTGCATTGACTTTTAACATCACAGAAGAAATGCTGTCACGTGTGTCTTTTCCTGCCAAAGGTCCTTATACAATTTGCTGTAACCTAGGATTCACCCAGAGCAGTTTGGGCATCAGTGCAGCTCTTCTGATCAGCTGAAGCAGCCAGAAGCAATGTAACATTCCCTAATGAGCTCTTCATCCATTGCAATGAAATGCGGTTTCGTGGAGCTTTGTCTTTTCTTTTAGCAATGCTATGAAGAGCTACGCTCAAGGGGAGATGTAGTAAGATGCTTAAAACTACTTGCCCCCAGAAGAGAGGGGGAAAGAAGGCTAGAGGAGTTAAGAAAATCGAGACTTTTCTCCTCTAGGGCAATTCAAACCCATTGAGATCAGCAGCACGTAAAAATAACCCTTTCTTTTCAAAGACGGAGGTGTTATCCCCATTTTCTACATGTGGGAATTGAACCCTGAGAGGGACAGTGAGGTGGCCCATGTTCGTAAAGCAACTCCATTGCAGATGTGGGACTCAAATGTCATGCTGTAACAGCTAGAGCAGCTCATTATCCCGTGAGCATGCTGGGGAGCATTTGGAAAATATCAGCAGAGGCCAAGGCGCAAATGGGCTGGAGTCACTGAATAAGGCTGATAGAAGAGGGACGTTTGCACTGGTATGAACTGAACTGCCTCTCTTCCAGGGCAAAGAGAGACAATTCAGCCTCCAAGGCTGGGCTGTAATGCTGGCGCTGTTTGCCACTACAGAATTTAGTTAAGCAAACTCCTTCACAAGAGTCCCAGCAGTTTGTCCTTTCCTTGTGTAATCCAGGTCTTCAGCTGACTGGCTTCCCTTCTCTGAATTGTTTTCTATTAAATCTCAGTCTGGAGGGGCAAAAAGCCCACTCCATATAATAATAGCTTGTTCTCTGCATCTACAAGAAACTTCCTCAGCATGTGGGGGTGAGATGAAGGAGAAAAGACAAATATAGTCAAAACTTGTTTTACAAAATGAGGTGGGAAAAGAGAAAAAGCAAGCACTCAAATACTATTTATATAAGCAGCAGCACAGTGGGGCTGCACCCCATGTCAAGCAAGCTGGAAGCATCTCTGGCATAGGGACTGATGGATTGCTACCTACATACATCAGCCGTAGGAAAAGAGGCTCCTGTAGCTACCGATGAACACTGAAAGTCCGTTACTGAATGACGATATACAAGTTGCCATGGCCCAGGGTTTGGCTTGATTAACAATAATGACATGTCAAACCTTCTCTCGTCTCTATTCTTCCCTCTAATTTCATTTGCACCTGGGACTCCTCCCTCAGCCCATGCACTATATCCTCTCTAGAGAATACATGCATCTCTTTCACTGTATCCGAGTAAGGCAATAATTCAACTTCTTCAGCGAGTGAGTCAGGCAGACCCCATTTAAGACCTGTTTAACCTTTTCCTATCAGGATCACAGTGGGAAGAGTCTTCTGGATGGGTGTTTTGCCAGCCTGTTACTATGTCTTACTGCACTGCCTTACTGAAGAGGAAAGCAGGAGGGAGAAACAAATAATAGATTCTGCATTTTAAATACTAATAGGAGAACACAGAGTTTACTAAACCACCAAGCATAAACACTCCCCAAAGCCTTTAACCCTTTGCAGAGAACTGTGCACCAGGCAGCCAAAGAAATAAATAATGAAAGGAAATGATTGCAATATTTTTTCATATATTCCAAGCAAATAGCATCTCACTTTGTTAACTAGACACGCCATGGACAAGTGATGGCTTTATGTCACATCCTGTGCTTGGGGTGCGCCAGGAGAATAACCCGCCCTGAGACGTACAGGGCAGATGCTGGAGGAGCAGACTAGATTTCTCCCCAAAGCTCCAGGAAAGCCAAGTCACTCTGGGACAGGGTGTAGCACATGTCCCTGGCTCTCCCTTCCTGTAGTACTGGCTCTCCTAGCTGGCAGGGAGGGATGAGGCTGTTACACTGCTTGCCCACTGCCCCGTTGGCTGACATTGCTGGCCTGAAGCTGTTCCTTTGCCCACAGCTGGACCGTACTTCTTCCATTCTCCTGGCTTCATTGTGCATCCAGGAGGATGAGGTCCAGTTGTCTGTCTATTATGTATAGTCTTTGTCCCAAGGGTTCTGGTGACTTCTTATGCTTGGCTGAAGCCTAGACTTAAGGATCCTCTTAGCTATGTCCCTATTTCCACTGCAGTAATATTCCTACATCAGTGCAGCCAAAAGAATTAGCCCAGCCCCTGCAGACTGGCTGTCACAAGTTCATTTTACATGGTGGGAATTCGGGCCCTCTGCTAGTGTTGACTTTGCAGTGCACAGTTACCCCTGCAATGAGCTGCTCTACTTGAGGTGGGTTTCTAACACGCAAGGGACTCTAGTCCCATGATTCCTGATGTGTTCAGTACCAGGAGGTCACCTGAGTTAATTGGGTATCATTAGGGAAATTCTTCCAAAGAATTACTAGTTCCATTGCTAGTCTTTCAAGATGCTTCTTTCTATTTAAATACTGCAGCCATGCCATAAACCTGTACACTGTTAATAGAGTAAAACAGGATCATTCTCCATAACACTAATCCACTCCATGGCCAAATCAGGTACTGTAAGCACAGCAACACCAAGGGCCCCAGCTCCCCAAGCTGCACTCACACCAGGCCAGGGAGGAGGGTATCAACTAATTGCTACTTTATTTCTGGATAGAAATCACAAAAACTAATCCCCACATGCTGCCTTGGCTAACAGGTGCCATTCTCAGTATGGAGCAGCCAGGGCTTCAGGCCAGGGAAGGCAGGTCCTAGTCACTTATGTCCCTAGCACCAAATTGAAACAGATGCTGAATGTGACACTTGCTGGCTTTTTGCTGGACCTCTCCTTCCTATCAGAGCCCAGTTCTAGCACAGTTTAATCAGCATTTTTACCGCAATTGCCTCCCTGAATTTATACAGGTATTTTTAATATACTTTAATTACTACTATATTGTCAACACAGGAATAAGGAATTTTAAATCCATAAGTTAATACAGTCACTGGGAGGCCTCTTAACTACTGGCACAACATTAAAAACTGCTGCTTTCTAAGACATTAATGTCTTTTTCCCAGCAACTATTTTGCTTTTTTCTTTCCTGTCCCATTTCCCTTGGAGCTGATGTCCATGGTGTAGCTTTAAAGAGGTGGTCGTTCCATGACTCCCCCAGTTCAGGCCAAGACTTTGGGTGCCCCACCAGGTGCCACAAGGCAGAATGGCCTGCTTTCAACAGCCCTGGAGAAAAAGAGCCAGAGTGGTGCTCAGTTGGTCTCCTTCCAGCAGTCACAGTAAAGAAACCCCAGCCTTCCTTCCCCTTCTCTGTCCCAAGAACCAGTCTATGTAGTACAGCTCTGGCCATTCTTGCAAACTCTTTCAGATTTTTGCTCTTACAAACATAGGCCTGTCTTCATCAATGATGTTCATGCAGCCTCAGCAAGGATGAATTAAATTGCAGTGAATAAACTAGTCCAACTGCAGTGAATAAACTGTGCAACATTTGCTCCCTTAG
This sequence comes from Crocodylus siamensis, assembly GCF_052110815.1. NCBI lineage: Eukaryota > Metazoa > Chordata > Crocodylia > Crocodylidae > Crocodylus > Crocodylus siamensis. The sequence continues at coordinate 22,008,040 of NC_143408.1, read as the reverse complement.
GAGACATTTCTCTTCTTCACTCCGTCTGCTGGTGCAAGCAATTTTTAGATATTAAGTCATTAGTTTAAATGTTTCCAGAAAAGCTCCCCTGCAGAATTCACCCAATTTCTATTTCCTATAGCTGGTTTCAGAGAGCCCTGTCACTGAAAATGAAGGAGATTTACCTAAGGTGCTAAAACTAACATTTCTGCTCTTGAGAAAAATGCCAGGGGATTGTTCATAAGAATCATGTCCTCAAGTGGTCAGGAGTGAAGAAGTGCCTTGATTTCCATGCCAGGCAAAATCTTCATCTTTCAGTCAACTCCACCCCTCTCAGGAAAATGCCAAGCATCTCCTTTTTGGGGCCTCATAGTTTCATAGTAGTTTGGGGTCAGAAGGGCCTGGAACAGATCATCTAGTCTGACCCCCCGCCACTGGTAGGAGCACACGCTGGGATCACACGACCCCAGACAGGTGTTCATCCAATCTCTTTTTGAATTTACCCAAGGTAGGAGCCAAGGACCACTTCCCTAGGAAGTTGGTCCCAGATCCTAGCCACCCTAGCAGTGAAACAGTGCCTCCTAATCTCTAACCTGAACCTATTCTCCAGCAGCTTCTGGCCATTGTTCCTCGTCACCCCAGGTACTGCTGGGGGGAACAGGGCCCTTCCTATTTGCTGCTGATCTCCCCTAATGAGTTTGTAGGCAGCCACCAAGTCCCCCCTCAGCCTCCACTTGCTGCGACTGAACAGATTCAGGTCCCTCAGTCTCTCCTCATAGGCCCTGCCCTGGTGCCCTCCAACCAAGCGGGTGGCCCTCCTCTGAACCCTCTGAAGGCAGGCCACATCCTTCTTAAAGTGCGATGCCCAGAACTGGATGCAGTACTCCAACTGTGGCCTGACCAGCGTTGCATACAGGGAAAATATCACCTCTCTGGACTGGCCTGAGATGCATCTTTGGATGCACGACAAGGTGCAGTTGGCTTTGTTGGCTGCTGTCTGGCATTGACGGCTCATGTTCATCTTGGAGTCAGTAATGACTCTAAGATCCCTTTCCGCCTCTGTGCTCACAAGGGGGGAGCTCCCCAGCTTGTATGTATGCTGTGGATTCCTTCTTCCCAGGTGCAGCACCCTGCAGTTATCTACATTGAAGCCCATCCTGTTACCATCCACCCACTTCTGTAGTCTGTCCAAATCTAATTGCAGCCTCTCTCTCCCTTCGAGCATGCCTACCTCTCCCCACATCTTGGTGTTATCGGCAAATTTGGACAACATGTTTTCCACCCCTTCGTCCAAGTCGCTGATGAGGATGTTGAACAGTGTAGGCCCCGGGACCGAGCCCTGGGAGACCCCACTATTCACATCCCACTAGGTTGAGTATGACCTGTCCACCAGCACTCTTTGGGTGCGCCCCATGAGCCACTTTCTGACCCATCCAACTGTGTAGGCATCAATGCCTCAGTTGCTCAATTTATTAATGAGAATGGGGTGAGAGACAGTGTCAAAGGCCTTCTTAAAGTCCAGAAAGACTATGTCCATGGTGACACCATCATCCAGGGATTTAGTTACCTGGTCATAAAAGGCCATCAGGTTGGTCTGGCAGGACCTGCCTTTGATGGACCCATGTTGATTTCCCCTGGGCATGAGCTCCCCTGCTGGCCCCTCACACATGATTTTTTCAAGGATTTTCCTCAAGACCGATGTGAGGTTTATGGGCCTCTAGTTTCCTGGGTCCTCCTTTCTCCCTTTTTTATAAATGTGGACCACATTAGCTAGTTTCCAATCTCTGGGCATCTGGCCCACGGATCATGATTGCTCGTACAGCCGGGCCAAGAGCACAGTAATGACCCCCACCAGCTCTCTCAACACCCGTGGCTGGAGGGCATCAGGGCCTGCAGATATAAAAACATCCAGTCCTTCCAGAAGATCCCTAACTACATCTGCACAGACCTGAGGCCTGGCAGCGCTATCCCCAAGATTGCCCCTACCTGTGCCTCCTTGGCCAAGAGTTCTTCTCATGTGCCCATTCATCTTCAAGTAACAAGAATTGCTCCACTTCAAGATACAGGGGTCTAGGTTTGTAGCCGTGTTGGTCTAAGGACATAGGCAGACAAGATTCTTTGGGTGAATCTGATATCTTTTGTTAAACCAACTTAAATATTTGGTCTAATATAAGATAACCAGATTCACCCAAAGAACCTTGTCCACGTCAAGTGGCCTTTATAAGAACATGCAGTTTTCAGATAAGGGGAGGACGGTATTTTGATACATGGTTCTGGCCTCATCAAGACTTGTTTTACAGTCAACCAGAGAGATAGGCTGCTTCCATCTTATCCCAGCTGCTTGCAGAGGAACCCACACTTCTGCAGCCTAGCTTTTTGTCTCTCTAGTAGATGGGCAACAGGGAAGTTGAGAAAACCATCACATTTCACAAGCACATTGCATTAAAGTCTGGGGTTTCTATCTCAGATGCCACAGGCTCAGGGATCTAGATGTAGAAGGCCTCCATTCAATCATCACTGCCTACCCACAGGCATCACATTACAAGTTCATTGCAGCACGCATAAGAGAAATAGCAAAATCCAGCTGAACACAGACTGGTCTTCAAAAGGGAGCCTGTGGTAGGGCAAAAGCCTCTGCACTGCAGCCCACTACATGTGCAAACCATGCTTCTTTGCCTCGGGTATTTCCAAAGGGCCATTTCATCCAGTGGACCATCTCGCATACCTCCGAATCCATCAAGTCTATAAACAGTCCATTCACCTCCATTCATCTCAGGGGAGGTCTGATAATAAAGATGCCTTTTCCCCCACTGTCAGGAAGATCATGCGATATAACCAGGAAAATCTATATGCAATAAAACCGCGCACCTGATCCTCAATCGTTTAATCACAACTGCTCTCCCATCAGCATCTGAAGCAACGTTGCCATGGTAACAGCGACTACTTTAGCTCGGCTGATAGGATGGCACAAAGCATGGGACTCATCTCCAGTTTGTTAGCCAGGTAATTGGTCCTGCTGTGCAGGGTCATACGTAAGAAAAACGACAGCAGGTGGAGTCCGTCTGGTGAGACTCGGGGCCGTGTTTACCCTTGGAAAGGAGCGCCTGAAAAGTTAGTGAGCCACGGAAACCTTATCTATGATCATTACCATCTGCTGACTAGGAACATCCTCCTGCTTTTCATTCCTGGACTGGCACTGCAGCACTTTGCATTATCTATTGCTTTCTTGTTTCTTTTTGGTGATGAGTCAGACACTGTGATTTTTAGGTAGCAGGCCCTTTCCAAATCACCCAGCCCCAGGCAGGATATTGTTGGCCAGTATCTTGAGCAAATGAATTAGGATGCTGCATCTTCCCAGTTTCCAAACAAAATATTATTTAGGTGGTAGAGCAGGGCAGTGGGAACAGTTCTGATTTCTAGCCCCAATTCACTCACAAGGGTAAATCCCTGTTAAGTGAGCCAGATCCATGCTAATGGAGCACCTGCATTTAAATTAAGACATCAGAATAAGACTTAAATGGTGGGCAGGGTTTGTGCTGGCTGGCCTACCCCTGATGCCCTATGTGCGGGTTGCTGTACTTCTCCGTGTCTCAGGTTACTGATCTGTAAAATAAACCTACAACTTTCTGTTTCATGGGAATGCTTAATTATGTAATGCTGATAAATTGTTTGCCAGTGCAGAGGCAATAGAAGTGAAGAGCCCATCTTGCTCTTCAACGGTGTCCACTGCAATGCTCCAGTTGGTAGCAATGGTGTTGGCAATGCAGCTTGTCATACAGCTTTACAAGCTGCTTCTCACACAGCTTTACAAGCTGCTTCTCACTTATCAGTGAAGTTGCGGGAAATTCCTCAGTTGATTCCAGTGAGGTGAGGGCTTCACCTTATGAACGTATAATTATGGAAAATTCAAATACGAAAGTTTACAATTAGATATGGGGTCGAACCACAATTAGACTCGGATCTGACACTGCTGGATTCAGCATCTTCAGTGGACCAAAATATAAATATATTATCCGAATATTCCTAAATTTAGGCAAAGTATAATTTTCTTCTTCAAACCATTTAGACCCAGGTACATTTAAGCATGATTGTGGGAGGCATTGAGAACTGCTCTATTAAATCCTGCATGTGTGTACATGCATGTATCTGTGCACACAGGTCTTTTCCTAGCCTCTACCAGTTTGGAGCAGAATTGTTCAACTAAAATAGACAACTATACATGCCCAACTGTGTCTTATACACCATACTCTCTTATCAGCTAAATGAGCTGCTTTGGGAGCACATACCTTGAAGATTGCTTTGCTAATAGCAGTGACCCTAGTACACTACATAGGGAATAAGGTTTGAAGTATGTACAGACTTGTTTTAAGACATTTTAAGAAACTCAATTTTAATAAGCAATCTCAATCAAAATCATTTTCCCCAGTAATTCCTAAGCTTTAAAAATCACTTCCCATTTGCTAATAACTGCTACAAACTGGAGCATGTGAAAAGGGAAAGGGATGTTTTCTCTGGTGACCAAGGACTTGATTTTGTTCATCCTGTTCTACTGGCATCTCATAAAGCTTTTCTCCTGGTGCTTAATAAAAGCTAAACAAACATTTTGCTGTCAGCTTTCCTCACATAATTTGTTTTTCGGAAGCAGAGGAGTCTCAAATGTCAGCTTCATAAAACTGTATTACACGGAGGGTGGGAGAGGAGAGGGAGAAAACACCAGATATTGTGAATGACCTCAATAAAATATACATGGCTTGGAGTAACGGCATGTTTCACTGAGAACAGATGCTCCTTGCAACACATTTCTCATCAGGAAGATGTGGCTGAATGGGCTAAAAGGTTGAAGGCAAGCCCTGAACTTCTCCCTTTGGTCCTGAACCTGCAAACAGTTTGATGCGTGTCCTATGAGCATCTCCCCCTAGCCAGGGACTGATTTCAATAAGACTACATCTAAGCAGAGCCAGTTGGATTTCTCTCTCCAATGGAAAATGTCAGTGTTTTGTCCAATAAACCCCAGATGCAAACCTCTTTGGTTTTAACTGAACATTTTGTATTTTCAATACTTTGATGGAAATATATATATATATCTTCCCACTGAAAAATAGGTTTCATGGAAAATTTTCCCTGACCCCTTTTGAGATGGTCAGATGCTGCCACAGCTTAACTAGTGGAAGGTGTAAAGCAGAAACAGATCAAGCCCATGGTATGGAAAGCCAGACGTGAGAGTCTTAGCAAGAACCAAATCTTGCTCCTTATGAACGACCAGGGTGTTTAACTCAACTTGAGGACCGGTCACGTATCAGGACCAGGTTCTGATCTCACTTGCACTGGAATGACCGGCAGGAGATCTGAGCTAGCTCCACATGCCTCTGGCTTCAGGAATTTCAGTTGAATTTCCTGTGCCATTTTTCTCCATCAACTATACAATGCTCCCTTTAGCTGTCCCATCTAGTTTGATTTGGAGTTGCTTAGAGCAGCAGTGGTTTATACTTTTGCACATGTACATCTCCTAGCACAACAGGGCTTTGATCTCAGCTGGGACTCGCAGGTGCATCTGTAATGCAACTAGAAAGATTTACAGAGGGGACTGAATTCTGTTATAGGCCATCGGCCCAGAGAGCAGACAATACACTGAAGTTACCCAAGGGAAACCAGAGTCAAAGAGCAGAGCAATCAGGGGTTAATTTCAGGCCACAGGCAAAGTTCAGAGAGGGAAATAATAAAAAAAATATTTCAGACATCCCAGCCACTTGTGTTAAGCAGTTTTATTTAGAACCCAGCAGTATCTGAGACTGGATCAGCTGCCCTGTGTATTCTAAAGCAGACAGCATCAAAGATTTAAGATATATCAAACGGGGATGGTAAAATACTACATTTCAGCTCCTTCCTGACTGCACAGCTTCCTCCTGAACAGCTCAGAGAGCTGTTCGAAGCAGTGCAGACTGTAATAAAGAGGAGCAGCTAGAAGGCATCACATTATGTTTTGCAAGACTGGAGGGAGAAGTTTTCTACTGGGCTTCCTGGAATGTGAAGTCCAGACAAGTCTTACACCAAAACTGTTTCATTCCCCCTCTCAGTTTTAAAGCCTGTGGCTTCAAACCTCCTGGGCCAGTCTGGGTTCACTAATAGTCCTAATGTAATATTTACAACCTGAGAATTACTTTTGCTTTCAGACTTCAGAAGCAAATGCTCTGCTCTCTGCTTCCCTGTTTGCTTGCTGCTGGCAACGAAGGCTTGGGGAAGGTGAAGACACCAAGCTACATCTGTTCTCACACTGGCATGCCCCTTGGGTAACTCTTAACTCTCCTGCTTTACACCAAGGTTGCTGAATGCAGAATCTGGCACATGGTGTGTCATTTATTATCTTCCTATTTCCTATTCTAAAGGGACAAATGCACCTCCTGGGCCTGATTCTGGTCACTGGACCCATTCAGGGGGTGGTACTGATGTAGGAAAATGCCTAAGCATATGCTTTACTGATGAAGCTGATTTGATTTAAGCACAGTTTTGAAAGTATGTTCATGATTAAGTGCTTTCTTAAATAAGGGTGAAATGTTTGCCTACTTCAGAGCCCATAGCAGCAGCAAAGCACCCAGCAGGAGCTGAATCAGGTCCTTATTTAAATGGAGTCACTTCCAATTTAAGCTAGGGTAAGTGCCAATTGAATCCATTTTTTTTGCTTATCTATACATTACAATTTCTGTCTCTCTGAAAACATGGATGGTAGGTCTCACCTGATATACAGCCAAACTATTCTTTCAGCCATACTCATGCAATCCCAGTGGATCTATCAATCAAGGGCCAAATTCTGTCTAAGGTTACAACAGTGCTAAGTCACTGATGTAGACGATAAAGGCGTTTCGCCCCATGAGTCAAACTGAGAGCAAAATTTTGCCTGTGATAACTTCAGGCATGCTTACTTGTGTTGGTGAAGGACCAGAGGTTGGTAAAGGAAGTGATTTTCAATTCCCTGCCCTGTTGTCCCTGTCACTGTAACTGGATGGAAACAACAGGAGAGATGTTTAACCTTGAAACGTTGATGGTATTCAGAGCCCAGAGGAGAGGCAGCTCTCACGCCTGCACTTGCATACCATGCATTTCTAGCAACACTTGCTGGAACCTGGGAAAAATTTGAAGGTTCATGCACAATGTCAGATGAAAACAACCCCCAAAGTGGGGGCTCTGCCTGCAGTTCAGAGCTTTGGCATGCATCTGCTAGGAAGTTCAGCAGTGAAACAACTGGATTGACAGTGGCAGAAAGGGAGGGGGAAAATGTACAAAGATCCTTTGTGCTCAGGATTATCTTTTTGTTCTGCATTTATGCAGCTCCTAACACAATGGGACCCTAATTTCTAACTGAGGCCCCTGAGTCATGACTGCAAGAAAAAAAAAAAGGAGATTGGCTCATCAGTAAGGTAATGTGGTCCCAGTTGTCGAAATTCCCTAATCAAAATTTTTTATGTTCATTAGCCCAACTTGGTGGGATACGGGCGAGGTTTCATGCTGCATTTCTAAGTTTAAGCTTTCTGCTGGGAGTCTTCCCCCTAACCCTCCAGCTAAAGTAGAGACATAAATTTGTTTTCTTCGTGCCTTCTGCTAATGGAATCCAGGGGAAGTGAACCAGAGATGAAATCAGGCAAACAGAGAGTGCAGAGAGAGGCTACTAGCTGCAGACACCTGAGGTTATTAGCATATTTGCCATCAAGACATAAAATGAGCAGCGCGTTATGACTGTGACCATCGCTTGCGTACATTGTTGTGCCGCTGCCTGCTTTCCTGGAGAGCAGAGCTGCTTCTAGCTGGGATGACAGTGGGAAATGTGCATGGAGACAGTTTTCAATCTCAGGATCATGTTGTGTGTGACTGACAGAATGGGGACACGTTCTCATATGGTAAATATATTGCACTGGAGCTGTTGGTAGGGGGAGGGAGGAAAGCAAGCTGGGCAGGAGAGGAAATGATCTTAATAGAATGGCACCGGTCTTCCTGCAGATGCTGCACATCAACTGCACAGCTTATTCTCCTAGCCACAAAACCTCCAGATCAGAGGGAGCTGCTTTTAATTCCTCTGGATATCGGGTCTAAGTTATGTCTCAATCTTCAGCTGAGTTATAAGGATGAAATAATAATAATAAATAATAATAATAATTAATATCAGGCTATGCTATAAAGGCTCATTCATCTCCACTTTAGCATGCAGATTAGGTATAATGAGGGTGATTTTTTTAACTTCAAAATTCTCTGTTTTACAAGCCTTCATTTCAGTATAATGTGCTCATAAAACACAACAGCAGTGCAGTGTGGAGAGGGCTAAATTAAAAATTAATGGGCCCTGCCAGTGATAGGATTTTGCAGAGCCAGTAGGAAGAGGAAGGCCAGCCAGCGCGTTTTCCTTCCAGCTGAGAGCGCGGGTTACATGAAACCAGCAAACAAGCCCCCTAGTGCATCCTCCTCCAGGCAGTGCAGCCATTCGCCTCTCTGCTGCCTGCACCTTGAGCACTCGTTTGCACCATGCCAGACAGCACCTACACCCTCTCCGCGATGGGGTAGACACCTGCACAGGGCCATGGGGAACATCCCCCCATATGCGGCTGGTTTAACATGGACTTTGTGAATGTTATCAAAATAAAACCCAAGCGCTTGCTGTTGTGCTTCCTGGAAACTTGTGTCATCCTTTGCATTGTGGTAAAGTCAGAGAGAGATTTCAGTTACAGAAGCACTGCACGTGCACTTTGCATGGGGCTGAAAGAGAGAAAGCTTTTTTAGGTGAACATCACCCCTAGGCATGCTGGGTTGCTAGATGCAGTGTGGGAGGCCACATGGTGCTCACAACTCTGAAGTCCACATGCAGACACTGGTGACCCCTATTAGCTTTGCTACTGACCCTGTTCCACCATGACAGAACACTTGTAATCTTGTAATGGATATGCCCTTTGCTGCTAGATGAAGAAGACATGCACCACTGCGTACAGAGCTGGCATGAAACCTAGGCACTATTTAAGAGACACTGAAGGCCTGGGGTGTTTCCCAGTGCTTGGGCTGCCTGCCCTAGTATGAATTTTACCCTGGGGTCTGAGTCTCCTGATCTGCTTTCATGTCAGAGAATCACATAAATCAGTGATGGGGGAGGGGGGGAGGGGGGATCAGACCAGAGAACTGGTCTGTCACACAGTTCCCAACATCATCTCCAGTCTAGTTTTAGATTGCTTCAGTAGTAGCTTTACGTTAACAGGGAAAGTCAGAGTATTTCATCAGTGCCTTCTGCAGAAACAGAATTGGCTCCCATGGGGCTTTGAAGAGAGACATTTCAGGCTGTAAGATCAAAAGGTGTGAACAGTGGTGAAGGGTGCTGGAGTGAGAGTGAAGGGTGCTCAAAATTGTACTCTACTTCCAAATTATATTAACATCACTGATATCAGAATCCAGCCCTTTCTTGACCTCTACTGAGACCCTGGTTAATGCAGATATACCTATACATCATGTCTGCACCAAATCCATAGAGGGTTGAGTCTGCCACTGCTTTCTGCTAAACTGTCTGTTCCTTTAGCTCAGTCTGTGGACACCCATCCTTTTAGCTCTAGTGTTGGCTAATATTATAGCTGTCAACTAAGTGAACTATAACATGCAGCCATCAATGGAAACTCCCACCCAGTTTCCTGGGGATGCAACTAATAGGGTCTATGGAAGTTACTGCAGAAACAACTGAATTCAATACTGAATGTGATCCTGTCCATAGAATTTTTAAAATAATCTACAGAATTGAATACAAAATGATATTCCTGAAGGCACCCGACAGGATGGTCTTTCAAAAAGGTATACAGCACCATTGTCATCTTCTTCCCTAAGTATCATTACCCTTGGTTACATGCTTTCTCTTGTCCTAAATTCCTGTTTGGCATCCAGGTCATCAGCCGGAGTATCTCCATCCCACTCTACTGAATGCATCAATTCCTATTTACACTACCTGACAACCAGACCTGCTGTATCGGGCTAAGAAGATATTCCTCTCTTCTTATCCTGAAGGGTGACCAGAATCGGAAACAGACTTGCCACGGAGGTGGTGCAGTCCGCAACCTGGGAAGTCTTCAAGACTGGACAGACACCTTGCTGGGATCATTTGATCTCAGCAGTATCTGCCCAGAGCAAGGGGGTTGGATGCAATGATCTTTGGAGGTCCTTTCCAGCCCTTGATTTCTATGATTCTTCTGTATTCTGTTACACATTGCTAAATAGCCACTACATTTGAAGGCAGTGGTGGCAACATTTCAATGGCAGGTGAAGGATTCCCTATGCTGTGTCTGTAATGACTTTGACTTGCATGGTGCTACTTCAATCTATTACTGCCATTTGTATTTCTGTTCATGGTGTTTATCTCCCACATGCAAACCCAGTTCAGTTCCAGACCATACATGAAGAACAGTTCTGCCTGCTCTTGCAGTTCAAAACCTTCTTTTGAGAGAGTGAAACACCAGCCTGATCACATACTGCCTTCTAGCACAGTAATCGGAGAAAAGATGCATGCTTTTGTGAGTCACTAGACCTCTTTACTCATCTGAACAACTCTTTCATGAAGTGACAGGACATGCTGCTTTCTATCCCTCCCATCTTGGTTTCTCCTCTGCACCGAACTCTTGGACTGCTTCATCTTCCCAGGAAAAGTGATAGTAGGTTTATTCTTTGGAACTATCGAAGGAGAGAACTCTGGGCCATACCAGTGTATTTTTGATGGGAAACCGCTAAAGAAAACCTAGGTACTTGAGATTCGATAGCTGGCATTCTTCTTTGACAGTCAATCAGTAAAGAGCCAACAGCCCAGCATGAAGTTAATGGCTCCTTTGGTAAGGAAGCGCTGTCACTTCCAGATGAGTGCTAAATTCAAAATGCTCCTCTCCACCTATAGTAATTAAAACCCGGGGTCCCAGACAAGCTCAAAACTCAGACGTCAGTGCATTGCCTCTGTCTGTTCCTCAGGTTATAACTAATTTATGGTGTTTTTTCCCACTTTCTGTCCTAAATGTCAAGTACAGTGTTGCCCTGAGCTTGCAAACTGCTCCCACTTTTCATCCAAGTGCTGGCTGAGTTTCAGCAGGGGAAGAATTCATCCCTGTGCATATCTGAAGTAAGGTCAAATCCATGAAGCCCACTGGCTTTGAGTGCGATTTTTTGCCTGAAATATATAAATTGCTTTGGGCTACTTTTCCACTCCTTTATGTCTTGCAAAACCACTCACACCATGTAAAGCAAATGCAAAGTGGAATGGAAATGCAAGACATTGGAAGTCTCCATTAACTTATGCAGATGCATCACACACGCATTTTGCTCACACTTTGCTTAACTGTAAATGACAAAATAAGATACAAGACTGTGGAGAATTAAACTCTGTAAATCTGCAATTGCGTTGAAGTTTCCATTCAAGTGAAAGGATTTTGGTAGCAGCTGAATAACACATTTTGAATAATTTTACCTTAAAAATTACCCTGGCTTTCAAAACTAATGGCTAATTGCCCCATTAACCCACGCAGCTCAAAGATGACCCAACCTCAAAGGAACAAAACACCCAGAAGAACTGTCAAAACAAGACTAAAAACACATATTTTATTTTTAAAGAAAATAAACTAAGAGAGAAGGGGGAGAGACAGAGAGAGAGACATTCATCTGAGTTAAAACTCACGCTCACACTGGGGTGTTTTTATGAATATCTGACCCCCTAACACCCTGAGATTATAAGATAGCACAAAAGTGAATTTGGGTGGGAGTCACTGATCTTCCTAAAACTGGAACTCAGCTGAGAAAATACTACAAAACTGCATTATCAAATACTAATTTTAATGAAAACCACAATCCCAAGCTGATGTATTTGTGGCCAATCATATTCATGGTCAACACGGAATACAAGAGAGCAATTATTTTTTTTCTTTGAAGGTTTATGGGATGAAAATACTTTGTGCAATTCAAGGAGCACCATACATTGCCACTCAGACCACGTGGTGAATCAGCCTCATGGTTGTATTCTACCCAGCTAGGACTTTCCACAGGAAACAAAGTCCCGTGACTACATGGACATTTGTACATCTGATTAAGAAAATGAGAGGGTGGAAACTTTCAAATACCATTTCCATGTTGCTTGACATATTTTTCTATTTTCTATAAATGTTTAAATGAAAATATTGAACTGTATTACATTTATCTCCATTAATACTTTAACTAAAATGTATTGACATACTTTTTAAATGATTACTGAATGTTCTATGTCCTTTTTTTTTTTTTTTAAATCTTACCAAAAGAAAGATTTGTGGTAAGATAAAAATGCCTATAATAATTTTGACCTGGATTTTAGGTAATAATTTTGAAAGCACTGGATGAAAATGTTAATAACACAAAGTCTGGCTGAAAAATTCTCCGAGAATGAAAATTATTTTCTTCTATCATTTCACTTTTATATAAAAAAGATTGTTTTCTATAGCAACAACTGTTGGGTTTTTTTCCTTTTTTGAGTGAAAACTTCAACCCACTCTTTATGCCATCATCAGGAAATATCTTTGAGTACTCTTCCAATCTTTTATAATCTCCAGTCCCCCATCTGAGAACACCAAATGATTTGATGTCAATCACACAGCACAAATAACATATAGCAATTAGCTAAAGGCCTACTTAAACTGCACCATTCATGAACAACCTATAGTCTAGAACATGTTTGAATAAAGATTTTTATGGAACAATTTCAAATAATGAGCAAATTTGTAAAAATCAAAGTCTGCTCAGATATCACTACTAAAGAGAAAGAAAAGAACTAGGTTCATGTAATAATTTTTGAGCTACCAATCGTTTGTCCTACCATAGCTGTGAAAAGAAGGATGCTAACAGAAGGGTTTTCATAACTAGGAAATGAAAAATCGCACGAAAGAATTGAAAACGTTCTTCCTTGGAAAAAAGCCAGCTGCTTCTCCTTTTCAAACTTCCTTCCAAGTCTCACACTGTACAAAATGATAGATAATGGGGCTACATTTGGAGGGGACGCGCAGGTTAGATTTCTTTGTGCTCAGAATGCTTTAAGAGTTTCTTACATCAATGCCTCAAGAGCTTAAAATCCTATAACATCCCTGCCAAGCAACAGGGAGAAGGAGGGAATGGAAATGAGGGTTACCTTAAATCCACTTTCTCCCACTTCCCTTACTTAGATTCCCTTAAACATAATATGCAGCTCTTGGGGAGTCTGTGTGCAAGGAAGTCTGATTTACACATTTCCCTCAATCTTTTGTATCATTTCTGAATCTCTCCCCCTTTTCCACATGGACGTGCTAACACGCAAGACAACTTTCCAAAAAAGGATGATCTTTACCTGTACTGGGACTCAGGGAAAAAGCTATCAGAGAAATAATTTACAAACACTAGACTGGTTTCGCCAAAGCCAGTAGACTGCAAAGTTGCCATGGGACAATTCATTTTGAAATAGGTAGGTAAGATACGAAGTCGGTGAGATGGTGGGTCATACCTGGCTCACTCAGCAGCACAGTAGAAATGATCCAGGTTCAAGCCCCTCAAACATTCAGCCACAGAGCACGGATTCTGCTCAGAGACGCCTGCAATGGCTAGCGGCAGGGCGGTTGTGCTCCGGTTTGAAGCGCCTGGGGTATTCACCAGTGCAGAAAATATTCTTATTGGAGGCACCTGGAATAATGCACCGCTGGCCCTGGAGAGAACAACTCTCTAGCCAAACCGTTCCAAGTGCGGGTGCTGGGACATACAGCAGCACGCCAGGTGGATCTGCTTGCCTGAACAGGGAATAGCGGCACTGCTCCTACTGTACATGCGTTGGGAAGGATCAGCACTTTTCATGAGGTACACTCTGCTTCTTTTGTGCAGCTGGAATATACCACAAAGGTCTCAGTTTGCCATGGAAAACAAAATAAATCTGTGAACCTAGTACAGACCCACCCTGCGCTGGATTGCAAAGCAAAGCCAGGGCTCCAACGTGGAGCAGTGCCGGTTTGAGTGGCGGCAGGAAGCACCAAGGCTGTCAGGCGCTCCAGTGCTGCAGCACTTGCTCTGCCTGGTGGGAGCAGCGAGCCTGTCCTGCCCCTGCTCACCAAGCCTAGGGTGGCCATCATAGAGGACAGTCCGGTTGTCTTCTATCGGTACGAAACCGGACGCCCTTATGTCCTCTATTTTTCTACTGAAGACAAAAATAGAGGGCATAAAGGCATCGGGTTTCGTATCAATAGAGGACAGAGTAGCAGAAAATCGGCATGTCCTCTATATGTGATGGCCACCCTAACCAAGCTTCAGTGGCAAGTCACAGCTGGACAGGTGAGGGGCAGGCAGAGCAGGTTTTCACCTTACAACGTGACCAGTCCACTAAGGCAATTAACATTTTTTTGGCTTACACCATAAGGCCTGACGAGGTCCTCAAGGAGTGCTCACCTGGACAAACAGGGCCATTTTTACTTGGCTTGTGGCTACTTGTGACCACTTCTTTCTGGCTCCACTTCTTTAAATGACTATTTTCACTTACACAATAGAGTTGCACAGAAGTCATTATTTTGTCTAGCACTTAGCTTAGAGTGCATCTGCTTCTTTCCTACACCTGAAGGAGGGAATTTTGTGCCGAAAAGCTTGCATAACCCCTCCCAGCTAGGTAGCCCATCCAAGAAGAGATATCGTCAAACTGACCTTGCTTCAAGAGCATTTTTTGGCATTTCAAACCTTTCACAGGGCAGGAAAACCATTTTCCATTCCATGCTATCTGGACAAGATGGATTTGCTACCAGCCTGCTTGTAAAAATGCTTTCTTCTGGGTCTGTGTGAGCATGCTCCCCCGGGAAACAGAAGTGCACCACACTGAGACCTATTGTCTCCAGATTCAGGTTGGTGTTTCCCTGTTAGCAGCAAGGAGGGAGGAATCACCGCTTAGCATTGCTAACGTGCCTATTACTGTCCATGGCAAGGAGAAAGCAATTGCCTAGGAAACCATTACAGAGACCTGCTGGTGTCCAGGGATAAGGTTCAGAAGTGTGTAAATGTAACAATTACTCAGAGGCATCCACAGCTTGTGCCCTTTGGAGAACCTGCTGGAGAGCTAGCGGTTTCCATAGAAACGTTAGGGAAAAGCTTACCGCCAGCTTCCTTCCAGCTGTTCCATATCCGAGCGCAAACAAAAAGGGCCAGCGATGGTAAATGAGGAGACAATTGGTTCAAAGCAGCTGGGTGATGCTCTGACATCAATGTCTGAATTACGGGGGCAGGAGGGACAAATTTTGTCTCATTTCCCCATAACAGAGCTACTGATGGATAAACAGTGTTTGCCTCTATTAATATACCCCTATCCACATGCCCATATCCCCCTCCATGCATGCATGCACTCATCTGCCACTGCCCATTCTCTCTAAGTCGTTGTTGCCTTGAGATCTAGGAGTCAAATTCAGAAGAGCTCCAGGCACTTCCTGCATTCATTTTGGCACACTCACTCCTCACGGGAGTGACTTTCACTCTTAAGGCAGCATCCAGATGTAGACCCAGGTGCCCAAACTCATGCACCTGGCCTCCCTCCCTATGTGAGAGCAGATGCTCCAAGTCACTGATTGATACATTGGGCCTGGCACCTATAGTTACCCCTTTTCAAAACAGTCTCTAGTGCAATTCAATTGAAGGAGTGACACAAGGGATGGATTTGGCACTTGGCGTCTACAAATACAATTCTATTTACTAGCAAGGGGCTAAAAAAACCCCAAACCTACATTGCTGAGTTATGTCTGTAAAAACATTGAATTCATTTTGCCTGTGCCACTTCTGAAATATCAGCCGGGTTATGCAGGAGGATTTCTTTGTGTTCTCACAATAAATTCCACGTCTCAGCATTTCCCTGGGGAAACAGATGGTAATATCCCAGAGACTGCCACAGAGGAAAGATCAAAGAAAAGAATGAGAGCGAGAAGAGGGAAGTCAAGGCGTGTGAGAGCGAGATATTTAAGCAGATACACAGATAATTAAAGGTAAGCTTGTCAGAGCAGAGGAAAAGGCTGCACAGGTAGCAATGCAACACACACTTGAGATGGTGAGAGCTCCTGGATACGTTTTTCTCTCTGGGGAATTTCTTGCAGAGGCCACTGGGGACTCAGTTTTCCATTCCTTATTTTTTTATTTAGTTCACCCTTCCCCCCAGGCAAAAAAAAAAATATTGCTTTACACCCTTTTCATCCATGCCGTCTAGATCCCAACAGCAGTGATTCTGGTTCTCTCCATTTACAGTCTCATACCTCAGAGCCCAGGTAGTGCTCCAATTAAAATAAATGCTGAACATGCAAGTCAGGGAGCGATGGCTTCTCTTGCTGTTTCAGAAACTAGCTGGTCTGGCTTGGGAGATTTCAGGCTTTTCCAGTAGCGCTGCTTGAATGTGTATTCACTTGTTTTCAGTTTGTGATTCTTTCTGCCCTTCTGTTCTTTAGGAGCCAAATATTTAGTCCCTTTTTTATCCAGAATATATCACTCTGCAGGTCATACTCTAGCTGCTCAGCACTGCTCAGATGCCAAAGAGGCGGCCCCGCTGGGTCACTGAGTCCGGCCCCCTGCTATCACAGGCAGACACATCCTAGAAACCTGTGCGAGTTTTGTTAGGAGCTCCGCGTTTAACTCTGCCCTAATACCACACACGCTGCACAAGGAAAAGACCCATGAGCTTTGCCTGGGGAAATGAATCTTCAGTCCAGTGACACAGCCCTGCCTGGACCTATTACACATGTATGCACAATTTGCACACAAATATGCACTTCTCTCCTTTCCCCCTCTGCTCCCACATGCCAGCCACTGTGAAGAGGAACACAACTCACATCTCTTCAGGACATGCACATCCACAACCACAGTCAGGAATATTGTTGTGCACACACTTGTATACATTATTCTGGCTCCATTGCACATGCACACAGCCTTTGTGCCAGCCACACTGCAAACCACACGTGATGAGCTACTCTATGCAGAACTTTTGGCAGAGGTGATCTTTTTTATTAGACCAACTAAATAGCTGCCAAAAAATGTTCTTTATTTGCAAGCTTTCGGGCTCATGCGTCCTTCCTCAGGCAAAGGAGAAAGCATAGATTGTAACATTTCTCTCAGGTAGGAATGAAAATTCATAATGCACAGGAGAATAAAAAGATGTTATAGTTTCTCCTAGGGGGAAAAGTTCCTTTTATGCAAGTTAGGCTCAAATAAAAGTTCAAGCAGGCTCTTTTACTTCCAAGCTGTCTGAGGGTAAGCTGAGTGTTGAATTTTTTCTTTTTTCTTCCTTCTCGGTAAGATGTTTTCTATTATACAGGAGAGAGGGAGATGGTATGAATCTCCTGGTTGAGGAGCTAGACTAAGGCATTCTGGTTCCACAGGTCAGTCAGCCTCAACAGGGGGAGAGAGCAGGGCACAAGGTGAGGAAATCTTGTGCAGAGGAAATGTGAAGCTAGTGTCATTATTTTTGTTTTTGTTTTTTTTTTTTTGGGGGGGGGGGGGGAGGCGGATCCAGGAGTCAGAGGATAGGGAGAAGGAGTTGGTATGGGATGGAGGCAGCCTGGCAGGGAAGATTAAGGAGACAAGGCAGAGCTCGCGCCTTGGGCAGAGGTAACACTGTGGTTGCAGAGTGGTGACAAGTATGCCCTTGTGAATAGACACCTTCCAAGGCTGCAGTGTGGTTCACATTACAAATGCATTAAATCCAGTTTAGTTTAAATTTGACTGCTTGACTGACAGCAGGAATGGTGCTGTGAAAGTCTGTCCAAAAGCCCTGGTGACTTATTTTGGAGCAACCCTGTTTAATTATAATCCACCTCTGCCTTTTTATAATAGACATGACATGAGCGGTGAGTGATCATGGCTAAAAGTGAGCCAGGAGCCCTTTTTGTCTGGTCTCCTGCTGAAAGAGCATTATCATCTGATAACAAACATTACCTGGATATGGCTCCTAGTGTACTTTTAAATTAGGTCCTTGCGCTGGAGGCAATTTGGCCTGTCTCTCCAGCTCCCACATGTATTATCTGGCAGAGTGATAGTCAGGCTCTTCTACATGGCTGCTTTTTTACACATGTCCTTTAAAGCCCCACTGAGGATCTCTTCTTGAAATGCATCTTACTTTGCACACACTGGCATGCCATGTGGTTGGAGCACAGATTCACTGCTCATTGGCACCTGGTAGAGTACTAAGCTCTTCCAACCATCTTCTGCCCTTGGGAAACATAGCAAATCCTCTGCTGAGAGTTGCTGTGGGCAGATTTCAGCCCAAGCTATTTCAAAGTGAGAACAACTTCTGTTTCCTTATGTGAAAGCTCTGGAATATTCACTGTCAGCATCCAAAAAAAAAAAAAAAAAAAAGGACTGTTTGTTAGTCATCTATTTCTCATTTTTTTGCTGTTTTTTTATTTTCTTCCACTGGACTTTATAGTATAGGGCCAAACCCTACTCTGGTAAACCCCAGAAGAAGGTGATAGTAAATGCATTGGCTATATTGATACCATACCAGAAATGCACAAGGGGAAACACGGGCAGAACTTAGCCCATTGAAATTTGGCATAAGTGACTACACAAGGTACCACGGCACTGGAAGGCCAGACCATAGGTGATGGGGACATTTTGATGCGTGTTTAAATGCATATGGTTTGATTCATATTATAAATACAAGACTGGAACAGACCCTCAGTCCAACTAGCCCGAGCTCTTGACTCCAAATGTGGTCAGGACCAGATATTTCATAGGATGATGCACATTGGATAAATGTGAGATAATGTTAGACTCCTTTTAATCTATAGGCATTAGAGACTGCCTGCAGCCTAAAAATAAAAGGTTTTCTACCCCTTCCAAACCTGCTAGCATTCATTAACACTTTTAGGACATTCCTTTGGTTACAGCTCTGGAAATTTTAGTTATATAATAATTCTGTTATCCAAGAATCTTGCTATATTTTTGCTATGAATGATAGTTAAAATGAACGCTATAAATGATATCCTGTGGCAATGAGTTTCAAAGCTGAAGTGTGCCCTATGTTTAAAAAATATTTGCTTTTATTGCTATTTATATGGCATCCTTCAATTTCGCTGAATGTTCCACCCCTTTTACAAGTATACCTAGTTAGGAATTTTGTCTGAAAATATTTTGATTTAAACATTTTTTCCCATTTTTCCTGGGGAAGGTAGGGGGGAGAATCAAACCAAAATCTTTTGTTTTCCCATCAGATTGACCTAAGGATACCTTTTGTTTTTGAACCAAAGTAAAACTGCATGCATTACCATTTTGAATTGTGATTTTACAGGACTGTCTGTTCCAAGAAAAAGTCTGCTGTTTTGATTTGTTTCCATATGGGAATAAGGATCAAACCCTGCAGCCTCTGATAAGCCCCAGGATGTCCTGCACTTTCTATAAACATTGTTTTTGGGAAGGCAACATCGTCCAACGGTGAAATTGGCCCCAAAGTAGGGAAAGCAGCAGTGAAGAGAGATTACTCATGAGAAAGTAAAGTAGGTGTTTGTCGCCGATTCCTGATGGCAGGTGAGAAACGCATCCTGCTAATACTGAGAGCACGCACCAGATTGTGAGGAGCGTGTCACAGAAAATCGGCATTCCAAGCACACCGGTTTCAAGGCTGCTGTTTCCTTAGAGAGGAAAGTTCATTTTCATAGTCTAGGAAAAGTAGAATACTTTAAAGTGAATAATAATTTAAAGTGGCAGCCCAAAATTGGATTGAACTATTATCCAAAGTATCTGAATGGGAAAATATGTTTGTTTTGTAACAGCCTAGGGGGTTGCCCAGAGGCATTTAATAGAGACATAGTAACACATTATAAGGAAAGTTTCCCTTTCTATTCAGTATTCAGGGTTTAAAGGACCCTAAGAGTCTAGTGTTTATTCCTATGTTTCCGTGTTTGTACAGTGCCTAGTGCGACATGGTCCTGACCAGCTCCTTGGTGCTCCCACAGTGCAAATAAATAATTACAAAGGGCCCCATTAAACTGGTAGAATGTCGAGGGATGAAGGGAGGTTATTGTTGCTTTTATTCTCTAAATAGCAGGTTATTTTGACCTTTTGCATACCAAGATCCTCTTTCCCATATAATGAACAGGCTTTTTCCAGCCAGAACCACCCTTTAATGTAAAGTACAGTCAGGAATCGCTTACTCTTCAGCACATGGAAAGAAGCAATTGACTGCATCCCTGATACCTGCTCATGAGCCCCAGCATGAGAATTCCTTGTCAAGAGATACAAGTTTTACTACCCATTATGATACCTTGGGTGAAGGATGTCACCCTATGTCCCATTTTCCTCCTCAGTAAAAAGGAGACAATAAAATGCATCTCTGCTACATGAATTGCTGAGAGGCGTGATACTTGAAATATATTTTGAGATTTGCATATAAGAATCTATAGGTGCAAAGTGTGCTAAATACAGTAAAAAGGGATTGATATTTAAAAAAAAAGCCCTGGACCCCCTTCTCCACTGCCTTGCACCTGGTGGACCATATAGGTGCTATATATGGCCCACTCAGGACTCTCCACTCAGTTATGCAAGGGGTAGCAATTTGTATCTGCTTTATATTCACCTTGCAGAGTCACCAATGACAGAGGTAAGGCATTACATTTAACTAGAGAGGTGCTCAATCTGCAAAATCTAGATCTGAATTTGTATACATCATTATAGGTTCTTGGTTTTGGGTTGGTCATTATAGAGATAAAAAAGCCGTAATTAAGATTCAGAGAGAGAATGCAAATTTAAATTCTTTCTTTTCAAGATAAGGATGTGTGGATCTCCAGCTTTTCTCTGAATTTTAGAAACAAGGAAAGAGCATTTGTAATAATTTATCATCTTAAACCGTCAGTGCAAACCAGTGCAATAGTGAACAACAGGTTTAGTCAATTTTACCCATTACTCTGTGAAAGTCCAGGGACAAATGACAAATTCTACAAGGTTATGGGTTGCTCAGAATGGTTCAATGCAGATCACAGGACTTTTCCCTCGGGCACTTATTGAATGCAACATTTAGAATCAGATTTTATGAATCTGAAAATTTCCTTCTGAGAATATTAGCTATTATTTGCTTAAAATCAGCTCAGATTTTTTCGACCAAGCTGCTAGTATGCAAATTCAACTACTAGAATAGCCGTGGAAAACAAATTCAGAAGTACACAGATTTTTTTTTTTTTTTTTTGGCGGTGTTTGCTCAGTTCTACTGACATCCCTGCAGGCCCATGTCCGTTGGTTAGGAGACAGCATCTGCATATACCACATCTTCTAAAGTGCTGAGTGATTCTGGGCATCCAACTGCAGGTGCTTTAAGCAAGGCCAGGTTCTACAAGGGCAGATGGCTCAGCACCAGGTTTCTTTCAGATCTCATATTGGGCTTCCAAAATCAAAGACTCTAGAATCCTTCTGAAAATCTATTTTTTCGGGTCAAAAGCACACAAGGCAGTGAGGTAGCTGTCATCATGTCCATTTGCCTTTGACACCCCAGTCTGAACAATCAGGTACCCACACTTACACCTGGGGGCAGCCTATGGCATGAACACAGAGCAGGACTTGTGCTCCAAAGCCAAAGCAAGACAAGATCCCTTATACACTTTGCCACTGCACCTACATTCAGATTAGCAACTGGAAAAGTCTAGAGGAATTTCTCAAACTTCACCAAGAGCCCTCCCAGAGGGAGCTTGTAACAGAGGAAGAGCCCCCTCTAAATGGGCACAGAAAGCTCAGTTAGAGACCTATGTTACAACTGCCCAACAAGCAATAATTTGCTGTCATGACAAAAGTGAGGAACATCAACACCTAAGACCCTCAGCTAAGATCCAGGAAAGGCCTTCTATAAGAGGCAATCGCACATCAAAATTGCCCTGTGGTTTCTTCACAGTTTCTCCTCTGCTTAGGGAAGAATTCAATTAAAAAAAAAAGTTTTAGAAAGCAGAAAATAATTAAAACCTATTTCCTCCAATTAGCCATAGGGTGATGGCACCACAGCAATCATTACTGCTATGCAGTTGGATTTGAAGGTGCTTGGCAGCAGGAAACACATTAGATACACACAGCCTGGTCTGTGCCCATTTGGGAGGGAACAGATTGCAGATTTCACAGTTTAGCGTTTCCCATTTTGGTAGGTATATGGGAAAGTTCAGAGCTTGCTCCTCCAGCTGGCCTTGAGGTAACCAGATGGATGTGCTGCTTTGTGCTTTCTGTTCCTAGGCAAAGGGCCCAGACAAAACTCAGGCATTCCTCCGGACCCGTGTTGAGAAGCTAAGAGGCGCTAGCCCTTTGCACAGCCATGCTTCGGCATCTTAAACTGGCTACTTTAAGGCCCCGAGCTTCCTTTCTCAAGCCCTTAAGTAATTTCCTCACTGACTCCTCTCCAAAAAAGGCTTCTTACTTGCTGTGGCCTGGGATAGACACAGAACTTTGCACAATGGCTCCTTCCCATATCACTAATTTTTTTGGACCCTTTGCTTACCCCACCTGCATATCTCTTCTGTCCCTACTGCCCTGTAACACATTATTTCCTACCCCTGGACCTTTTTTTATAGCATTCACCTCTGCGAACCCCTGCATTCTTCAGCTGTTGTCTCACAGCAAAGGGCATATCAGCAAACCGAGTGCCACCTTCCAGCTTTCAAATTCCTGTTCTTATCCCTCTTCCCCTGCTCCTTTGGAGCAAATTTCAGTTCATATAGCATCAAGT
Source organism: Crocodylus siamensis (assembly GCF_052110815.1). NCBI lineage: Eukaryota > Metazoa > Chordata > Crocodylia > Crocodylidae > Crocodylus > Crocodylus siamensis. The sequence continues at coordinate 21,985,380 of NC_143408.1, read as the reverse complement.
TGGGGTAACTAACTTGATATACCCCTATATAACTCAGGACAGAAACATCCCACCAGGGCATACATATTCTCTGTGCACAACCCTCCTCCACAAAGAGCATTGCTGGAATATTTGACCAGAACGTGTTTGACAGTAGACAATGCTATAATACAGGAAAGCAGAGTGGATAATTTAACTTTTGCATTTGGACTTTTTTATGATGGAAAAAGTCCACCTCTAGTCCTTTAATGACACCACAGTATAGAATTAGACAACAGATACAGAAAGGATGTCGTAGGGATTCAGCCTGGAACTGAACAGAGATGAGACACGGGAGAGCTGCAATTTGAAGCCATATCTCAAAGAACACCAAGAAGTTCCATTCGAAAATCACCCACTATTATATATATTGCTCCGGACTGACCCCTGGGTCTCAGACTATGGTCTTAACTACAAAATAGTTCATTCAGGTGAATATAAAGATATTTGGTTAAAAAAACGCCATATTTTTTCTGATGAAAAATTAAGGGGAAAAATAAACATTTCAATATTTGATACCATTTTTTCATTAATAAAAAGTTGGTTATTGAAAAGCAAACTAAAAAGTGGGTTTTTTTAAGGAGATTTTACAAATTTGGAAAGGTTCTGGAAAAAAAAGATTTTGATCAAAGGGAAAAAATTTAGTCTTGGTTGCAAAGACAATTTTAAGGGAAAATCTGATGGAAAAAGAAATGGCAAGCAGCACTAATAATAGTCCTTCCTTTTCCTGGTCTTTGTCCGTCTTGTCTGTTACGATTCTAACCAATTTGGGGTTGTTTTTTATTGTGTGTCATTCCCAGACCCATAACAATGAAAGCTTCAAGCTCAGGTGCAATCTTCAGACTCGATCCTAATATAAATAACATAAAACATACACTTTATAATGTCAACTACATTTATGATTTGGTAAACACAGTGGGACTAAAGGACCTATTTCTACCCAATACAGCAAGTTTCTCTTTGTCTCATACACAGTTCTTAATTAGAACAAATGATCTTAGCCACACAATAAAATAAAATTTATGATTCAGTGACAGCTAATCGTTTGCAAGAAACAACAGATGCACTTACAATGAAGATATATTTAATGGTTTTTTGCAAAGTACTTCTAAGTGACTGAATAATGCATTATAATGATCACTTGGATAGTTCCAAATATGGTTTAAGAATTTATAAAATACTTTGTCCACCATCCAGTCCAATAGAAGTATTATTTAATTTGTGGCACACTTAAAATAAAGAACAAGGGGAGCACAGCTTCTCTTCCTAGTTATGCTATCAATGTATATGTGGCGATGAAAAAGAAACATGCGGCTGAAGGCAAAGGGAGGAAAATCTTTATCTAATAGAGATTAAAAGAATAAGGGAAGAAGGCTTGTGTAGCATGATGTGTTGCGTCATGATCTTTGCTGAGATGATAATATTTTATGCTTGTTGGGTTTGATTATTCTTGCTGCCCTGCAACCTGTGTGACCACTTACACTTGTGTTCAAAGGAGGGCCAAGCTTGCAAAAAGTTTTCACCAGATGGAGTGATCAAAGAATTGTGACATGGATTCATTCTGCAGAGATGTGTGCAATGACACAACAAGCAGACAAGTTCTTCGGACAGATGTGATAACTTCCATTAGACCAACTCAATAGTTGGAAAAATTGTTCTTTGTAAGTTTGGGGGCACAAACACCCTTCTTCAGGCATAGGTTGGTGTTTGTGCACTTTCCTTTTTTTCATGTTGTGAAGTTTCCGTTTCAAACAGCAAAATTCAACATCTTCCATGCTTTAGGGTTCTTGGCTGTAGCCATGTTGGTCTCTCCCTATGCCTGAAGAAGAGCGTTTGTGCCCAAGAGCTTGCAAAGAACCATTTTTCCAACTATTTAGTTGGTTTAATAAAAGATATCACATCTACCCAAAGAACCCTGTCTGCCGATGTCCTTAGACCAACACGGCTACAGCCAACATCCCTATGACACAACAGGAACAGTCATATATAGCACATCTTATCTGTCCCTCCACCTATGGACTTTTATGTCCCCTTCACCACAGTACAGTGCCCCTCAAACATTAAGAACCAGATTCTGCCACACATAAGTCTTATGTGATTCTGCCACATACCCTGCTGATTTCACAGAGGATGCTCACAGGGTCAGGTATTCCTCAAATGGAGTAGGATGACAGAAGCTGGACATAACAAAAGAAATGGACCTCCAAGAGAGGTAAATCATCCTCAGTTCAAAGGTGAGATTTAAACCCAGATTTACAGTCCCACGTGTTATCACAGGACCATCCCTCCCCAGGCACGTTAAAGTATGTTACACACCTGGAACTGACCAGCATGACACCCCTATACACTAGTGCTATTGTGAAAGGCTATCATTACCCTCATATCGTAGACAGAGAAGTGTGGCACAGAGAGGCAAGATAAGTTCCTTAAGAGCATACATGCCATTCTACACCCCATTTGCCATGACAAATAGCATTTACTTACAAACCAGAATACGTTGCATATTTGGAATATTTTGCAAATATTTTTCATTCATAAAACCCTCGTTCTTCAGGACAGAAGAAAGAAGACAACTTCAATCAGAGGGATTTGAAAGAAAATGTTTTCCACAGCCAGTTTTATTTCATAACTATCCATACCTAGGCTTCTTGCATCTTCATCTGAAAGCAGATGCGACTGGGCCACTGTTAGGACATGGGTTACTTAACTGGTCCTAGAATCCTAATCATTGGCTCATATCAGGATACTGCGGACTTAAGGGATCAGTGAACCTATATGACAAACCCTTCAATCTTAGGATCTTTAATTAAAGATGTGTTAAAACAAGTGCATATAAGGAATTAAAATGATATTCTCAAACTTATACTATAAGGTTATTAGTGATAAAGCAGTTAAAAAAATACCAGGGACAATACCAATGTCCCCTATCAAGGGGCTAATACCATAAGGGTATTATACCCACATGCCATACACAAGTCTATTCAGTCTCCAAAATCTCTCCCAAGTCTGAGCTTGTTAATGGAAATGATTCAGTTATTCCAAGTACCTTGTCAAGTCCATGCAGATATAATTGCAGATAATTAAAGATGAGGATGTGGCTCTAGCCTCAATAGTAAGCCTGTGATGAGAGCCAGCTCATCCCAAGGCTCCCTCCTTTAATCTTTCTTTACAAAATGGATCCCTTTCATCCTACTGCTTTCACAACAGCTCTCCTGGTTCCAGTACTGTACCACAAAAGATCTAGTCCTCAGTGTCCAACGCAACTGGAACACCACCTCCCCCCAGTGCAAACAAAATATGAGCTAGCTGCAGACCTGGCCCTGAGTTGGTAATGTTTATTTTCCATTTGCAGTTAGGATAAAAGGTAAATTAACAAAGCAATATGGCCCTTTCCTGACAACACATGCCACCGCGGGAACAGGACATCCCCTCCACACTAGCGTTTGTTCCCAGCTTTCCCCACTTACAATGCACCATCTGTCTCACTTCAGCACTTGTGTGATATGAAACATCTTCTCCCCCCCACGCTGAAGTGAGAAAAGGATTCACACTTTCTGTTGATACAGCCTGGGGTTTCCCACACATGATATTTTAGCAGCAGGAACTAATCCTGTGATGGGGGACCATGTTCTGAGGTAGGAAGGACAGAAAGTTGGTGAGGAAAGGCAGGTCTCACTTCCAACAACCCCCATCCCTTGGCAACATAAAGGGACATTAAATGGATGGAAATAGCCAACAGAACAGTACAGAGAAAATAAGTTGAAGCAACTACGAAGGATTTTGTTGTATACTGAATAATACATAGAGAGAGAAAGATGAAGAAGGGCAGGGTTGGAGCACAGTTTGCTATGGCTGTTCTCTGCTTCCCATAGCCCCCAAAAAGCTACAGGGAGCAAAGCATGAGGTGGAGCAGCATTGAAGCTGCTCTAATTTGACTATGAGCAAGGCAAGCCCACAACTGCCTCACCAAAACAGAGATCAGCTTTGGCTTCTTGCTTCAGAAGAGGGATTAATACAACCCTGGAAAATTAAAAGTGCAAATGAATGGAAGAGGGAGTCTATCCTCATTCCCCTGTTCTCATCCCCCTTCCCTGGGTCTGGTGTGGGAAGCCTCTCCTGAACATTTCTACACTTTCCAATATCTGTTAGCTTTCTGCATGCCCACCACCATCCCTATTACATATATCCATATTGTCAGCAGTTAACCTGTTCCTTACATGCATGTTTCTGCCTGGATCTTAAGAACAGGGCTATTGAGGCTAGAAGAGACCCCCCCCCAAAAAAATATATATATATCTGCAAAAGATACAGCTAACCCTTTCAGATCCTCCTTTTGCCAAAGGACAAGTATATGCCAGAAAAGGATGGGAAGGATTTCACCATTTACACCAAATTGCCTCTACCCTGCATATAGCTGAGTGTTCAGGGAGCTTGAGTCCAATAAACACAGAATGTGGTGGTGGGGGGAGGGGGGACAATTGTATCAAGGCAGTCATGTAATTAGTTTGGAAAAAAAAATTCAACTGACAGTTTTCTGTGTCTTCCTCAAGCAAACAGATGCTAAGAAAGAGAAACAAGCAAATAACAAACAAACAGAGTAAACTCCAGCATTACAATCTGCTCTTGGGCACAGACACAAGAGGCAACAGTGGGTTTTTCCCTACAATGGCTGATTGATGGATTTGACCCACAGGGGCATAGATGTACATTGTCTGGGAGCTCTCCACATAGGTCCCCCACATGCACTTAAATAAAGCTAGTTGTCCTTGGATGTTGTATTTGAATGAAAGAATCCAGCCATCCTTCTGTTTCACATCCCTCTGCTCTTTGTTTTTTTGTTAAAGAGATGTTAGCAGCAGCGAATGGCGCTGGAGTATCAGCCTGCGAGATAACAGATCTCTTTGTACCCAGAGATCTGGGACATTACAGAGCAGGGCAAGCTCCAGGCCTTTAATCCTGCCCTGGAGAGACATCATCTCCGTGGATAAAAGGGAGGAAGCTCAGGGTCTGTTACTCATTCAGCCCCCAACCTCCTTCCTGAGTCTGCCAACATGAGGGTTCATCGCTGTCTGTTGCTATGGTGGCTTGTGATGTGGTCTGTTCAATGGGAGCCAGACTGAGGTGCACCAAGCTCATTTCCTACTGGTATTAAATGCTAACAGCTTTCAGCCGCTGAGATCCCTAGTTCAATTTGTATGAGCCAGCTTTTCAAAGCAGTTGGCCATTGCTGGGGCCTGCCAGAAGCTGACAGCTCTTTTGACAGTGTAGCCCTCTGTGGCACAATAAAAGGATGGAGACAGAAGTGAAAATTTTCAAGCAATTTGGCCCCTGAAAGCACTCGGCCACCATGTCATAATACACATGCGTGACTGCAGTGATTTTATAAAATGCCCGATGGCGCAAAAATCAACCCTGGTTAAATCAGGTATTGCATTAAGGCACTCAAAAGCAGAGCACCTTAGGGAGGAAGGCTGGGGAAAGAGGCCCCCTCACCCCGTCTTCCCCAAGATGAGGGGGCTCCTTTCCCACCCCCCAGCTGGGAGCAGCCAGCATGGAGCGCCACGTCACTGAATAGCAAGAGCTAGGTTGGAGGAGCAGGATGCAATGGAGCACCCTCGCCTCATGGGCCCAACCCAGCTCCCCCCAGCACCCCAGCCAGGGTAGCTGCAGGGGAGGGGGCTGCAAGGCCAGGGGGCCCCTGCCCCATCAGTTCTGCCCCCCGCCCCATCGGTTCTGGTTATTCAGCAGGGGTGGGACTGGGGACAGGGGCACTTCGCCAGCCCCCTGGAAGGCTGCTGGAGTCCTCCCGCCTGCTGACCTGGTCTGGGGCAGGTTGGCTCCACCCTCCCCGCCCCCCACAAACCCAACAGGCAAACATCTGTTGGGTTGTGGCAGGGGCTCTAACTCATGATGCTTTATGTAAAGCACCATGAGCTAGGGCAGGGCCCTAACTGCTGTCTGCACCCAGAGATGACCATTTCTGAGCACCATTTAAAATTCAGCCATTATTTAAACAGGAGCTGAATGCTAAAAATCTGATTCCAGCTGCAAGTGTTGAGCTCTTGAAAATCTGTCCCTGAACTCTTCTCCGGTCTCTCTATTGCTTGCTGCCAACTGCCTAAGAAATCTGGGCCTGTTGGTGGTGTGGAAAATTGCTCTGTCTTCCCACACTAAGAAAAGTTGAACTTCTCTTCCTTCCTTTTTCACTCCTACTTATCCCTCCCTGCTTCAGAGAGCTCTTGGTTGAATCTCTCACCCCATAGGTACAGAGTCAGTGTAACCTAATACCAATTCAAAAACTCTTTACTATTGTTTCCATAGGAACTGCCACTGCCCATTCAGTACACCAAGCTTGCCTGCTTCATTATCATTTGTAGTACAGTAGCCCCTAGAGGCTCCGATATGCTAAGCACCAGAGTCACAGTTAGAAGCACTCACTGCCCTTAAGAATCAACTCTCAAAATAGGCCAGAAAAAATGAGGAAGAGGGAAGAGGTCACAAACCAGACAATGGCAGAGTGGGCTATGGAGAATGGGCCCCCTGAGCAGCTGGTCTAATGCTTTAGTGAGCTCTCTTGCAATGCATCCAGTTCTATCAGACACCTTGAAATGGGGCTAGCATGGGGGGAAATGACTGAATTGGAACCAACTGGGCGAAAACTGTCCAATGCTTTTGATTTCTCTTTAAGATGCTAAGCCATAAATAGATGCCTCAAGTCCAATTTCTAACAAGGAACTGAGCAACGTTCACAGTCAGATGCTGAGGAACAACTACAGAGCGGCCTGGATTAAAAAAGTCAATCATCAGGTTTGGCAGAGTGTGTGACTTTCATTATTCCTATTTAAAGGCTGAGAACATTGTTGTTACAAGTGCCTTACCTACTTCCATTTCACTTATCTGCATGACATTCTCCCACCCCTTTACCCTCTTTCTTTCCTCGGCGCACAGAACCCAATTAAATCACTTTCTAATTCATAATGTATTAAGATAATAATGGGAAGCAAAGTTAGTAGCAATGAGATTGGAATTTGCAGAAGGCATTTACGTGCTCCTTTGATTAGGCACTTCAGGTAAGGACACCTCCTCCCCTCCCCAACCAGCAGTTGTGAGTGACAGTACTGAAATGAAAAATAGTTGGATAGAGAACGATCCCCTCCCCATCCCGTGTGATCACTCAGAGCCTGCTCCTCATGAGAATGGTCTGAATGGCTAAGAATACCTGCTACTGCCCAGCAAAGAACATCTTGCATTTGAAAGCTGGTCAGACTTGAGTTCAACCACGCAGTTGGTCCAATAAAAGACATCACCCCCTCCCCCCCCCCCCCCCAAAAAAAAATCCTTGCCTTTTGGAGAGGTGACTGTCTTATTCTTTTGCTTCATGAATTTAACAGGCAAATCTGTTGTGGAAGATCCTATGTCCCTACATAGGCCAGGTCCTCTAGTAATGCAAGCTGAAGATAGTAGCACTACACTGAGCTATGCCAGTGAAGGATCCAGCCAACTGAGTAGACTGGAAGTATCCCAGGAAGAGAGAGACTGAGAATGGAGGAGCTATTTATTGCAGTGGGAACATCAGAGATAAAGATTTTTGACAAATGATAGACAAGCAAACTGCAGACTAGACAGGGAATTTCAAAAGGTTACATTCAATAATGGTTTGAACTTGTACAGTGTTTTGTATCTGAAGGTTTCAAAGTGCCTTCTAAATTATTTTGAGATGCAGAACAGCTCTGGGAGGAGGGAAGCATCACTGCCCTCCGCCCCTTTTTCTCTCTTCAGAAAGCAGTCTTCTTGGTATAGAAGTTGGATGGGACAAGTTCATGCCCTGATTATGAGCCAGATTTCTCATTGTTTGATTGACGAGAGTGGATTTGGGTTCTAGTCTGAAGGAGCCCTGTTAGACCACATAGTAGTCTACAAGAGAAGCAATGGAAGCTGCGTTGCTCCAGCATGTAAAACTAGGTTGGGCAAGACTTTGGAGAAAGCGCTATGAAAAAAGAGCATTATGTTTGCCCAATGACAATATAAACGGATGCAAAAAGTGCTCTCAATGTCATAAGTGTTTCGGTGTAAAATGGCTTTATACACATTGTCTGCTGTGGAGTATGGCTAGTACTGGGAGCTTGCTTACCACACTAACTAAAAGGAAATTAATTGCAGCTACTTCCCTGCTTCCTGCCCACTCACCCAACGGAGATCCTTGCAATAGCTGCGGTGTGGTGGAATTACAGCACATAACAAGTGTTCAAGTTTCAAATAGATGGCTTGCAGTGTCTTCCCTTCAGCGATTCCACGTCCTTCTTCTATCCCCTTCATTTCGCTCTTTTATCAGAATTATATCTGATACCCCTGAACAAATGAGAAAACAGAACTTCTCTGCAATGTGTTTCAGAGGCCCAGGGGGCAAACCTGTTTAGCATTTCCTGTATCACATTTCGTTAGCCTTTATCATTAACCTGCACTAATCTCTCTAGACAGAGAGCCCAGGGGCAAAAGGGAAGCTAACACCCTTCCCATCTTGTCAATGCCAAAATAATTAAGCTGGTCCCTTGGGGTCCTTAATGCCTCCTCCTGCTCTTTCGCAAGGTTGTTCACTTGGCGGTTGAAGGGTTTTATTTGTTTTACTAGATTGAGAATGTTACGCCAGCCAAAGCTGCACAATCTCCCCTTCTAGGTTACAGATACATGCACAAATAGACCCTGATAAATTAATGCTAAAAGTCTGTGTTTACATAGACTTTCCTATGGTGGGATGGCAAAGCACTAAGCAGGGGGAAGATGCAGTTATTTTCCAGCCACCGAGATGGTACAGAGCACGGATGTCACTAGGGCTGCACTGGTGTGACTGGAAGGAGACACTTGGCTGAGTGAAAGAGGCATGCCCCCTAGTTGACCCAGAGGCAATGGAGGTACCTCGCTATTTGGGCAGAGGAGTCAAAGGTAGCTGGAACTGATTCTGGCCTTGTGTGCCACTGGCAGCAGATACTGGCAGTGGCCTGCCACACTAGCCTAATGGGCCACCTGGGCTCAGGCAGGTTCAAAGCTGGCCCAGAATCAGGGAGGCAAAGCAGCATCCCATCAGTAGATCGGTGCTGTGCTCTCCTTGACTGTAGTGCAGATCTGGACCTAGGAGTCCTGTCTTGCAGCTCCCTTTGACTTCCCAGCTATTATCCCTATATGCACCTGGGTGCAGTAATGATAAATATGGAAACAAGAATAACAAATCCTATCATGTCCTGTTAGTTGTAACCTAATTAATGGGACAAAGATCATACCAGCCTACCATCAAACACGTCCCTTGTCCCTTGACCTTCTCCTCAAGACAATGCTGAGATTTGAAAAACGGCCTGCCTCACACCTACCTTAGAGAGCTGATTGATTATCCCTTAAAACAATCCAGCTGGCTTCGTCTTCCCCAGTTAGCTAGCAAGTCACCAGTGTGCTTTTCATCACAGCTAATAAATGTCCCTATTGAACTGTTCTGCTCTGAAGAGGTCATTAAAATAAGCTTTTCTCCTGGAAATGTGTAAGTAACAAAAATAGGGTATCTTTTCGTTTGCATGACCTGAGAGTTATTCCTTTGCTGTTTTGCTTGAGATTTGAGGAATGCGCCATAGGTTTTTTCTCCCTCACCCATAGACCTTATGCTCATACACAATTGGGAACCAACGCTTTTTACTTCCTTGACTCTCTCTTTCTCCTCTCTTCCTACCTCTGATTCTTCCTTTATCCCTTCGTATATGGGTCTATAATAGGACTGATCAAAAATCACTGGATGTTTTTTTTTTTCTTAAATGAAAAACTTTGAACTGTTCCCTCCCAAAAAATTCCTGCTAGTTTTTGGCAGCGGTTCTCAACCTTTTGCACCTTACATCCCACCAACTGTTTTGTCAAAAATCCCTAGTCCCACTATGATAAAAAAACCCCCACTTTTCCCAAGAAGTGTATTTTTAATTTTACATGCATTTTAGTATTATATTAATCATTAATGGAAATTTCAAATGAGTTGACGTCCCACCTACATGACCTCTATGTCCCACTAGTTGAAAAACACCAGTTTAGGGGACCTGATTTCATGATAAGCCCCCAGAGAAGAAAAAAAATGAAAACTGAAAATTAACATCTTTATGGATCTTTATGTTTTGAGAAACACAATGTTTTAACTTAAAATATATATTTTATTTACCTCCCTCCTGTCTTTTCAGCCTGCTTCAGCCACAAATCCTAACTTCACTGATCCCCTTTGCCCCCGGCTGATGCTTCTATGCCTTGCTGGCAAAGGTGGCTGAAGTGGCATCGAACAATAGACTGGAAAATACAATAGCAAATCTCCAACCCAGAAATATTATAATTATTTTCAGAAAAGAATGTGTATATATGAATGTGTGCATGCAGGAACAGAAGGCTTTATATGCATATAATCATTTTTGCTCTCCTCCTTGCTCTGTGTGTACATGCATCCTGTCACAATTTCTTTGCGAGACACGGCTATGTTCTACTTAAGTCTTGAACTACATCTCCAATACTCCATATTGCCTAAAACACATGACAGGATAATTATGAATAAAGCTGAACACACACAACTTTGAGCTGGTCTGCTCCTGCATATTTAAGATAATTGCCTCTGCATATGAGCATTTAGCATCTCAACATTGAGGAATACGCGCACACGATACACCTTGACTTTAGAGTTCAGAACCGGAGACTATTGAATTTATAAACAGTTTTATGTCTGCAACCACCTCTAAATGCCAGAGCATGAAGGCTCAATTGTGTAATCAGCACATTGCCGGGGAGATTTTGCAATCCAATAAGGGTGAAAATGTGAATAGAAATTCAAAGCGCAGCGAAGCAGACCAATCGCACGGCTTGGCTCAGGAGCGGAATTGAAAGAGAATAAAACATGAATTGTTTGTGAATGGGTGAGGGGAGGGAGTGGGAGCTGCTCCCTGTCAGCCAGCCGCTGCTCTTATCTGCACCTCTGCAACGCCAAGGTAACTTCACTGACGCCACTGGGGATGCTCAGACGTTCCCGTGAGACTAACAGCAAAATCTGGCTCTGGGTCCATGTCAGCTCTTTACTGACCTGTCGGGGTAAAGAGCAGAAAAGTCCCTCTAAAAGTACCACGTTGATGACTCCTATGATCCATTATATATCAGGTGTTAACTGCCACTTGTTCTTTGTATTGCTACAATGGCCAGAACCTCCAGGCAGGGTGAGGGCCTCATTATGCCCAAAAGATCACAGGAGACAAAATCTTTGCTTGGAACAGAATATAATGTACTGGAGCACTGTGTCCAGTTTTGGGCCTCCCGCTGTAGAAAGGATATGGACAAACTGGACAGAGTTCAGCGAAGGGCAATGAAAATGGTTCGAGGGCTGGGGCACATGATTTATGGGGAGAGGCTGAGGGAACTGGGCATATTTAGTTTTCAGAAGAGAAGACTGAGGGGGGGATTTGCTAGCAGCTTCTAACTCCCTGCAGGGGGTTTCCAAAGAGGATGGAGCTGGACGGTTCTTAGTGGGGGCAGATGACAGAATAAGGAGCAATGGGCTCAAGTTGCAGCAAGGAAGGTTTAGGTTGGATATTAGGAAAAAAAAATTCCCACTAGGGTGGTGATGAAGTGCTGGAACTGGTTACCCAGTGAGATGGTGGAACCTTCATCCTTGGGGGGTTTTCGGCCCACCTCAAAAAAGCCATGGCTGGGATGATCTAGCTGGGGGTGGTCTGGCTTTGAGCAGGGGGTTGGACTAGATGATCTCCTGAGGTCCCTTCCAGCCCTGACTTCTATGATTCAGTGATCCTCATATTCAATGTGGACAAATCTCTGTATGTGACTCATAGATATATCCAGACCAAAGTAGACGAGTAACTTAGGAAGAGAGAAGGAAGAGAAAAAAATCCAATACACAAATCCTTTCATGTGTATGTATGTGCCCAGATACACACAAAGATGCATATTTATTTATCTACACACACACACACACACATACCACAGTCTATCGAACTGGAGGAGTCTTTTAGCTGATTTTGCGTGCAGATCACAGGGCCAGCAGCCATTTTTACAGGCTGAGTACAGTGCCCAACTGGCAGAGAGGGGCAAGGATGGCAGGCATCTTGCTGGGCCAGCAGCCCACCTCCCCTTCCCCTCCCACCCTCCCTGCTGGGCTGTATGGCCAGGAGGACTGCCTGCTCCCCAAAGGGAGCCAGTATTTTATTTTCAGTAAGTTTTCTTTTGTTCTCAGAGACCCTGCAGTTTTTCCCGGAATTGTGGTTTCTGCAAAAAAAATGCAGAATTGCAATTTTGGTAGGTCCCTACCCATAGGTAGAAAACTACATACATTTTGAGTTTTGCCAGTAATATATATTGACTTTTTTTCTAACCTAACTACGCCCCTGTTGGCTGAGTCCTAGTATACATCAGAACAGAAGCGGTTCTGGAGGGATTTGAGGCCAGATGGAGAGGAGCCTCACAGAGGAGTTCAGGGAGAAGGATCAATGCACCCGAGGATGTTTGTGTGAGAAGAGGATATGGAGATGGAGGATGCTGGCATGACTAGTGGAGCTGATGTGGTGAAGGACAACACAATGACAGATTGGAACAGGTAAATAAAATTTCAAAAAACCTGTGAATGTTAGAACAAGGCTTGAAGCAGATGCAGTCAGAAATGACGACCTGGAGACTCAGAGATGGGAGTGACCTAGTCCCAGTGATGACCTGAATAGCTGTGTCTTGAATCAGTTTGAAAATATCACAAGCTGGAGAGAAGGAAGCTGCAATAATCAAGAAGATGATGAAGGTCTGGGCAAGGGTCTTGACTGAGGAGGCAGAGAGTTTGGAAAAAATGTGGAAGGAGAAGCCATGAGATTTGGCAACACCTCTGATATATGAGGCAAGGGAGGTGAGTGGAGACAAAAACAGCTGCCAGGGAATGACCTGATTGAGGGGAAGGATGGGGAGAGAAGCATTGGAGGCCTAGAGACAGAAGAGAAAGGGGAACATGTGGAGAGTGAGGAGGGAAGATGAACAATTCAGTCTTCAGTTGCTAACATGTAAGTTGATGGCAAAACATGGCTGACAGGTTGACACACAGATACATTTCTTACTGCTTATTCTTTGAAAGGCAAATGAGCTTTAACCCTCTGCCTCCTGGCCATATTGGGAGCCTCACGCCATAGAAAGTCAAAGTGGTCAAGTGAAGATTTCAGGGAAGTCCATGAAAATGGACATCTAAATCCCCCAGAGGAATTATAAACTTGAACCCAAAAATTCGGCAGCATATTTTACCAATCCATTCAACACCTCTAGGTATTTTATCTAGGCTGTGATAAATGCAACATGACAAGTTAACTTTGAGACAGCAACAAGACAAAAAACGAAGGACTATAAAGCATAACTTTTGGGGGATACGTATGAATCCTAACCCTCCCCCCTTTTTTTTTCCTTGAAGGATCTTCCAAAGAAAACAGTCCATTACCTTTTACTGTTACCTTTTCTGCATAGAAATCTTAATCCTCTGCTTTTGATTTTATCTCAAATGTCCAATTAAAATTATTACTTTTAGCTGCATAATTTTTTTATTACTTCTCCTGAAGGTACAATGTTTTCCATGGAAGGAAGGGAATTATCAGAATAAAATACCATTCAAGAATAGATTCTTCTCTTTCATATTCGAGCTGTTGCTCCATCTTTTTACTCCCCCATTTCAAAAGCACAAGCAGAGAAAGAAAAAGGCTTTCAAATGCACTAAGACTGTGCGCTATTATTTTTTTATATTTCAGAAGTGTGGTTTTCTTTTTTTTTCAAAGCAAACACTCTGACAAGGAATGAATACATAGGAAACCCCCCCATAAATAGGAAAGCAGAATACATCAGTCCTGGTTCTCTTCATCCGGCAGCAAGGATGGAAACAAAAAATGTGTGTTTAAAGGTAAATTTTTGACAGTAACTTTTCCTTTTTGCAAATAACTGTAAATAGATGTCAGTTCCTCAGAACGCTTTCAGAACACTTGTGAAAGGCAAGGGACCAATTCTGCCCTCTCTTTTGACATGGTCATCGCTATTTGCTCTATGTCTTAGAAACCAACCAGGAACGAGACCCCTTGTGCTAGGCTCTGTATAAATAGAGAAGTAGACAGCTCCTGCCTCAAAGTCGAAATATGTAAGACGGTCTCCACAGGGTGGGGAAAAAGCATGAGGCACAAACAGAAAGAGCTTGACTAGTATCTTATTCTGCAAGAAGCCCCTTTGGGTCAGACGGCCTCAGCTTGTGCAATCATAAAAAATGCTACAGGACAGTAACTGCCTGCCTCCTCTCCTACACACCGCTTCCCTGGGTCTATGCTGCAAGCACTGGAAAGAGGAATAATCAACTACCCGGTTCTCATCAGCCTACATGGAGGGGAGAAAGGACCAGAGAGGGCTGTGGTAGGGGAGAGGATGTCCTCCAGTCAATGTAGGCAAGCCAGGACACGGGGTAGAGTCAACTCAGATTACAGGCCTGCGGCAGCAGGAGATCAGTGTTCCCTGGGAACAAGTTAGAAGAGAGGAAAGTGTAATTTTTCTTTGAGTTTTCAGACTTTTCCCAAAAGGCTCCTGGGGTACTACAGCTGCATACCACAGAGCAGGTAAACCTAAGCCACAGAAATCAGTGAGGCTGCTCACAGTCAGGTACCACTTACCAGGAAAAAGGCTGCCCAACAATCCCTACTTAGTCCTGGATTATATAGACTGTAGGGACTGCTCCAGCATTGAAGGGGGCTGGATATAAGCTGACAAGACTCTTCAAGCTCTGGCTATGATTTTCCGATGCTGTTACCAGTTGTTTTTCTATCGTATTTTGGATTTATTTTCCCCATTACTGAAGAGCCACTTTTCAGTACAAAATATAGGTTCTGACAAAAAACCATTAAGTAACACTGTTGGTAAAAGAATCATTGAAAATTTTATTAAAAAATGGCAAGTGCTGATAAGGCTGGCTACTTTTTTTAAAAAAGCTTCTGTCTCTCTCTCTCTCTATTTTTTTGAGCAAGGCGATTTTTCATTGTTCAGGAAAAACGTTTTAATCCAGACCCAATGCAGATCCCAAAGAGAAATTCTACTCACTCCTGCCTGGCAAAGGTCAAGGATGTGCAGAACCAGCCCTAATTACAGGGCCTCGGACAAAGAGCAAAGGTTAGGTCTGATTCCACATCTGAATCATTCCAGGCTGTCTGGGACAGGTTTATTAATCTCCTTCTTTATGGTGCTGGATCTGGATCAATTTTTCTAAAATTCAAGCAAGCGCAGCCCCAGCATTTTGGTGCTGGCCTATGTACTCTGAAGACAGATGGAAATGAGACACACAGTTACCTTTGGCAAAGCTTCGCGATGCAGATGGGTACATGGTCACCGACAGCAAATCTCTTCAAGGCAGATGGGCATGCAGCTGATGCCATCCTTCTTGCTCATTCTGTATTCTGTGCCATAGAGCACGGATCTGGTCAATAAAGAGCACAAAATTGGTCCCCTCTTTCTGGCCCTGGAAACCTTTTCAGATGAATTATTCTGAATTTTGAGGGAAGGCATGTCTTGCTTCTCAGCAGAGGTGTCAATTGAAAATAAATGTTTCCACAAAATTACAGTCATTTGTGGCTGACAGAAAGAGACATTTATAATTTGCAGCATCCTAAAAATCTCTTTTAAACTACCTTTTGCACCTTTTAAGCACTTAGAAAAAAACACTACGGGGCAACTAAAAAGTATGTTCTGCTTCCATCAAGGCTAGTTACAATTGTTATTTCATATAAAACATCAACCAGTTAATAGGTGTGGTGGCAGGATATGGTGCATTCCTTACAGTAATTTATGTCATATTGTTCCTCACACAGCTCGAGACGGTAATTTTAGGAGCACATTCATTATATGCTGGCGTTTCTGTTCCATCTACTACCTTTTTTGCGGCTGCTGCTGGCTTGCGTGAGGATTTTACATATTTATGAAGTAATTGATGATAAACACTGAGCAGGAAACTGTTTTAAGTGGATAGATTATTTCGAGGAACATGGCAGGATGGAGAAGAACTGGCAGTGATGGAAGGAAGCGCGTGGTACCGTGCGTTTGGAAAACAGGAGCAGCTAGGCTGCAATTCCAGCAAGATGGCCCAAACATGAAGGCAAAAACACAAACCAGGGACATAAGATACCTAGGATCAATTCCTGACTTCCTTTCTTACCGAATGTGTAACCAAGGGCAAGTGATTTACATCCAGATTTTCAAGTTACCCTTCCATCTCCCCCCTACTCCACCCCTGCTAAGCGGGTGTCAATGCAAAACCTCTATTATGCATTAAAAGAATCCAAGCCTGCAGTTAGCAACACCTGCTGTCTGTCTCCCTGTAGACCTACAGTCCCAGGGGACTGAACGAACCCTTAGACTTTCTGATAACTGTCACCCACTTTGATACCAAAGAAAAGGAGATTCCCACTGTGTTAAAAAAAAGTTCACATATTCTTCATAGAGCGAAAGGGAATCCTTAACGGTCATCTGATTTTTGGCCCCATCTGTACCAGGTCAGCCTGCAAAAACTCAGGGTACTGCAGGTAACAAAGCATCTGAATCTGAAGATACTGAGAAGCAAATCCCGTGACTACTCAAAGCTCGCTCAGTATTGTTATCAAGTCTAAACTCAGACTGTGTTACCAAAAAGCTGGCTGCAAGTTTCCGGCAAACCCTTTGGCTTATTTCTGAGCTGAACTTCGGTTTGATATCAAAACCACATGCAATTTCTGGTTTCCCCTGGCTTTGATGAGCAACCAGGTGAAACTCAGAGTTTTCTACTGATTTTTGCTTTGAAACTTTGGGTTTATTCATAATCAGAAGTCATAAAAGCATGCTCCTTACAGGTCAAACCACAGACAATGTTTACTTGAAACCTTGTGAACCAAACTTGCTGTGTTTCACACAGTTTTATTCTGAGAGGTGAACTTTGCCCTTAACAAGTAATTGACTGTACTAATTTAAGTTTTCACGTCCTTGTCTTCAAGACACTTAAAAGGCTTATTATACCTGATATATTCAGAAATCTCAGAAACTTGAATTGAAAATGGAAATCAAAAGCTAAGTTTCTTCTGTGATTATCTTCTGTGATGGTATAGTTTAAGAGAGAGACAATAGCTTTCTCAGGGGCTGGTTCAAGACTGCAATGAACCTCAATATGAGCATCACCATCTTCTGCTCCATGGGCCAGATGCACTCCTATGTTTCGGCATTATTAGTATTATTGCTACCACCCCCATATCAGGGAGGAACCATGGGCCAGGGCCCACAGTACTAGGCACTGAACAAGCTGGCAGAGTTTGCCCCCAAAAACATACATTCTACATATTACAATAAACAACAGGTGAGTATACACAAGAAAACAGGGCACTACAAGGTAATGCTGAGACACTAGTGAGTATGATGGGCAGTGGTGGCAGGGTGCCAGCAGCATTAACCTCCGCTACTTTTAGTGTAGGCAGGATGGGAAGGAGAGTTTTAAAGAGGTATTTGAGGAGAATAACGAGGTAGCTGATAGCTATGCAGATACTTACAGGGAGTTCTCCCAAGTAAGAGGGATACTTGAGCTTTAAAATAAAAATGATGTACACCTAAGCATTAGGCCTGTGCAAAGTGGCTAGTATTCACTTCAGATTTGGCTGATTCGGGGGACAGTGATTTGATTTGGTGATTCAAATCACTGTCCCGGTTCGATTCGGCCATATCTCCAAATCAGCCGGGCCAGGCCCATCCCCTGCACCTCTCCCAGCCCAGCAATGGCTGCCCTGCCTGCCCCAGCTCCCAGCCTTTTAAAGAAAAGCATCAACTCAGCAGGTGATGCCAGGCGAGGGGTGATCCCCACTACCCCCCACTGCTCCACACTGCGTGGGGGGCTGTCCACAAGTCTCCTAACCCCCCCCCCCCATCACTCCCCCAGACCCCCCACAGGTGCCCCACTTGAGCCAGCTCTGGCCTTTTAAGAAAGAAAAAAAACCCAAGAAAACCCCCAGATTCACTGCTCCTGCCAGCTGGAGGCAATCCCTGCTGCCCCCCCACACTGTGCTGCACCACTTAGGGGGCTCTCCACAAGCCCCTGAAGCACCAACCTGCTGCAGAAGCTGAGAGTCCCGGGGCTGTTCTTGGGGTTTTTTTCTTAAAGGGCCAGAGCTGGCCTGGGTAGGACACCAGTGGGAGGGCTGGGGGAGCGTGGGAGAGCCGGGGAGTCATGGCAGAGCCCCCCATGCAGTGTTGGGCTGTGGGGGCAGCAGACATTGACCCCCCCCCCCAGCAGCACCCAGTGAGCATCAGGGCTTTTTTTTTTAAAGTAGGGAGCTAGGCCAGGCGGGGGCAGCTGTGGGGAGGGGGGGGGGGGGGGCTGGAGGAGCGGGCTGGGGTCGAGGGGGCTGGCAGGGGTCCCTAGCATTTGTCAAACATATTTTACCAGCCCTTGCAGCAACAGGACACTGACTGCTGCTGTCTCCCTGTTTTACCCATGGCAGGTTAGGGTGCTATGCACTGCTGTTCGGGGTTAGACGAGGATTTGTATGGGACGGTTTGGATAGGGATGATGCTGCCTCAGGCAGGGGGTTGAACTAGATGACCTCTGAGGTCCCTTTCAGCTGTATGTTTCTATGAGGTTTCTATTTTGCTGTGAGCACTGAGGTACATGGTTTTTGCCATCAGTTCTCCATATTATCATAGCATACAGTGGCCCCACCACAGATAAAGGATCCACTGTGTTAGCTGTTGTGTCAACACATGGTAAGAAATAGTCCTCCCTTGCTCTCTCAATACGTAATATAGGCAAGAGCTGAGAAAAAAAAAATAACTCTTTATCCATTTGGGCAATAGAAATTAAGGCTAAAAAAGAAATCAAGTGCTCTCCTTCTCTTCTGCTGTCCTCCCACCCTTGCTATCACAGGCTGTTTGTGTTTCCAGTATTTATTTCACCCACCTGGAGCTGCAGCCAATGTGGCTGATTCTGCACATAGATTTAGTGTGAAATGGGGGGAAATGTGGATGAGCTGGACCAGAATATCCCTAAAGAATGAAACCTGGACAGAGCCTGTTAATCCCATGCTCTGTTTATCTGAACATCAGCATGTTCACACTCCTTTGGTAATAGCCAAGATCACAAGCCTGTGGAGCAGCAACTGACTCTTTTGCCCAGAAAGTGGGTTTTTTTTGTAATTGGACTGGAAGTTGATTCAGTTCCAGGCCATCCTAAGGTCAGTGGTTTTATCTCAGGCACCCACCTGCTGTATAGTCAGAGGAAAGAGATAACAATACTGGTTCAGGATGGGAATATGTTACACGCTAGATTTGGGGATGGAGGATACGGGATCTGAAATATCAGTAGACTAGTGTTTCATCTTTGGAAAACACACACTTACAGAAAATAAAGCACATGTACAAAATGTTCATTTAGGCCTGGATTTAACAAAGCACTTGGGCACATTCCTAACATTAAGTGCATACTTATGTGCTTTGCTGAACTGGGGCCTTAAGGCCTGATCCTGAAAGGCGCTAGCATCTGTTATCTGCAAGGCATCCCAACTCACGCTGACTTCCTCAGCCCCTTGGAGCTTGCTTGGGGTGTTCAGCACCTTGCACCACTGCACTCTCAATGACAGTTTTCAGACTAGGGATTGCAATCCAAATGGGGTCATGGCACTTACCAAGTGAGGTCATAAGCCCCAAAGACATTCACTGAGAACAGTAGGGCTTGGATTGGAAGTGGGATCATGGGGGAAAAAGGTTAGGAACCACTGTCTGGGACCACGACGCTGCTCAGTCACTCAGCCAGTGATATCCTAGTTCTAAATGTTTTTATTTTATTTTGCAGTTACCCCCTTGGTTATTCTCTAGTATGGAGATTCTCAACTCTGGCACCCTGGGATGCTTTGAGATCCTTTCAAGAGTATCATGGGGTGCCCCACAATGTTAGCACTAGTAGGCACGCCAACATGAGTCAGACAATAAACCCAGATATTTCAAGTAGGAATCCACAGGGTTAAAAACATGCTGACACATGCTATGGACTTTGAGTTCTTTACAACAGAAGAATTGCTCTATTGCTTTTCTGTAGTGAAAAAAAAAATGAAAACTAGGAGCTGACATTTTCTGACAGGTGTGTTGAGTCTATTGAGGGGTGCCTCACATCTAAAGAGATTGAGAACCACCATTCAAGTGCTTTATCTTGTCCGTGTTACTGAGTATATTTGAGTGATGACAGAGCTTCCCACATCTGCTGTGGGAGCCTGTTCCACAGTCTAACATAACATCCCATTAGGACATTTCTCATAAGACTGTGCTTAATTGTATTTTGCTAAATTACAGCCTATCATTGTTTCATTCCACAGGGAAGTAATATGACCTTGTGTGATCCAGGAGATCATACTTTGTGTGACCTTGTGCCAGTCACTGATGCCAAATCTCCAGTGATTTGGGGCACTGGATGTAGCTAGCATAGGGCTGATTTCATAGAAACCAAGTACGTGGAAATGCCAGCACAGTCCACTTGAACTACAAGGGCTCTGCGCCTCTGCAAATTAGTCCCAGAGGGCCTGGGTTTTGAAGATATAAATGCCCCTGCAGATGCAGAGTGTTGAATATTCAGAAGCCAAGTCCCATGGATTTCTGTAAGCTCCTTTAACAAACACCTCACTAGGCACCTTTCCATGTCTGCAGGTATGTAAATACCTTTCATATTCTGGTCCCAAGTCTTAAACTGCATCGCCCAAAACAAGGAACATAAAAGCAGTAAGCCCTCAGAAAGATTTCAGCTTTAAACTATGTGAAGGGGATGTGATATGGCCCAGCAGACTCAGGGGACACTTGTTATTTTTCCAGCACCACTACTAGCCTGCCCAGTGACCTTGGGCAAGTCATATTACCACCTTGTGCTTCCAGATCCCCACCAGTCGAAGGGGACAAAGATGCTGCTGTCCCTTGTAAAACACTTTAGGACCTACTGCCGGAAAACCACAAGATGGGAGCTCTGTATTGTTTTGGCCAATTTGTAGCACCACTTTTCAAAGTAGTCGTGTTGTTGTGGGTTTAAATCCATGTATATTAGGGTATGTCCACATTATACAACGCAGCTCCATATAGAAATACCAGAGGCAGAATGATGGTTTCAGCATGGCGGGCCACCCTTGCTTATTTACTCCCAGCTGAGAAGGTGGGTGCATTATTTAAGTGCACCAATACAGCCATGCTGCTTCCAGTACCTGCACTGGCTCATTTAGTGTCACCTCCAGTTCTGCAACATGGCGCTGCACCTCGCCACATAGGCAACTCCTGGGAGTGAATTTGCCCCTTTGAGCTTGTTTCCAGTCAGGAAGCCGGAGGGTCCTTTGGAAAGAGCTCCATGATTTTTGGATGACAAGACACCATATACAAAGAATTGCTGCTGCTGCTATTCCCAGTTCCACACTGCAGGCAAAGCTAAACAATTCTTCTTCTTTCCTATGCAGGCTGAAAAGCCACAGGGAATTGAGTTGCATCAGATGCTGGCTCTTTTTTTTTTTAAAACCTTTTCTCAGTCTCTTACAGAGCTCTGTTCTTCATGATAGCGAGCACGTGACTTGCCTTGAGTTCGCGGGGGCTTTGTGTGTTTGTCACCCACTCGGGCCAAAGGCCCAGGGACAGATTCATTTGCCCAGTCTGAAGGAAGAACTCCAACAGCAGAAAAGGGGAAATATTCCTAGCATTTGCACTTCTGTATGTGTGATGGATGCCTATGTATTTGGGTCTGTTCTGCTAGCCTCATCCCCAGTGGTGTTTTTAGTGCATATGTGTCTCTGCGCATGTCTCATACACATATTCATATTCTGTAGGCTGATATGGAGGCAAACTGACTAAACCCTTCAAGGTCCAATGAACACATCAGCCAACTCTGCTGAAACTAAGGGCGTGCTAACGAGAGAGAAAAGAGAGACTGGGGCAGGCACTGTTGTCCTGTCTATTATTAGAAACACTTCAATAGAGTGTGAAAAATGGAGGCTTGGGATGATTGAGCCTTCTTTCTAGGATGCTGCTGTCCTGCTTACTGGACCATTAAATGCTGAGCAGAAGAAAGGACAGGTTTGTGTGAATATTAATGAGGGTTTAGCATCTGCAGGTTTTTGTATAGGTCCAGAACTACTCATGGATGCTTGACCTAGCTAGCAAGGAGACTGCCTTGTTTTGCTCTTGCAACACTGGGACAGGGCATGTTCAAGGAGTTCCTTGGAGAGGGTATTTGTTTGCAAACAAATACTATTCAACTGGTTTATTCATCCTTTTGACTAACCAGAATGAACCTATATGAAGCTCTGGATTGATCCAAAATATCCTCCACTCCGGCCTCCTGATTTTGATCTGTAACCCCGTCTCTCATCTTCTGCCCTCAGCCAGTCTACAGTAAAGGAAATCTTCCTTCTAACTCACCTATGCTGGACTCACCACCCCCAGGGAAGGCCAAGGAGAAGAGGAGCTTTGTCTTCCAGCCAATACAGACTCTTATGGTGGTTTTCACATGTGCTCTGGGGGTGGGAGGGAGAGGAGGGCTTTAATTAAAGCGACTCCAAGAACCGCTCTAATGTGCCCACAGTGTCTTGTGTATTAGGATCCCTGCACTTCGAAATGGTGGTGGGGGCTCTTGAACTAAACCTCATCGAATGAGCTTTACTTAAAGCCCCCCACTGCCATTTTGAAGATCGGGGCTGCTGATACATGAGATGCAAAGGCTGCTGGAGGTGCACTAATTAGCCCACTCCAGCATATTAAATTAATTACAGTGCATGAAAGCAGCTTCCTCACACATCTACAGGCACCCTTATGGACCAAGAAGTGGGAGTAAAGTCTTGAGTCAAATGCCTTTCACAGAGAATACTCTGCCATCAGACGCATCCCATTGCAACAAGGGGTTTATTTAAGGGCCATTAAGCAGCCTGGGAGCTACAGATGGGCATGAGCAAAAACCCCAGCTCCAATGCTCCCCCTACCCTTTGCAAGCAAAGGAGAGTTCTGGCCAGACAGCTGCTTGTCTTGGGTTTGTTGACACTGTATTTATCCTAATTAGGTCTATCCCAGATTTACAATGATGTAACAAAGAGCAGAATTTGCTCCAGGGCATTCAGCCTCATGACATCTGTGAGAGGGGAAAGTTGAATTATCCCCATTTTACAAACAGACAGAGAAGACAAGTGACTTGACATTCCAGGAGCTTTCCAGAGCCAGATTTTGAATGCTGGAGGCACAATGCCCTGGGCACGCCAATACCTTCCTCTATGAAGTTACACTTATATTCGACTCCCTTGCTAAACTGAAATCTAAGCATTTACTTCTTGTTTATTCCACAGTCTCTTTACATCAGAGCAAGGCTGTGCACAGAGGTCTCAAAGTTACTGCCTACTTGACACCTGTTCTGCGCTGCTAAAGTGATGTAAAGCAGTCTTAATGAAAACAAGAATCAGACCATTAGCACAGAGCCTTGACACAATAGGGGAAAAAAATAAAAATAAAAATAATAGTGGCAATGATTATTTTCCCCACATACTTCTAAATTCCCACAAAGCTTCAATCCCCCAGCTCATAGCCAAGGCCTAGGTTGGTGGTTTTCTCTGCCCGTTTGTCAAGCTCTAGATAAGCTCCACATCAAATGAGGCCACAACAAGCACACACACAGCAAGCATCTCCAGCACAACCTACAGATAAAGATGCTCTCAGCAGGTGGGGCTGCTTTGCTCAAGCCGCTAATTGCCCTCATGCCCTGAACACTAATAGAATCCAGCCTTGCTCCCTAAAGATTTTCTTCTGCCCTGGGGCAAGTCTGGCTCAACAGTCAAAAGTAACAAAGAACCTTTCCCCCCCCCCGCCCCTTCCAAAAACACAACCTAAAGTTTTTCTTTTTTTGTTGACCTTCTGCTGTCTGATGCAGCTCAAAGATTACTGCTCAAATCTAAAGCTCCTGCACTGCCCACAGAAAAGTACCACAAAAATCTTTATCTCTTTAGCAATGTACTTCAAAGGACTTGAACCTGTAAATCAAGGATAATCAAACAGTGGCTGTGGTGTGCGCTCTGGGCTACACGATTCCACAGCAGAGGAAATGAGGTTGTGATGTGTGTAACTCTCCCGAGATAAAGATATTGGCCCAGATTCACCTCTGCTACCGGCTCTCTAATTTTGGTGGAGTTACACCAGAGCTGAATTTGACCCATACAAAACAAGGAAGATGAGGCGTGCAGCATCTCTTATGAGCCTGTAAATGCAAGAGTTTATCTATAATGCCTCCCTCAGCATGCTCTGAGAGTTAGTAAGCAGGGGAAAGCAGGCTTCTCTAGGCAAGGATGGCTTAGATTAGGGGTGATCCTATCTGGCCTGCCAACCGCCACCAGGAGCCTGAAGGAGGGATGCGTCCTGTGCCACTCCACTCTGCCGCGTCCGGGCCCAAGCTGGGCAGCAAACAAACTCCTCCGCACCCTCTGGCTTAGATCCTGTATGAATTTTATTTTTGGAAGCTCCGGTGCCATAGTTAATGCTTAGAGCTGGGCAAACTATTTGCAAAGAACAACTGAACTGATATTTTGGCCCATTGCCACTGTGCTTTTATGATTCTGTCCTCTATTCTAAATTATTCAACCAATATTCCACGGAGACAAATACCAGCCTACAGGTTGCTCGCTAGCCGTGTTCAATGTGTTTATTACCTACTATACCATTGTTCACCTTAGTCACCTGTTACACCACTTTAACTCTATTGACTTCAATGGTGTTACTCTGTATTAAACAGGGGTCAAAGTGAGAGGAGTTAAGCCAATTCTAAAATAGGCAGCAGTCACTATTTGAGTGACAATGCAGCAGATTTTCATTTTCTTCACCAGTAGGACTTCATTGTATATGAGAAATCTTGACATTTGAAAAATGCAAATCACAGAATTAAATCTTGGTGCCTAACCCCACCGCAAGTGTATGCAGCCCTTCTTCAGCGCATTAATGTAAGCATGTGCGGGAATACACTTCTATACAGCTGTCTGCTCCTTGCTTCCTAGTGTTATTGTGTTTAGGAAATGTTTGCTCTCTTCTAGCCTAAAGGCAGAAATTAATCAAAATCAACAAAAAAAACACCCCACACCTCATGCAAACATGTCTTGTATGTGGTAACAGCTTGTATTGCCTGGTTTGATGCATTCTCACATACGGGTATGATGCGCTGTGATGTGGTCGACGGAACAATGGCTGCAAGGAACTCTCCTAGCTCATAACAAGCCTGAAATAGAAATTAAAGAAAGAATGCGTGCATAAACGCCTGCGTACTTGTCCGCACATGGGTGCATGCGCAGTCACAATGACAGATGGAGGGCTCCACCTGGAACAGAGGGGAGCCAAACTATGTGCATGGTCTTATATGAGACTGGTAGTCTTAGCCAAGGTCCCACTGGCATTCACCCTAAACAACCACCACCCCAGCTGCCAGTCACTGGCACTCTTACTGAGAGGTTCAGTCAGGGCTGGGTAGAAGGCAGGGTGGGTGGCGTTTCACAGACTTAACCGAAGTAGATATATGGGCCAAAGAATGAAGTATTTAGATGCCAACAAGTTGAACTAACTTGTTTTCACTAACTAGGAAGTTAGTTAAACCAAGTCAAATCGTTGTGTGAACATTTACTGCATAGTTTCACAACTGGTTACCTTTCCTCTGTAAATTTACTTATACCACTGATATAATTTAAGCAAGGTTTAAAATGATGCAAAAGCAATCAGATACAAAATTGTACCGGTTCAGATAACAATATTTAAAAATCACACCTTTCATGTGAACCAGTACAACTTCACTTGTAGACCAGGTCTTGGATGTTGTCACTACTGGTCCAATTTGAACTTATCCCTGGGAGAAGCTACTCCTGCCACTACCCATGAGGTAAACTACCTGTGGATTAAGAGCAGTTTTAAGACTTAAATCTCATAGATTCATAGGTTGCAAGTCTGGAAGAGACCTTGAAAGATCATCGGGTCCAGCCCCCTGCACCAGGCAGGAAAGGTAACTGGGGGTCAGATGACCCCAGCAAGATGACTATCCAGTCTCCCCTTGAAGATTCCCAGGGTAGGTGACTGCACCACCTCTGGAGGGTGTTTATTTCACAGTCTGGACACCTTAACACAGGAGTGGGCAAAATGTGGTCCACCAGGCCATTCTATCCAACCAGTGGTGCCCCCCCCACCCCAAATTAAGAAAGTTAATATTTATCTGCCCCTGGCTGCCTGTCACGTGGTCCTCAGTGGCTTGCCACAACTCAATAAGCAGCCCTCCACCCAAAATAATTGCCTGCCCCTGTCTTAACACCTTCATTTATGCTAAAGCCCCTTTATGCTGACTTTGCACCTCAAGGTACCTTGGTGTTTATAAGAATCAGGCCTGAATTCTCAAGGGCTGTCCAACAGGAGATTTTCCGCTGTGCTGAAAGCATTTAGCATCTGATCCAGCACTTACTCAAGTCACTGACAAAAATCCTAATTGGTAACAGGTGCGATGGACAGACCCAAGCCATAACATGGAGGAGAAATGGATGGGTTGAGATTTCACTTCATTGTGAGTAGTTGTTTGGGTTTATTCCAGCCTATTCCAGCACCAAATGAAACGGCATTTAAGAAGTAAAGGGATTCTCTTGTCAGCTTGCAAGTCACAAGGAAACAGGGGAAGCTCTGCCGAGTGGTCTGCTTGTTTCATTTCTATTCTCACTGACCAGTACAGAACTAAAGAAAAGGCTGGGGTTTTGTTTTTTTTTGTTTTTTTTGGGGGGGGGGGGGTTGAATTGCAACAAGCTGAACCAGGGTGGATCTGAGAGTTGGTCACAGTTTAAGCTCGTTTAAACCAGACTGCTTACCTCTGGCCACATTCCTGCATTAGGAGCCTGATTTAGAGGAGCTGTGATCCTCAGCAAGTAAAGAAGAGTTAGCCTGGTTTTCCAAACAGTGCCCCAGATCTGCCACCAAATAGCACTACATCTTGAGAGAACATCAGGATACTCATGGTAGATGATCATTAGTCAAAATGCAAAGCTCTCTCCGATTTTCAAAAGAACTGGCAGCAACTTTATTCATCAACTCCTCTTGGTTAATGAAAGTCACTTAGGAAATACAGAACCTAGTATCATCTACTTGTCTCTGCTTTCTCTCATCCTCTAAACCCTCAGGTTTTAAATCCTCCCTAGTTTCACCTAACTCAAGCCCTTGCAAATAAATCTGGATGCATGGAATGAGGGCAGAATTGGAGCCTCTGATCCAAGTGAATGATCTGAGTATTGGAGGAGAGAGAGAGAGAAAGAGGAGATATAAGATGTGTGAGAGAGTGAGCAGAGAAATTGATCTCACAAATTATGGACTGGATGTTTGTACAATCCAATTTATGAAGTGCGGTGGGGAGGCAATTTGATGACACTGCTGTTCATGGGGGAACCGATTGGCTTGTTTAAGAATTTGACAGCAGGAGGAGATATTTCACTTTAAGCTTAAGCCCATCCATTGCAGACATAAGTGTTGTGCCAGCCCAACATCACAGACCTATATCGGGGATTGGCTGCTTCAGCAGCAATAGATCTTGCAGCCAATTGAAAAGCAAGCCATTAATTCGGGGGCTGCGGGAGCTGGCAGCCATGCTGTCAGCCTGGTGTAAGACGGTAAAGCTCAGCTTATTTATTTGTAAACAAGATCTCCCCTTGTGATGCTGAAGGATGGGCCTGAACTTACCAGGGCTGCATTGGAGTTTGTTTGTTTTTTTTGCGGGGGCGGGGGTGATTTTTTGGTTTGCTCTGGATGTCTGTAATTACAGTTTAACCCTGACAGCCACAACAATGGAGATTCATGGAGGACTGAAGACATTCAATATCTTCATCAGTCACCTGGAAGATGGCATAGAGCGCACCCTCAGCAAGTCTGCAGATCACTCCAAGCTGCGGGGAGTAGTAGAAGATATGCTGGAAGATTCAGAGTGACCTCGACAAATTGGGGGGTTGAGCCAAAAGGAATCTCATGCTGTTCAATAAGGACAAGTGCAAAGTACTGCACTTAGGATGGAGCAATCCCATGCACTGGGACAGGCTGGGGACTGACTGGCTGGGCAGCAGCTCTGCAGAAAAGGACCGGGGGTGGCGGGGGGTGGGACACGACAGTGGACAATAAGCTGAAGATGAGCCAGCAGTGCGCCCTGGTTGCCAAGAAGGTCAGTGGCATCCTGGGCTGCATTGGTAGGAGTGTTGCCAGTAGGTCAAGGGAAGTGATTATTCCCCTCTATTCAGCACTAGTGAGGCCACATCTGTGTCCTGTGTTCAGTTTTATGTCCCCCACTACAGAAAGGATGTGGACAAATTGGAGGGAGTCCAATGGAGGGTGACAAAAGTGGTTTGGGAGCTGGGGGACATGACTAATGAGGAAAGACTGAGGGAACTGGGCTTATTTAGTCTAGGGAAGAAAAGACTGAGAGGGGATTTAATTGCAGCCTTCAACTCCCTGCAGGGCGGTTCAAAAGAGGATGGTGCTGGACTGGTCTCAGTGGTGACAGATGACAGAACAAAGAGCAATGGGCTCCAGTTGCAAAGGAAGTTTAGGTTAGATATTAGGAAGAATTTTCTCATGAGGAGGGTAGTAAAACACTGAAACAGGCTACCCAGAGAAGTGGTGGAAGCTCCATCCTTGGGGGGGTTTCAAAACCTGGCTAGACAAAGCCTTGGCTGGGATGATCTAGTTGGGGCTGGTCCTGCTTTGAGCACAAAGTTGAACTAGATGCAACCACCTGAGGTCCCTTCAAATCCTCATTTTCTATGATGCTATAACTGTCTCTCTCCAGGACAAGCGCAGATAGAGGCAAATGGCTGTTCCTTCCAAGTGATAAATGGGCACAGAAACAGGAACTGCTGCAACCTAAGCTGCAATCTAAGACTTCCTTGCCCCTGGGAGATCTTGCATCACAGCAGTGAGAGCTGGGGGTGGTGCATGGAAAGCAACTCATCCTCCTTAACAGCAGGTAAAAGCAATACCTGAACAATTCTCTTGACTCATCTGAGGCAAACCTCAGACAGGGCAGAAGAGTAGCATCTGCATTGGGTGTTCGTGCCATGTGTTAGGATGGAGAGAAGGATGTAGCTGGCATGTGGGGCAGACTGCTACCAACCTGCAGGGGGTGAAGTGTAGGGACACAGCACACCTGAACACGTGTGGGTCATAGAGGACCAGGTGCAATGAATTCTCCCCACACAGTGTCCAGACTTCCTGGAAATACCACTGGCTTCAGATGCATGACCCACATTTGCCCCGTTGGGGGCTGTCGCTGATCCATCCACTCGCATCACTATCAGTGGCTCAGCACAACCCAACTACCCCACTCTACTCATTGCAGCCTACTACACAGCATAGGAGGTGCATGAAGGCCAGAAAACCCACTAAAACTAATCCTGAGCTAGTAAAAGTAGAATCAGAAAGTCCCTTTCAAGGCCGGGATCTCATTAGTCCACAGCAGTACAGCTTGCTGTTCTTATACCATCCCAGACATGCCTGTCCAGTCCCACGAAAACCTCCCATGAAGGGGATGCTACAACTTCCCTAAACAGCTCGTTTTACATCCAGGGAACTGTGCACCCTCTCTCCTTCCTCAGGAATTGCTCTTGAAACGAGGAGCTCTTCAGGGGATGGACTGTGCCTCTCTACAGTCCTTACAACAATGTACTTCTGATCCAGGATTGAGGGCCCTGGCCTGCTACTGATAGGAACAATGAATAGGTCTAATGCCACACTGTTTTGCACCCTGTAATGAGGCTGGCAGCAGCAGAACGGTATCTCCAGCCCTATCCGTGTATTTGGCATAAAACTAGCGAATCTACCAGTACTGAGCTCTGCTGTCTTTTCAAGCATGGCCTGATCTAGAACTGTCTTTGGCATCCTTTAGCATGCTGCCTGCTGGGGTCCCAGATCCCAGCGTCTCAGCGTGGGCAGCAGAACCCTATCGATGCCACATCCTGCTGGAAGCACACAGACAGCAGGTGCACGATGCAGACCCCTCCTTGGGTGGAAACAACCTGACCCGATTCACTCTCTTCCCCCAGCAATGAGTCATCCTGCAGTGACTACAGCAATTCAGTCACAGATTAGCCCATGGGCACTGTTGTTTTGACCACAGATCCCCAATCCAACAGCCGCCCTGTTGTCAAGGAAGTTTGCAGCATGGCGCCTCCAGCATGAGAGGAGAGACAACATGGCTGGCTATGAAATCTGTTTTAGAAATCAGAGCAAGAGAAAAAACACACGAGTCCACAACACAAAATCATATCCTCTGGGGCATGTGTGGGCAAGGAACGAGGGCTCAGCCACTTCACCCCGATTTGCCAGGGGCAGCTGGATGCGACTTCCTGTGACATATGAACAAGCTCGTTGCCTCCTCAAAGCCACCATTGCCTTCCATGCACCCACCCAGACCATTATGGACATAATTGACTCTTGCCTATTTTCCCCTTCTAGGGCACAAACCATGGTATAACAGACACTGAACTTGATTTGATGTTGGCTCATGTGCTCACTAGTTCAGGTTGATCATCCTGAGCTTGGGGAGACTGAAGGAAAAAAAAATCAAAGAGGAGTCTTTTCTGATCTAATTCAGAGAAGGGACAAGATGTAAGCGGAGTTACATGAAGGATAAAAGCCCTGGAGGTGTTGTACTGTGTCACAGTGCATCAGGCTTTGCTGAGCAGCCCCATGTGAACTCCATTGTACAATTCAATTCAGTTCTTTCACCCCTTCTTCTCTAATAACTCTGAATAGTAATTCACCTCTCCTGCCTCCTGCCCAAAACTAAGGCAAAGAAAGGGGTTTTACTTTCTACTAAGAAAGTCATTTAACAAGTAGCACTTGAAACACAAACTGCTGCTGCGGAGGTACTCAGTCTCACTCAAAGTGAAAGGATTCAGGTGCCCTAACTAAGCTCTCCTCTATGGAATAAACACCCTATGCAAGAGAGATGCCTCCATCCGCAGCCTCCTGCAGTGACTCCTGCTCTGTTTGAGAGTGAGACCCTTCCACATACTGGCAGTCTGGTGCATGAAAACAGCCAGCAAGGAGGAGAACCCCAATGGAGGTCCACATTGGACCTGGATGGACCCAACTGTGGCCTATTTACACCTTTTGCATTTGTGTGCAGATCCCATTTTATCCTGGCATGAAGGATACCTCTGCATGCCAGGCAGCCTGTCTTGGGTCACAAAGCAGTGCTGCATAGGCAGTGAGAGAAAGCTACCAGCAGTGCTGCATGCCAGCCCTTCCCTTCCTAGCCCTTGCATGATAGCTCCTCTCGGAGGTTGTGGCATGTCAGCCTTTGGGGAGCAGCTGGAGGCATCATCATGTGTTGTACCACGTGCAGAGACTGGTAATAAGACTTGCGGCCTGGCAGGGTGTCAGAGCTGGCATGCAGCCATTAATGCCATTCTAGAGGAGTGCAAATTGAAGAATTACACACCACAACCATGTTGGCTTTGACCTGGGCACTGATTTCAGAGCAGAGGTAATACCTAACTACATGAGCTTTCAGCAACTTCCAGAGACCGAGCTGCCAATGCGATCTGGAAATGCTTCTGCCTTGGACAGCAGTGCTGTGTACAAGACTCATGAAGAAACCCATGAACCTGCTTCTCAGTTGCACTAAACTTTGTGTTCTATATGCCACACTGGCACATTTACAGGTTGTCCTGAATTCTAATCCCAGCTCTGTCACTGGCTCTCACTGGAGCCTTGGTCAGGTCACTTTCTACCCGTGACTCAGTTTTCCCATCTGTAAAAACAGAGGTGATGCCAGTGGTGCCTCTCCTAAAGGGAAGGATGCCTTGAGAAATGGTTAATGCTAAAAATGGCTAAGAGGTGTTCCTGTGTCATTCATTCCCCCACCGCGCACACACTATTTACTGCTTCCACACTGAATTACAACCTCATGGGAGTCAAAGATGTTGGCAAAGCGTGAAACCAAACCAATAATGAAAAATACCTTTGTGACCATGGCTGTGTTGTGAAAAATTCATGCTTATTCCAGGCATCTGATTGCAGGAATGTGAAATAATCCATTTTCTGGCTCTTTTGCTGGCCACGAGGAACTTAAGTGCTGAGATCTTCAGCAATTCCTCTCCTACCCAGGGCTGAGCCCCCAGCAGGCCCACACTAAGACGTCTCATGCTATTCCAGGCAGCCTAGAGGATGCCAACCACTAGGAACAAAGCTTGGGACTTTGCCCTGGTTTCTATAGGCTCATCTGTCAGCTGGGCTTGGATGTGTCTAAGCTCTGGTAAACAGACTGATAGTTCATGGGATAAATCACACAGGCTTACATGATGCTGTTGGAAGCCCAGCTGTGTTTTTCCTTGGGATTAATAACCACCAGGGAGAGTCTTGGCTTTGGGCTGTTACCCTTGGCTGTCCAAAGACATTCTAGGAAATTGAGACTGAACTGAGATTATTATAATGGACAATATTGGAGAGAGCACAGCATTGCAAATCAGACTACAATTCTTCTGTCTCTTGCAGGACATGAGTTATTCCCTGGGGATCGCTACACCCTTAAAGATTGGTCTCAAAATGGCCATCACCCGGCACCCTGCAAGTCACTTAGGGGCAGATCTGCAAGTGCCGTTAGGTGCCTAAGGATGCAGATGTGCTAAACTGTGCTCTGTGCATATAAAAGACCTGTTACAGTCAGGGTGAGGGAGTGACCCTAATTAAAGCTCATGTTTTGTTGTCATAATGGCAAATGTCACTGTAAACCTTTGAACCGCCAGATGGCAATTTCCACCCTCTGTCTCTATGCCTACTAATTTATTGGACTAGCATAACAATGTCCAATTGCCAGCTAGTAAGAGAAGGAAGTCATCTCTCAAGATTATAGTGTTATTGGATTGATATATTTTACAACTAGATACTACGGCCATAAAGAAGATATTTTTAAAGGATGAAAAACCTCCCAAATTACTTTGCCTGCACATGGCATATCACTGTAGGACACTGAAATGAATTAATGCAAACTTTGCAATGACTATAACAGCACTTTGCTCTCAAATCACATCTGGTATCCAAAAATCTGTGGGTATTTTACAAATCCGAGGGAGCTGATTTTCAAAGATGCTAAGCACACTTCATATCAGCAGACCTGAAATGAAGCTGGGAACACTGGGTCTTAGTTACCCAAGTCTCACTGTGTACCCTGGATATCATCCCCATTTTACAGATGGGGAAACTAAGTCACACAAGGGCTGTGTGATTTCTCCACCTTTACAGAGTATGAAACTGGCAACTCTGGGAAATGAATGCAGGCATCCTGATTCTCCACTCCACGCACTAATACCATGACAATAATTTCCTCCCAGAAAACTCAAGTAGTTGACTGGCTGCCTTGCTTCTGAAGTCATATTCTTGCCAATCCAGCTGAGTTGAAACCCAACTGCTGAGAGTACTAAAGGGTGGAAAATATTGTAATGCCACATATAAAAGAAATAGTATCTTACTGTGTAAAATAAACATGCTAGAGGGCAGGGGGGATTTTAGAAAAAAAACAAAAAAACAAAAACACACACACACTTTTCCCCTTAAGTTCGTGCGATCCACTTACTCAAAATATGGGAAAGGTGAATAAGGCAGTGGGTGCATAACACAGATCCAGCAGATACACAGCACCCTTGAGTCATGCTTTCATGGTTGCTGGAGTTACTTACATACCTACTTACATTCACTGGACAAGGTAACTCACCTGTGGGGCGATGGGGTTTGCTTTCGTGCAAGTTCCTCTTAGTTATGGCTGGCTGTACGTTTGGTCTGACTGCTGCTTCAATTCAAGTTTAGTGCTTTGTCTTTGCCAATTGTACAAGGTCCTTCTGAGAGGCACTTTATACATTTTTAAGCCAATAAATCTGTATGTGGGTGTGCATGTGCACTGGAAAAGAAAGGCACTTACCGATATGCCTAGCACTTCACTTAAACGTATGCCTCGATTTTCAGGCACTTGGCACCCAAACACACCCCTAGTATTCTCCATGGGAGCTGCTAGGTGCCAAGCACTTTTGAAAAATCATTCCTTCAGATGCCTCAAGACAGAACAGAGTGTTTACTCTTCAGCTTGTAGGTTT
Source organism: Crocodylus siamensis (assembly GCF_052110815.1). NCBI lineage: Eukaryota > Metazoa > Chordata > Crocodylia > Crocodylidae > Crocodylus > Crocodylus siamensis. The sequence continues at coordinate 21,951,211 of NC_143408.1, read as the reverse complement.
GATCCATGCAGCTCCAAGAGTCTCACAGCCTCCAGGCTTTCCCAAGCAAACATCCATCTCAGTGTTATACTTGGTTCCTGCCAGTCTGTTCTAATCGCCTAGAATCTTGAGACTTCAGCCGTTAGACACTGCAGGGCCAATTCCCCCCTGTGCAAAGGCAAAGGAGGCTACCATCTCCAGTGGAAGGGATTTTATACAGGCAAAAAACAAATGACAGGGTGCAGAGAAGGGAAGGATGGAGCCATGCATATGGTAAATGGAATAACTGACTGAGGGAGGAGCAGTCTGCTGTTCCAAGACTTTTTTTTTTTTTTTGGGGGGGGGGGGGGGGTGGCAGGGGGAGGCTCGGAGCAGCTGCCAAGCTCTGTAAAAGCCTGGGGAAGTATCAAGGCACATGTGCCTAGCTTTAAGTGACTGGGCATAAAATTCATGGGAGGTATGTATTTTTTAGTGCATTACTCAGGACCTCATGGTTTCTCAGGTCTGTCATTACAATGTTGTGCATCACAGTGGGACTGCCTATATATTTTAATTCTTACCTACTACTATTGTAGGTATGGCTTATGAATTTGCTCTTGGCAAGTCTGGCAATTCTTTTGGAGGCTGATAGATACCCTGTGCTTCTTTTGCTATTTTACTTCCCCCTCCTTTTATTTAGCATGTAGGCCTTCAGTAAGGCGGTGTTTATGAACAGCTGTCATAGCAAAACTCAGACCTGGGTGCAGTCAGCAAGTGTGGCTGGATAACAAACACCTGTGGCAGTATGAGGTGCCCATCTATTTACTTGTGCTGCTAGCACAAAGCTCACACTCCTGTAGGAGCACAGGGTAGCTTTGGGCTAAACTTCCTGCTAGCCTACGTGAATGACACATTCACAACGAATCCTGAAACGGAGACAGAGCAAGACAAAGGAATAGGCTTTTACCCTTGCACGCAACCAGGCCTCAGCTCACCATGTCTTGCCCAGAAGATCTCATGAAGCAGTTGTGTAGGACTCCGATATGCTATAATGGTTATTCTGCCAAAATTAGTCTCATCTTTAATAGCTAGGAACTGAAAGAACAGCTTTTACATCTAACGGGCTATTAGCGCACCCTTCTACAGACAGGGGCCACTTAATGTAAGGTCCATATCAAAAATGTCTGGTGAAAAGACCAAAATGCCAATTGAAACTTGAAAAGTGGTTTCCAATTTTTAGATTCTCCCCTCCTCCCCCCCAAAACTGTTCAAACACTTCCTCTTAGCTGAGCTCATGAAGAGTAAGGGCAAACACCGACCTATACTGTATATCCCTCACCATCGCCAGAATAACCAATGCTATTGTCTGAATTAGCCTACGCAGATCTGTCAATGCATTGACCATTCACCTCTCACTTGAACACAAGATCTGCTTTTGTCAGAGAAGTGAAGACCACTTAGCATTGTACAATAAGCTATTGAAATTATGTAGCTGTCTAAACATTGCAAGTCAACACAGATCCTCAGGAACTGCATACAAGTAAGGGTGCATTTAAAGTTCAGAGATGAGAAGGAGGAACATGAGAGTCTGTATGTTATACTGTCAAGCGATAAGACTTGTTTGTAATGTAATATTTTATGCCCAGCAATGTGCGTCTCTGCACTGTACTTGCAGTGCCTGCCCTTCTGCTCATTCAAAGGCTTGTTATGCAGAGGGGTTTTGCTGTGCCCCCCATGCAACAATTTCAGCCAGCCTATAAAGAGTGCAATTCGCACAATTACAAAATCCTACCCCCAAAGAGGCCTAAAAATAGTGAAGCTTGGGGTTTTTGAAGCAGTCGAAAGGAACCAGGCACCCAGCTTTGAGGGAATACTGAAGGACACAGGGCCCAGTTTCTTATTTCACAACGTGCCTCTATCTATATCCCATTCCACCCTGCTCAAGGCCCTGAAAATCTGTTACTGTAAAAGGAGGGTGGTCTCCTTCCTACTCGCTGCTTTTTGCAATTTCGTTTTAAGGCTTAAATGAAGGCGTGTTACAAAAGCTGCCCCATTAACAATTTTTCTAGTACAGCTCCCTTAGAATGCTGTGAAAAATCACAGCACAACGCAAGGCTGCAATCATGTAACAGGCTTCAGTACCTGTCACAAAACAAGAGTTGTACTATTCAATTAAATAGGTACAGAGCAGTATAGGTCACAACCTTCCCAGCACTGGAATGCAGTCAGAAGTGGTTTAGTTATTTTTGTTAACTATTGTAGAAATTGAGCAGTTAAATAAGAATGTGATAGATCAGGCCCCGTCCAAGAAGCTTCATTATAACCTCCAATCTTTAGTGTACTGAAGATCCAAACAAGTCTAAATGAGCCTACAAATACAATATTCTTTTGTGATGTAGAGTGGCCTTTACTCTCTATGAAAAACTTGTTCTTTCTGGGTATGTTGGAAAGCCGAGACACAGAAGAGCCTCTCTCCTCCAAGATAAAAAACAGCTTGCTTGTGCCTAAAGGCACTTTTTGTCTCATTCCCCTTTCATGTTCCAAAAATCTGCCCTCATCTCTAAGAAGCCTCTCCACACCTTGGTCAATGCTGCCTTACTTCTTAAAATAGCTGTTGGAAAGTAGACTTCAATCTTGAATTCCCCCCTTGCAACATCCCCAATCCCCAGAACAAGTAGTCTAAAGCACAGAACAAACCATGAGGCACTGTAAAGTACTTTGTTATGCAAACCTACAAGTAACTGTGCAGAGCTGTATAACTGCTCTTTCAAGAGTCGCAAAGAAACCATCCTGTGAACAATAGCACATCTGGAGAAGAGACTGGAAATGGTAGTAACTATTTAACCTGCTCTGTATACATTTGAGAAACAACATCCATGTGGAAACAGGCTAAAGAAGGAGCCCCTCCCCTTCATATTGTCACCAAAAGTTGCCTAAAAATAACTCCTTTCACAAGGCAAACAGAACTACAAGAACTTTGAGAGAGTAGCCTGAGCTTTGTATGCTCAAGTAGCAATGCTCATAGGTAATGAAGGAGAAATGTGCTTCCGCTGATTCCAGAGGTTCCTAATTGCCATCATTAAGTGCATTGATGGTTGATCATCCCTATCAATGTAGGCTTTGAAGGAGGAGACAAGTTTAGAACAACAGTAGCAAATACTTGCAAATGCTTTCCAAAAACCAGCAGACACTGCTATCCTTAGGAACCACTCATACAAAGGGTAAAAACCTTGAATATAATGGCTGTGGATCCTGTAAACCGGAGCCTTGTTTGTTACTAGGGTTTTCAAATATTTAAAGCTATTGACATCTTCCTTGTGACTCATACTAAGTCCTAGTTATGTTCACCTGGGAACCGCCATTAAAAATGTATTTGCTGTTGTACATCCCACTTCTCTGTTCAGCATAGTCTGTGGATATATTAGTCAGTCCCAAGTTTAAGTCCACCTGGTCTAGGTCTAGCAAGTTCTTCTCTTCTACAGCTGTAAGGGGGGAATTTCATTTTTTTTTTTACCTGAAGTCTTAGAGAGAGTGCAAGCAGGGTACAAGACACATTGCTGGCAACTGCAGTTTTTAATTATGAGACATAGCCCATGGCCAACTTTAACTGCCTGTCATCTACGTTCCTACCTCTTCCAGAACTGCCCTTATCGCTTTCAACCGTTCCATAATACTCATGTTTCCCAGGGTGCCTGCAAAATGCTCTGGTGCAGTTAACAGAGAGAAGGCTGTAGCATCTGCTGACTGTAGTAGTCCCAATAGTCTCATTATGCTTAGGCATACAAACTTCCTTTCTCTACCTTTATTGTATTCACCTATTCTCTTCCACCAGGAAGTTAGACTGGGAGGGCTTTTTAAATGAGGATTATCCTGACTGTTATACATTTCCTATCATACTGTAGTTATGCCCAGCACAGTTGGCTCTGGCTCCCTTCAAAAAACAGTATTGGGGCTATTTCTGATAGTGTGTTCTCTAAATGATAGATACTCAGTACCAAGTACACAAAAAACACATTGTTGGAGACACCAAGGAAACCCATAATGTTTTTTGTTTTGTGCAAATACAGGGGCTCTAAAGGAAAAGATGCTTATAATATCCCCTAGCTCAAGTATCAGTCCAGCTATGAGAGATAGGGATCATTGAATTAATGAAAATACAAGGTCCCAAAACTACTCTAAGGTATTTCAGAATAACAGAGGCTCCCAAACCCACCTAGGTCTTTCAGTTATGAGGAACAAGAGATTCTGCAATTCTACATGGAGTCTAGCTAAACTGATCTGTTAAATCCTTTCCTTCCAGAAATGATTTTTCATTCTTTCTTTTCATGTTAATACTCACATAAGCAGGTCAGCTCCTAAGGAAAGCAGGAAGAAATTCATCCTTCCTTTTACTTACATTATAGGATTTGACCCACAGCTAGGGCACCTTGGCAAGGTATTATTCTATTAGATGCTTTTACAAACATATAGCAAAGAGATAGCCCTATTCCAAAGAAACCAAAATCTAAGCAGAAAGCTACAACTAAGCACTACAACACAGGAGTGGGATGTGCCTCCCTTATATCTCACTGCCTAGGAGTGGTCTGATTAAGTGATGAGGTGATGACAGCTGCTGAGATGCCCTAAAATAAGATCAGCTGGAATGACAAATAGTCATCTCAGCTACATCTGTATGAAAGCCATGGGATCTATTAGACTGAAAAAAAGAGAACTGGGATTTGGCTTTTTTTTTTTATTATGGGTTAACAACATTGAATTGTTTTATATAAAGCATCACCCCAAGACAGCTTTGCACACAGCTAGCCTGCTGTGCAACAATTGTTGATATGATGTCTTTTTAGAGAACATGATGTTGCAGGATCTCATAATGCATGCTGCACGCTGAAATTCAGAACCAGGTGAGAGCAATCAGAAATAATATGAGTGGGCCAATTAACCCTCTTTTTTCTAAGCAAAATAGAATCAGCCGCACAAATGTGCTGCCACTTTCATCTAGGAGAAAACAAGACAGCAAGCAACAGACTAGAAGACCAGTGATTAAGTGGAACTAATGTTCAGGGTGTTGTAGGGGGAAGTAGTTCTGTGTGGGTCTTTAACCCTATATAAAACCAATGTTCAGTATTGACTGTGAATCTCTTAAGTTGCTTGGAGGATGAGCTGGTAAATTAAGGGTTTTTTCCTGTGAATTTGGTTATTCTGTTTTAGTCCTTGTTACAACAGGTCTGGTTATATATTTAGCTAGTATCTTGGGGTATTATGAAAGCACAAGGATGCTTTGTTGCTAAATAAATGGCTGGCATATTACAGCAAAAGAGACTTTGTTGTCTGCTCTGATGCAAGGCACAAGACTCAATTTGATGGGGCTTAGGTGTTTCAGTTAGTTAATCTGCTCCATAACAGCAAAATGATCAGTCCACTTGTTGTAGAAGTGACCCATGTGTATAAAAGGGGCCTCTGTGATATTTGGTCTCTTTGGTTTAGTGGAGGGCTGTAATGGTGCGTAATAAACTGAAGTGTAATAATAAATATCAGCAAGGAAACCCTGTTCTCCTGGGGTGTGTATAGAAAGAAAGGAGAGTGGCTGGGAGATCCCATGTGCTAACTCTAGTCTGGCTGCACCTGGCTATCTGAGATGTATGGGTGTTCATGCTGTTCTCTCCCTCACAGATGTGATACCTATTGTGTTGAGCTGGTTTTGATCCAGAAGCTCAACACCTTTCCTTGTCCCCTCACTCCTAGATTCTGCTCCGTGATAGTGTTTCTATTTGTGTTGGTACGGCAGTGCCCCAGAGATGGGGAGCAAAAGCAGCAAGAGCAGACTCGGCATGATTTTTGAGAGACTGAGAGAGAGAAATGCCAAGAAGAATGTCATGGAGATCAAGAGACTACCAAAAAAGTTTGCGGCCCATCCTGTTGCAGAGGTAACACAACAGGCTCCCCGAGAAGTTGGTGAGGCCCAGCTTGCAGAAACAACTGTGAAAAAGCCTCGTGAGGTCCAGGCTCCCACAGTAGAAAGGGGTGAGAGCCAGGTTATGGTAACAATTGTTCACGAAGAAACTGAAATGACTGGTGAGACCCGGATGAATGTACAGGCTATGCTAGTGATCCCTCAGGAGGTAGAAGCTCAGTCTGCTATGAAGACCTCCCAAATTGGTGAAAGCCAATCTCTTATGGAAACCGAGTCCCCACAGGTCGCAAGGAACCATGATCTCAATCCTGTTGCCGAGCCCAGAGAAATGACCAAGGTGCAGCTTGTTCCACCAAGCCCACAAAGTGATCTCAATAATGTTTCATCCCTTCTTACATCTGGACACGGTGGTGAGGTGCAGGATGGCTCAGTGATGGCACACAGCTCCACAGGAAGAGCCCCAGAAAACCCTGATGCTCCCGTGACGGCAGGGGAGAGTGAAATGCAGCTCGCTGCACTGCCTAGGCATGCAGTTTCCCAAGGGATGGGTGAGGTACAACCAGCCACAGGGACTTCAAAGGCTAGTAAGACCCATGCTCTTGCAGAGTCTGAGTCTTTAAATGCCAGAGAGATTGGCATGGCTCCTTCAGCAGTGCCTGCGACAGGGGAGACTGATAACCTTGCGATGGCACCATGCATACAGATAACTCCCTGTGAGACTGAACCTACTGTTTGCAGTCTCAGTGCCACTACTGAGACCCTGCCTCCTAAAGCCAACTTGGAAGATGCAGCTGAACCCCAGGCCATGGACCATACTGTACAAGAGACCAGTGAGGTGGTGATTACTGTGAGAGCCAGGCAAGAGGGTCTCCTAGAGACTGAGCCCCAGCTTCCCACCATGACCATGCTGGAGACTGCCTGTGTAACAGAGCCCAGTTTCATGGCAGAGATGACACCAAAGCATTCACAAAGCTCTACTGAGACCCAGCCTGCTTCACAGACTGTACCACAAGCAACTGGCAAGGCCTGGCTTGCTGAAACTGGGATCCAAACTACTGCAGAAGATGGCACAGTTGATTGTATTGTAGAAGCAGTGGAGACCTGCCCTTGTCCTACTACACAGATGGCCCTAGCAGCCAAAGGGGAGACTGAGACCCAGATTGCTGCTAAAACCTCTAGAGACACAGAGGCCTTGCCCAGTATAAAGTCTGCAGATGAAACTGCAGCCATGCCTGAGGACCAGGCTTCTGTACATCCCATGATGGGAAAGGGCAAGGCCCAAGCTGTCCTGGATGCTGCAGAGGAGACCCAGCCTATGCAGCACAGCATACAAGCCACTGAAGTGCAGCTCACTTCGCAGGCTATGGAGAAGACTGGCATGCAGGCTATTCTGTCAACACCATGTGAAGCTGAGCTTGCCATGGGGGAAAGGGAGCTCTGTCCTGCTGTAGATGCTTCTCTAAAGGCAACGGAAGAGATGGGGGAGAGCCTGCCTGGAGCACAGGGGGCTGGTGTCCAGTCTGCAGATGCCTTTAGAGAAGATGAGCCCCATCTTGTTGCGGAGATGGCTCAAGGCACCACAGAGGTGACTATGGCCCAGTCTGCTGCACTGAACACAGAGGAGATGAGTAAGGGGCAGCTGAGAGCACAGACAACAGGGGACTCTGAAGCATGGGTTTCTCCAAGGACCATACCGGAGCCCACAGAAATCTCTGGCCTGGCCCAGTCTATTAAAGAGACTGCACAAGGCACTGTAGAAAGGACTGAAAGTCATGCCACTGGAGCAAGTGAAGTAGCCCATCCTGTTGAGATAATTACAGAAGCACCACCAGCTGCCAGCATCCCAGAAGGAGCTGGGACCACAGAATCAAAGGGTGGGAAAATGGGTGCCAGTTCCCAGGGTGCAAACACTATCTTAGAAGTGAACAAGGAACAGCCTGAGGAATGTAAGCCCAATCTGGAGCCAGAACCACAGCAGATCATGGAGCAAAAGCAAATGGCTTTGGTCCCTAAAACTTGTGAGCCCATCAGTGACACTGCAAATCTGCAAACTGTAGAAGCTCCTCCAACAGGACTTTCCATGAGTGGTGTGAAGGACAGGCATGAAAAGGCCGAGGGTCCTGCCACCCCCCCAGCAAAGAACAAAGGAGCCCTATCTTCTGACATCAGTCCTAGCAACCATGGCCCCGTCTCTCTTGAGAAACCATTCCCAAAGGATGCAGCTGATCCCATTCCTGTGGCAGTGGAGCCTGCAGCTTTGTAGACCCGCTGACCGAACTGAAGCTGCTGCCTTGGTGATCCTAAACTACCATTCCTGGCTGTAATAACCTGCTTTTGGTCAGTCTCAATCCCCACCCAGCCCTTGTGCAACTTCAAGAGCATAACCTACCTTTAACTGTCTCTGGGCACAGCTCCCCTCCTGTAGCTGCACCAGCATCACTGCCTTTGCCATGGATTTGTGCCAGTAGGGTTCGGAAATGCAGTCTTCACAAGCAGTCACTTCTTTTAGACTGGTGCAGACTTTATTTGTGTGGCTCTTTCTGTTGTTCAAGGGCACTCCCTGTTTTCCCCCAACACTACTCTACTCTGCTGTCACAGAACACAGCCGCTTAATTCCTGGCAAGCGTTTTCCTCACTGTTCTGTAAATGAGCCTCCCTAGAGCTCTTGTGAGCTACTGTGTATCATGGTGGTTGCATCTACACTCTCTCTCCCCACCACAAATTAAGGCCAGTTCTCCATCGCAGACAGACGCTACAATTTACAAACAGATCCTTTTTCTAAAGGACATAGTATGTACAGTTGGTGCATTTCCTTGTGGAGTGGTGCAGGTGAGAGAGTGTAGACCTACTTGCTGCAATGTTGTTGGAGTCTTGAAATAATAAAATAGTAATTTCTGACACCCCTCTGCTCTCTGTGAAGTCTTTTCCAGAATCCTATTGCCCGGGTCTGCTGCAAGAAGAAGCATGCATTGCTGGATATGTAAATCAAGTACGTCATGGCACAAGATACTGTATTACATGGAATAGCTTGCAGATGCCCTAGAAACCTGCATGCAACATGCAGCTGACAATAGAAGGGTGAATTCTAACACCCTTTGGTACTCTACTTAGCTAAAGCTGCTTCCTTCACAGAACAAGAGAGAACACCCTCTTTCCCCTGTTGGCCATCCTATTACGGCCTCTGCTGTGGCCCCTTAGATGGGGTGGCAGCAGTCTTTTGGCATCCCTCAATACTCTGTCCTCGGTTTCCGTTCTAGTCCTCCAGGTCAAATCAGCATTTCTTATATTAGTCTAAACCTAGAAGAAAAATACCAGACATGTAAGGGTGTGAGAATAAAGCCTGAACCTAGATGAAACTGTATGATGTGTCCTCTAGTTATACCCCATAGTTAAAGCTGGAGCACTCTGTTTAATCTCTCAGTCCCAGGGAGATGGAAAGAGAGACTCCTTGTATACACTAATAACAATTCACTGTCTTTCTACTACTCTGACTTTGTGCAAAAATTAAAATCAAGCAATTAACTTTTCTCCAGGGCCCATCTCTTTAAATCCATTCTGTTCTTCCATAACTGAAATGTTTTCCAAGCAGTGGGCTATTGGGTGTGATTAGATTACTGCAACTTTCTATTCATACCCCTTATTTAAAATGGCATCCTTGAGATGCATTGCTATGTTCTGCTTTGCCTAATGACATCTCCAGCTTCCTGTACCACCATGAACCTTGTCCTTTCAATCAATATGACTTCAGTGGTCATAATGGTCATCTACTATGTCACTTCTTTTGCCCTAGACTATAGTTTTAAGGAGCTCATGCATTGCTTTTTCTTTTTTCCTATCCCCTTCACTTGAACTGTCCTTATTCTACTAGGTTCCATGGAACATGTTTTAAGGAAATTTAGGTTGGGTATTGGGAAAAACTCTCATGAGACAGGTAGTAAAGGACTAGAACAGGTTACCCAAAGAAGCTGTGGACTCTCCATCCTTGAAGGTTTTTAAGACCAAGCCTTGGCTGGGATGCTATAATTGGGGATGGTCCTGCTTTGAGCAGATGATCTCCTGAGGTCCCTTCCAACCCTAATTTTCTATGCTTCTGTGTTTTCAGAGGCATTTAGGTTCCTAAAATACAGACAAGGCCTAGAGGGCTTGTCCAAAGTACCTCATGGAGAGAAAAACTGCTAGATCTCTGAACCTGTAGGTGCCAAAAATGAGGCCCATCAAGCTCCATGCTGCTGTTCAAGTGAAGGGATATGAGAGAAGCTGCCTAGAGTCCCATCCCAGGGTAAGGGAGGTGGCAAACAGATCTGCATCCTAACCACAGCAGTGACCCTAGACACAGTGGGAATGTAGCCCTGGCCTGTCAGTAAATCAGCACAAATGCATAGTGCAATCCAAAGCTTTGTATTCTAGCTTGTGTTGTCATACTTGCTCTCCACACTACTAAAGTCTTAAAATCAGAGCACCCTTAACACCGTATAGCCTAAATGGATGCTTTAGCAATGTATACAAAAGATGCAAGGGTTGAATTAAAGCCAGACATGGAAAAGTCTACAGGTATACACAGGAGTTGTCATTTATGCAACTGTGCATTGTTAACAGCGTATTAACAGGGGGACGTCCTTATCTTGCTCTACCAAAAATCCCCGAGAAACTGCTCCGCAACTGAAAGTGGTCCAACAAGAAGAGAAACAGCTGGCATTGGGGTTGGCAGCTTGTCTGAAGGAAGCCTCTGCATGTGAAAAAGTGTGTCCAAGTTGGGCTAGGTGGTATGCAAGTCCTTTACTACTCTAGCCAGAGTCCTGGGGTTGTAGTAATTTTCCAGAGCTTACTGGAACAACCAAACCTTGGGACATTGACCTCAACATTGTGCTGTACTGTGCTAGGTTTGTTGCTCCACCACGGCAACATCATCATAATTGTAATTAGCAAAATAATAAGAATAATAACTGGGACCCAATATAAGATTCCGGTGTACTCAGCAATTGAAATGATGCCACATTATGAGCTTCCTCAGTGGGAATGGTTCCTGTATCTACAAATATCCTGCAAAAAGGAGCACATGAAAAGAGAAGTCTATGTATATTTGCAACTGGTCTCTAACATATACTTTGCCTAGTGATTATGACCCAATCCTAGTCTATTATTTAACATTTTTGAGGTAAAATGCATACCGCATAATATTGCTTTTATAATATGTTAAAAGGTTTCCAAATACTTAGTCCCACAGATACATTTTTGCTGGGGCCAATATTTGTCCTAGGAAACAAACCTTAAGCAAATGACAAGTCATTGATATTCAGCAATCACTGTTCTACAGCCTAGGGTACAGAAAGATATAAAATGTATGTCCTATAAAAGGCTATAACTCTTCATCCAGTCACCAAATCCACTGAGCATCTCAGTCATGAGTTTGTGACAAAATCAAATTTTGTCCCTTGCAAATAATGATCTAGAGGGAACAAGGCAATGGACCATTCTGTTGGCAATTTCAGCTTCCAGTTGTTGGATCTATTCAAGGGCAGTTTTAATTTGACTGTTTGCATTCTTCAGATAAATTGAAACCAAACAACAAAAACATAAAAGTCTTTATGGGAAACTTAGAAGAAACCTATAATCCTGTCGTGACTTAATATCAGTGTGAGTATGACCTACTTGAAGGTGGTATAGAAAACACCCTACTTCTACTTCAAGCTAATGGAGTTATTTAATTAGAACACAAGGTAGACATAGGTAGATAAAAGTCAGCATTACTGGAAAACCCCAAAATTCAAAACTATTGATTCTCAAAAACATTATAAAACTGGTTTAAATTCATGAGGTTTTTTATTTTTTTTTAATGGGGGAGTCTTTTTGTTTCTTTTCTAGTTTCTTAGGTTTTTTTTTTTGGGGGGGGGTGTCAATATTCAAGATGTTTTCATTAAATCACTTGATTCCAAGAACTGAGCTTTTATGGATAATATGAAATGTCAGGACGGTTGGCAACACTGGATCCAGACTTTGATGATGACCCATCGCTAGGTCCATTTCACAGAAAACAAAATGTAATTCAGAAGGTGATTGTGCTGACTTCCTACACTTAAAAAAATGAATCCTTTGTTTGAATCAAGAACCAGTGGTGAATAAAAAACTAAAGCCTGGACAGTGTCAGATGAAGTCCAAAAAAGGCCCAAAGCATCAGATTCATAAGGATCTAAATCTTGTTTAATAATTTCAAGAATGAACATACAAAGACACACAAGGTAGGGTTTTTTATTCCCTGAGATAAAGGCTAGTAGTATCACAAAATGTGTATCACAGAACTGGAGTAGGGCAAGCTAATTCATTTGATCTCTCTTGCATGCACCACAAGCTTCAAAACATGCCCAGAACTTGTCACGGTGCTTTTGCCTTTATAGTCACCAGATTATGTCAGAAAAGCACAACAATTTTCCTTTTAATATTCTGGATGTGCTCCTCTCCTTGGGTGCCACTGCTCCGTAGTGGGAAGGTCTATATGAGACTCTTACTGCACAGTACCCTACTAACACTGTACAGTAGCATGCTGGGCAAAACCCATGCCAATACACTACTGTCCATTGCTATTAGGCTGCTATGCAGTAAGTGTCACTAAAAACTGTGAGCCAGCACTACTGTGCAATAGCGCACATTACAGGCAACCCTCGGACTTACAACATAATTGGTTCCTGAAAACTGCATCTTAAGTTGAGACGTTGTAACTCAGAATGGTTTTTCGCATAGGAAACGATGTTATAAATGGGGATTGGTTCCTAAACCAAGGCCCAATTACCCTATTTTCACCAAAAATAACCCAGAATTTTGTACTCAATCAATTATAGATGAATAATATAGCTACATTAATGCATTTATATTGTAAATAGAAATCATATTGATTTGGAAGGACTTCTTCAAGGTGACTGCTGGACTTTTTGAAGGGCTCCTGGATGGACTTTTTGAAGGGCTCTTAGCTGGAGTCTTCTCAGGAGTCTTGGCTGCAGGTTTTTCTGGAGCCTTGTCTGCTTCCTTAAAGAAAGTGTCCAAGCAAGATTGGACAGACGTTCCCTAGGGACATGGGAGACGCAGTGAACTTGTTCAGTGGCCTGGCATTGTGTCACATCAAGCATAGTAAAGTTGAAACTAATGTCAGAAAGTTGAAATGGGGTGTCGATTTATAAACATTGTAAGTGCAAAACGTTGTAACTCAAAATGTTGTAAGTCGAGGACTGCCTGTACTGCTCAATGAATTAGTACCTGGGTAACCAAGTACTAAACTTGATGCACAGTAACTAGGGCACATTAATGAGCGTGTAGATGTGCCCGGTGAGTGATAAAAGCAAGAGTGGTGCAACCAGCGGGGAGAGAGAAATGGGGATGGTTCTTCACTCTAAGCTGCTTTTTTAAAACAATGTGCCATTGTATTATCCAGGAACAATATGACTTTATCCTTATTTATTTCTATGATCTTTGGTACTTCTGAAGTAAAATATGGTTCTGAAACTAAGATATGCTATTCTATGCTGGGAAACTGGGGTGTATGTGAATTGTCTACAGGCAAATGCTGAATAGCAGAGGAGAGATGAGGAGGAGCCTTATAAACTGGTAATGGCAAGTACTGCATAAAAGTGACGTTCAGATGTTGCATATGATTAAAGGTGATTGGATTATGAAAGAAAATGGGGCATGATTATTGGTTGGATTGTTGCACTCAGCAAGTAGTCATCAATGGCTCAATGTTTTGTTGGAAGGATGTATCAAGTAAGGTTTCCCATGGGTCTGTCCTGGGTTCAGTAGTGTTTGATATATTCATTAGTGATTTGGATGATGGGATTCAGTGCATGCTCAGCAGATTTGTGGATGACACCAAGTTGAGTGGAACTGAAGATGCTCCAGACAGTAGGTAGGCCTAGGATCCAAAATGACCTGGGCAGGATTTCAAAATTTAATCAGATGAAATTCAGCAAGAACAAGTGCAGAGTCTTGAACTTGGGACAGAATAATGGCATGTGCAAGTACAGATTGATCACTGAGTGGCCAGGCTACAGTACTACAGAGAAGGAGCTGGAGGTTACAGTAGACCCACAGGTCCCTGAGGAATGATGCAGGCTGGATCTGGCATGCAAGGTGGTATGGGGCTGATCCTGGCAGAGGAGCCAAGAAGGGGTAGTGCAGGTCTTGATCCTGGTCAGGCCTGGGCAACCCCACTTCACTCATTGGAACTGGGGGCCAAAAATGTTAAGCACCCCTACAGTAGACCCTAAAATGAATATGAGCCAACGAGACAAAAGCCAGGAGCATCCTGGGTTGTGTTTCCAGGAGGATCGCTTGCAATTCAAGGGAAATTATTCTTCTGTCCTGTTCAGCACTGGTGAGGCCTCACCTGAGTTGCTGTATCCAGTTTTGGGCTTCACGCTTCAAGAAGGATGTACACAGATTGGAAAGAGCACAGCTCAGAACAAAGATGATTAGAGACCTGGGAAGCGTGACTCATGAGGAAAGGCTGAAAGAGCTAGGGTTATTTTAGTCTGAAGAAGGGTAGGAAAGGTGGGGTGTTGATCAGTCTTCAGATACCTGAAGGGAAATTATAGTGAGGATGGTGGTGGGCATTTCTCTGTGACTGTAGGGAATAGGACTAGTAGGAATGGCCTCAAGCTGCAGCAGAGGAAACGTAGGCTGGAGATGGGTAGGCACTTTCTGATTATGAACGTAGTCAAGCACAGGAACCGGTTGCTTAGAGAAACTGTGGGATCTCCATCCTTGGAAGATTTCAACAGCGAGTTGGACAGATGCTTGTCTGGGGTGGTTTAGTTGGGGATGATCCTGCCTTGAACAGGGGGCTGGACTAGATGACCTGGTGAGGCCCCTTCAAGCCCTACTTTCCTGTGATCCCATGATCCTGAAATATATGTGATGGCAATTCTTTCAACTCAGTGGCTGAAATCTGATCTATGCCGATAACTCAAACCACTTACATCGTTCTCTCTAGTTAAAATAATACTGATGGAGCAGTGACAAAAGTCTTCAAAGAAAGGTAGACTTCCAGGGCCTAACAAATCTGCTCTCCACATGGCCTTACCGAGTCAATATAAGTGTAGGAGAGAAGCTTTTTCCTTAAGCTCTGACTGCATAGCTTTTCAAAACCAGCCTCATTTAAAACTGTCTTTTAAAAACACCCTATTAATCAGCAGTGTGAGATGCAAGGCAGTCCTCTCCTGGGCTGCTCCTGGGTCCGTTTTCCCTTTTAAATGGAAATGAGGAAAGAAAGCACCTACACACAGGTGAAACTATGAACTTTAAAGGACTCAGTAAAAAGAAAAAAAGCAGAAAGTGCCTCTGATCCCTCTGTTTTAGATTACCTCAAAGACTGTAATGCTCTAGCATGCGGGACAGCCGTAACAATGCTGAATGCAGTCTTGGCATGTCTCTAATGGCTGTCTTATGCGTAACCATGGGGCACTTCATTCTTGTCCCATAGCAAAAATGTTTCAATCACTTGATGGTGGCATACCGTGATACTGCAATGTCTGGCTGGAATATTAGTCCTTTGAAGTGATGCTCTGGTCTAATTTCTGCGCACTAGTGGCTAATATGGACTGGCTGCTCCAGGAAGCTCCTAATTTATTTCCTGGTATATAACTGCAGTTATCAGGTAGATAAAGTATCTTGTATCTTTCTGTTACAGATCTCCCACTGGTCACCAACAGTCTCCAAAACAAACTGTGCCCCCTGTAGCAGAAGCTAAGGCTCTTGAAGGAGAAGCAAATCATTTGCCAGAGCTGAGCTGCTGCTGTAGTATTTGCTAACAGGGGAGGCCAGCTCTGCAAGCTGTAGCTCAGACTTTCTTATGAGAAGCTCATAGCCCAGAGAGCCGCAGGAGCTACAAAGGATGCTGTGGTCAGCTTGGAGTGGAGCGAGGTCCCCAACCTGCTGTGCACACTATGGTGACAAAGGATGAGAAAAGTGGCAAAGAATCCCAAAGTGCCTGCTGCAAGGACAGATGACAAGACAGGAAGGGCAGACCCTACAGTGGGCACAGGGCGGGGTCTGCAAATCTGAACCAGAAAAATCAGACTTGGCACCTAAATAAGAGCATCTCTAGCTGTTGTTGCTAGTGCAGGGGCCCCTGCTTCTTCAGGGATAGATGCTTCCTAGCTTCGGACAGTCACGGCAGATAAAAGGGGCGAAAACAGACAGCCAGGTGGTCCCAACATAGGAATCTCCACTCTGTGAAGGCCAAAAAGCTCCCAGCATCTCTCCCAAGACCAGGAGTGGAGGATGGAGAGCGTGCACCCTGTTAATGAGGGGCCACTGAGTGGGTTATAGCCATTTGGGACTACATTTTGGGCAGCATACTGCCTCCCTTCCAGCACCTAGCGCTTCCCCCTAGTTCCACAGTCAAACTGATTTTAAGCTGTGTTTTGGGTGCTTCCATTCTTGCTTCTGATCCGTATTGCCTACTCTTCTCCTGCATACAACAGAACCATGGGCTCTATGGGTCAAAACGGCCTGCATCCACTGAGGAAAATCCTTCCAGAGTTTTGTATCTGGGAGCTTGGATTAACGGAAAGTAGAGTCCATCTCGGTGTCTAAACTGTCCTAAAAGCAGTTCCAACATCATATTCAACTTCCCACAATGCAAATAGCATTTTCCATGGGTATTTGAAGCCTCAGTGTAATTTTTATCTGCAAAGAATGAGTGAGTATTTAAAGCTTACACTTAATTTGCTATGCAGTCTTAACTGCATGAAGACATTAGGTGTTGTTTACAGCATGCAAAACATCTTGTGAGTCGATGCATGGCATTCCTGGCATCTGGTAATTAGCATGCCAGGTCTGTTTTGAGATAGCAACTGTATGTTCTCTCCAGCGGAGGAACATCCAGTGGATTAAATGAAATTTGGATAACTGCTTATTTCAGAAATTGGGTCTGCTGCAATGTATATTATGCTTACAGTACCAGGACACTTGTGGGTGATAGAAACATGCATTAGTCACTAATTTGGGATATTTATTCTAAAATTTGCCAACAAAAGTAATCTCAAAACAGCCACATGGAAATGTCAGAGCTATAACCTATGCCTACTTCAATGGTGCCTGCTTCCTCAATTAAACCATCGGATTGTAAGGTACCTACAGGAACTTTAAAAGTTGTTTTTCCTCCCCTTTTTCCTGAACTCTGAATGTGTTTGAAAGTAGCACTGAAGTTCATATTGCCTTTTCCCCCCCATTCTTATGAAAGTTCATTCCCTTCCTCTTTGATCTGGCTCCATTTCTGATACCCTTGACTATTGTGTCTTCTCTGCTAGTATAAAAAGGCTCTTACCTCCTTCATCTAATGACTTGTGCTTCCATTCCATTGACCACTTTCTTCTCATAGTGCCAGTTGTTACGTCATACTTCCCCCTCCACTACAAGCCTAAAATCAAACACCCACTTAGGATGCCGAGTCTAAGAGTAGAGCAGAGAGTGAACATCACTCCCAAGACAATTGCCAATTAGCGATCTGTGCACTGCTCACTGCCCCAGAACAAAGATGCTTCCTTATCTTGTTCTGAACATTCAGGGGACACCACCTGAAAGGAGTCCAAGAGCCCGCCTAGTGTCGGGAAGGAGCTGGTGGCCTGACTGCATCTATTCCCTACATATCAGATGTGGTATCTAGGTGGAGCCATGCTGTAAATAGGAGTCACATTTCAATCTAAAAAACAGAGAATCCCTCAGGTTGCCATTTTGGTTTTTTTTTTAATTTACGAGACTCACCAAACATTGATGAATTGCCACCTCCTCTGAATGTTGCTGTGAACATGAAAATAATAGCAAGGGAAGCAAACATGAAAAAGCATCAGTAAAAAACCCTAACTACACCAAGTAGTTTCTTCTTAGTCCCGAGTTGGATTAGAAATGCCTCGACTGAGTTTGGGTTTGTTCACTGAACCACTGTTCACACATACTAAACGTCCATCTAGATACATGTTCATGACTTGTTTCCAGAGACCAGTTTCTCCAGCCAGTATGACACTATCCCAGCCTTAGTAATGAGCATTTAATATCTTCTCTCTTGTTTGTTATAGGGTCTCCAGATATTTAATGCATGACTTTTTTTTATTGTGTGCTATTTTAGACTTCTTAAGTACCCTAAATTCAGTAGGTATCCTTTGGCAAATGCTTTCCCATGGTGTATTAGCAATAATATTAAAAGATAATATCTCCAAAGAATTTCCAAGGCCTTTCTTTCCAGGCTTACTCATCACCTCACTCAAATAAATTGAGACAAAAAACAACTTTGATTGATAAAAGGAAAAAAAAAGGCCTGGATCTTTTGATCAAAATTTCAGATATTTAAGTGTCAGTTCTTTCTATTAGTTAATCTCAAGTGTTTGCTGTTTCCATTCTTTAAAATGAACTAAAACTCAGGAATAAAATAAAAGCACGTAGAGAAAAATTACCATGGAACACCATTCACTTGTGCTGAATTGATGTTTAGTGTGGGAAGAAGAGCATCTGCACAAGGTGACAGTGGTAACTTGAGCAAAATCTATAAAAAAAATGTTAACCTTAAATATTTCTGTAATACAAAGTAACTGCTAGGCTGGAATAAAAAACAGGCATATATGATCTAAGCCACTACTTTTCAACTTTTTTTCATTTGTGGACACTTAAAAAATTTCAACTGAAGGAGCAGCCCCCTTTGAGGGTATTCACATACTTTTGATTGATCACAGGCATATTTTGCAGACCCCTTAAACATAGCCCGCAGACCCCAGGGGTCCCCAGACCACAGCTTGAAAACCACTGATCTAGGCGGAAGGTAGTGTCAAAGCCTACATATCATGAACCTCTGTATTAGGCCGGTTCAGGTGACTGGTAATATCAGCAAGACTCTATGATCAGTACAAATACCCAACCTTTTCTTCATATGGAGAACAGGTGTTAAAAAAATGAAAGATTCTGTTAAAGATACCTTTTCTCATTTTAAAGGCTTACAGTGAGGTTATGTTTTTGGTTGCTATTACTTTGGCTATTGAATCATGATATAGTTTTGAAAACAGTTCATTGTTTTGATTCTGTTGCTTTTTGGGTAGAGAGTGTTGCGTGTGCGGATTAATCACAGGAAGTAATCCATCCTAAAACCTCTGGTTTATTTTTTTAAGTTTGCATTCCACTAGTGTTAAAGAAAAGGGAAATCTTAATTCCATTTTTGTTGTTATATTCATTTAAATGGCACTATTGTATTGAGCCTATAATTTCACCAAATTAAACTGACAGGGAGTCATTCACAGGAAACAAAGGAGGTGCAATGGGTCCTTGTAGCATAAAAAAGATATAGAGTGGAGGGAGTCAGTAAATTCAGCCTTGGTCTATGAATTCCTGGCATCCAGCTCATTGTTTGGTTTCTATGGAATCCATGGGGCATTTTATTCTTTTCTGATGTGAATATTGTAATTGTTTTGTGGCGCTACATGAAATTGCAGTGCTCTCTTGGTGCATTAGCATTTCAAAGTGATGCACTGGCTTCATTAATGCAGTTCACTGACTAACGGGGCTGGCTACCCTGGCAAGCCTTTTCCTTTGCTACTAGAAACTTGCTCCTGCAAATTGAGTAATTAAGGGGCCCATTTCTTTCTCTTCTTCCTCTTGCAGATCTCTCCCTCTTTAGTCACTAGTGGTCCCAGCATGGACTTGGTTTACGTCACCGAGCAGCTTCGTTTCCTGCAAGTGCCATTGCAGCACTGCGAACCTGAAAGGCAAACTTGGCAAGAAGCTGCTAAATGGGGCCTATGGGAAGCCAAGAGCAGAGACAGTGAAAAAAGATGTTGCCAAAGTGAGCGCAAAAGGGGGTGAGGGGTGTACTTGGTAGCCATGTTGGTCTGAGCCAAGAAGACATACAAAATACTAGAACTCTTGCTTCCAAAATGATACCTTTTATTAGATCAACTGGGAAATCGTGAGGAAATTGGCCTTGTCTGCAAACTTTCGGGATCAAAGTCCCTTTGTCAGGCTCTGGGAAAAGTGTAGATGGTACAAGATGGTAAAAAGTCCCCATAGGAAGGAAATAAACTTAATTTTTGCACAAAGGGAGCTGAAGATGGAAAGCTGTCCCTCTGGGTCCACGAGAGTGTCTTTGTGGGCTGTATTGAGTAGCTCTTTGATGTGTAGATCAGGCTGATCTACAAAGTGGGCAAGGACACTCAGCCTGCTGCAGAAACCATGGTGGCAAAGAGTGAGAAGGGTGACCAAAAGTGAACAGGAAGATGATGCTGAAAAGGTGGAATCGCCTGTTGTGTGAAAGCCAACAAACAGAGACGACTCCACTGAAGAGTCCTTTCCAAGAACAGTAGCAGAGATGCAAGGGAGGAGGTGCTACCATAATGCAACAAGCACGCTATTGTATGTGTGCTGTCATAGGAAACGGAGGTTTTTGGAAGCTCCGGTATTGTAACACGAATGGGTTTGTGAATGTTTCAGGCCAATGAATGTTTTTATAATGGCACAAGCTAATGTGTTAAAGCTGTGGCTTGTCTGCTTTCAGTGAATACATTTCAACTGTGGGATGTCTGACAAGCAGGGCGTTCCCACTGGAAATGGGTGGGAAAGCAAATGATCCATGAAGAAATTCATCTCTACATCCAACAATGTAGAGCTAAGAAGACAGCTTGAGTGTACCTTACACAGGTATTCAAGCATGTAAGTTAGGAAGTTGAACCTCTGAGCTGTAACACTGCTAGAAAACTACAGTCAGATGCATTTGGGCACATGGCCCTTCTGGCTGACCACCTCCAACCACTCGCACTTTAAACCTTCTGGGCCTTCTTCAATCATAGACCTGGAGCACTTCAAGGTGAAGTGTGACTATGAATGGAGAAGCCCTGTATACCCAAAATCGGTCTCTTTGTACACCTGGTGTCCACTAAAATCTCGGCAAAAAAAGGCCTTTGTACTTGGACTAAAGGCTCA
Source organism: Crocodylus siamensis (assembly GCF_052110815.1). Taxonomy (NCBI): domain Eukaryota; kingdom Metazoa; phylum Chordata; order Crocodylia; family Crocodylidae; genus Crocodylus; species Crocodylus siamensis. The sequence goes on along the minus strand of NC_143408.1, from coordinate 21,930,399 downwards.
ACACACAGCTCTTCCCTAATGAAACCAGGTGGGCAGCAACCAAAGGGAAGATCTTACACAGCCACCTGGCGAGCTCCTCAGACACAAATGGGTTTCATAGTTTCATAGTTGTTAGGGGCTGGAAGGGACTTTACAGATCAACAGGTCCAGCTGCCCTGCACTTGGGCAGGAAAGACCGCTGGGATCTGATGACTCCAGCAAGGTGGGCATCAAGACGCTTTTTGAAGATCACCAGGGTGGGTGACTGTACCACCTCTGGGGTTTCAGGCTCCAGTAATAGTCATGATAACTAAAAGTCAAAGAAGGGAGGATCATGCAATGACAATTTCTTCTTCACTTGCAGCCATGTGTGACTTCAACCTCACTAAAGAGTTTCTAGGTCCCTCTATAGCAACCCCCTTCTCTTTCATGCACTCTGTAGCTGAATTAATTTGCCAGCCTGTCTTGCAGCATCTCTGAAATGCTTGATTGTAGCCTCTCTCTGAAGTCCAAGCTGAACTGACTTTTCCACAAGTGAAGAAACTCATTGCCTCTCGTTGTAGCATATCTGCCTTTACTCCACTGACGACTTTCTCCTTGTTTTTACTTGGCCTCTTACCTCTAACTGTCTCTTTTGTGTCTGTTTCGAACAAAAAAGATAAACATAAGACCTACCGCTGTCCTGCAGGGTTCAGTGCTTTGGAGTCAATTCTAGTGGCCTTTGCTCTGAAACAGAGATGAGGAATGTTCCCTGATCTTACATTCGTATAGCTGAGAGCAGCCTCAAACTACCCGTCATTCTTTCACCTACTGCCTCTTGTCAATTTTTTGTTTTCCAATTGACTTGACTTCCCTCCACTCGCTTCTGCTGACATTTCACATTTCCCATCCCAAAATGAGCTGGCTCTTTCCTCTTAATGTGTCTCCACTTCTTTGCTTCAATCAGCATTGACATTCCCCTGTCCTCCAGCTCCCTTATGTACTTGTCATTACCTGTGCACTTCCTCCTCCTCCTCCATTAACCTTCTTCTCCATTGTCCCCTCTTGTATTTCTTAAATCAGTCTCAATTTCTTCTCTCAAAAATGCTGACAACTCACTGCAAATTTCTCTTACCATTGTTCCACTTTGGAAAGCACCACTGAAGTTATCTTTCTTTCTGAAGATATCAGCAAGTTTTTGTTATTCTGTCCCTATATTTTCTTCCACCGATGCCCCACTGCTATCATCTCAGCCCTATTTTAGTCAATGTTGGATCTTCCTGCTAACTTCAAAGGGGCCTGGAATGCACCCCTTGCCCTTGCATTCAAGATTTTTCATAATCCTGCATTATCTACCTATTGAAACTGGTAAGGAAATAGTTAACAAGTGTAATCGGACTCTTTGAGAAACCAGCCCCTAAAACGTATGAATGGATGCACGGTACAGATTGAGATCTTTATTTAAATAGCCATATTCTATCAGAATGATCAAAGGGTAGGCCCTTTGAGCAGCTGCTCTGTTGCTGTGTTTGGCTGTCAGTGAGAGCCACTGTTTGGCATTGCCCTTGTTTGTCTAGTCATTACACTGCAAACCACTATACAGATGTACAGTAAAAGGCAGCCCCTGGTCTGTGGAGTTTAAGATCTAGAAGTGCAGATATTAAAGGTGAGGGAGGGGAAGAACAGACTGTGTTAGCACAGACCAGCTACTAGATCAGCAGCAGCGGTCATGGTTTGTCACTGGCCTGAGTCATTTGTTTCCAGTCCTCCTTGATTCTGTTTTAGACCCTAATCCAGCAAAGATACACAGATGCTTAATTGCACCCATCAAGATTAACCCCACTGAAGTCAGCTAGATTGTTAGCTGAAAGTAAACTTCTACATGCCATTTGTTTTGCAGGATCAGCACCACAACTATCACCATTTTGCAAGCACAGGAACATTCATACCAGTGCTATAAACTTAAAAGCCAATTCACGTTAAATTCTGTGCGGTGAAACATAAATCTAGACTGATGAATTTCATTTTTTGCTTATTTTTAACACTTAAAGCAAAGTGTAATAAATCAAAGTCATTGCAACATGAATATAAAAGATATAACCACATGACTCTAAAGCGTTTAATGTAGCAGTCATCTCCATCATTCATACTGAATAGCAGGGAATAATGGTGTGAGGAAATAGTGAATTCAATGGAACTAATGTTCAGGGACTTGGAAAGAAGTTGTGTGTAACCATCTCTGCCTATTAGACAAATCTACCTTTTTTGGCAGTGACCATTCAGGAATCAGCTGCAGGAAATTCGGGGAGGCAAGGGGGAATGAGATGGTACGATGAAGCCCTTTTATATTTTGCGGGTAAGAATTCTGCCGTCACCAATTATTCGAACCTGGTTTTAAAGCCTAGACCTGAATGTTACAATGAAGTTATGTTTTGTTTGGGGTTTTTTTTAATTGCCTTTACCTGAGTTGCTACTGACAAATCATCATGAAAAGGAAATTCAGTGAAATGCAGCTGGTCCCTCTACCAATTTTGCATCTCCTCCATGGCAGGAAAGCCATGTAATGACTGCTCTGTGCAGCATAGCTGTTCAGCTCCTTGGTGAGGCTCTGCAGAATCTGTGGGGCATTTATTATATGCAAGAAGTGTCTAAGACAATTTCCCAGTACTTCCTATAATCTCCTGTTTTGTCATAGCTCTGGGTACCTGTTTTCTATGCTCAACAGAGGTTTCAGTTCTTGAAGGTTTCTCCTGACATCTAATTTGCAGGCCAATCCCACTTCTGGGGTGTCAGTTCCCTTTTTTTCTTCCAGCCAAGAATCATTCAATGGATTAAACTAAATCAGTGTAACTGCTTACTATATACATTAGTAGGATCCCTCTGAAAAACACTTCTATTTGAATGGCAATAGGATGCTGGAGTAATACCAGAAATTATAAATTATAAAATGCATTTATAAGGACTATCAAACCTACACCTTGTTGAATGGAGTTTGATTGTGCACTGCCTGGGGAGCAGGGAGTGGGTCCTGGACATGGGTAAAACCGCAGGTTTCTGTAGCCTTCCTTCCATGCCGGTGGCAAGAGAGCTCTGGTGAAACTTTCAAAAGTATCCAAGTGCTTAAATTATACTACAGGACTTTGAAGAACATCAGACATTAAAAGATATTCTGAAGCCACATCTAGACCCACATCTGCATATCCTTGCTCAAGAACCAAGGATCATCAACCTGTAGTTAGATGAGTTTGTCCTAGTTTTCTAACTCCCCTTCATTCACACAGCACATGAACTACAGAAATTGCCTGTAGACAGACAATAAATGATAGGCCTGGTCAAAGGAGGCCAGTCTAAAAAAAATACCACGAGAGGGAGAAGCACAAGGGCAGTGCAACAGAATGAGAAACCTTTGCTCAGACTGACTTTTTGCACAAATCTTATCTAAGCAATAGCAAAAACTGCAGTTTGCCACCTGCCTTCGCCATTCAACAGATGATAATTTCCAACCACGCTTTATTTCCCTGTTTGGGAATCTTTCCTCACCTACTGTTGATGCTCCCTCATTCCCTTCAGCCACTGTCCCCACTGTGATACATTTGCAGCTCTATTTATAAATTGCCATGCGTGTTTACACTGCTTTTGAAATTCTCAGTAGTTCTAGCCTACACCCTCACACCCACTCTTCAAACGACACAACTAAAATTAGAGCATCCATTTAGTTACATATGCAAAATATGAACAGGTATTACAGTCTAAAACAAAAGCAATGAAGAAGCTTCTTACACAACGCTAGTGTGCAATACACATCTGTGTTCTCTTAATCAGAGATTAACATACTCCTCTTATTCTACCAAATGACTCGGGAAAGCACCTGTACACTGAAAGTGTTACAAAAGCAAGTAAAAAGACTAGCAAAGGTGTCCATTGCTTGTACTGAGCTGCACTGTCTGTAGGAGGGTTTCATATTTTTTAGACTAACAAGTATCATCCACCTTCCTATTTTGCTTCACAATTCTGGCTACAGTTGGAAAGTTTTCACGAACTGTCATCCTCCTCCTACAATGACATGATAATAATAATCATAGCTAGGGAAGAATAAAGCTAAAATAAAATTTACCCCCTTCACTGGACTGGTAGTTCCTTGATGCTCAGCAACAGGAATGATGCTTGCTTACCAGATTAGGACCTAGTCAGGTAGGTACTTGTTCCTATTACTACTAAAAATATTTGCTTAAATCAGGGCAGTTTTGATACATATTTGAAACTGTTCTCCAGGGAATAATTTCTGCTGCAATTATGAGGCTATCCTACTCCTAAATGTGTGCACTATCTACCATCAACTACTGTGTACTTTACTAGGTCTTCCAACATTCAGTGTAGGAGAAACTAATGTTAGGCATTTTCGTAACTCATATTCATCCCATCAAGCTTTTCTAGAAGCCTAGGTCACATTCCCACTACCTGGTGGATATTTTCCCATGATGAATTTTAAATATATATATATATATATATATATATATATATATAAAAAATGAAAATTTGCAGAACAGGTACTCAGAAATTTACCCACTGGTGATGGTGTTATATTTAATGAAGACATGAGAGACTCTGGAGGTGGTGATTTTGATGATGTGACCAGAATATTATATTAATTACTTATTCTTTATAATGCAATGCAAATTCTAGGCTGAAATACAAAATGAGCATATGCTGTCTCTCCAGGTGGTGTCTATAAAACCTACAAATCATTGACTTCTTTCCATTTAGTTTGAGCTTAGCTGGCCCTTCAGGAGATATCCTTCTGACATCAACAAGACTGCAGAGTACATACAGATATTAGGCTTGAGTAAGACACCTTTTTTCTTATGTAAAACAGGTGGCGGACTTGAATACTAGGCAAGTGCTGGGCAAGAGTGAAGATCAAGTCTGTTGTGATCAGGATTGAAGTAAATTAGAGCACCTTGACTCTTCTGTTTTCAAGGAATGTGACATGAAGTGCTGTGCTCTCAACTCACATTATGTTTCTTCTGGGATGCAAGGTAGAGGAATACAATAAAATTGGCAGTAAGTCTGTAGTAGTCTGAAGTGGAGGCCATCTGTTTCATTTGATTCTGCCTAGATATATCATTAGCTCTGGAGCACTGAACATTTCTTTAGGTTCATTTAAGGGATTTTAAGTCTCTTCTTTCTAGTGTGCAGATATGCCCTCCTTATCACCAATATACTATCTGCCAGCAATGTGAGTGTGAGCAGTGCAGTAATAGTGATTCCCCAATACTCTATGGCTGGGATTTGATCCTCCCTAAGGACATCAATCCAACCTGCATCCACCATAAGGTTTCTATTTTAGCAAAACCAGAAATGTCAGTGACTTCACATTCAACTGGTTCTTCCTGGACAAAGCACCTATTTAAATAAGTTTGCTGGAAAGACACTTTTTTCTGCATCTTGTGTAGGAGTTTCCCTCTATAACACCACACTCATAAAACCTCAGTCAGCAAAGACATGTACCTGAGCTTAATTTACCAGATTTTCAATATCCTCCACTTCTGCCTAGGTAGTAGTGTCAGAGAAGTGATGGAGAGGCCCCTTCACTGCTCTTATCTAAATCTGCCTTTAACAGGAAGAGGCAGATAAATGTGCCAGGCCTTTGGGAGGCTGAAACTGTTAACTGACAAGTCATTGAGAGGAACAAAGAGCACAGCATATGTGGGCCTTCAGGCCCCTGCTACACGTTACATGTATTATGCAATTAACTGATCAGCCACGCAATAAATTTAGACCAGCCACATGCGCAAAATAATTATCACACAATAAAAATAACTACCCAAGTATCAAAAGAGTGAATCAGCTATAAAGTTAGTGCTTGAAAATGTGGAACAGCTCTATAGCTGGTTTCTGTCTGGCTGTAATCTGAATGTGTAGCAGAGGTCTTAGGTAATGTCTTACTTCTGCGTAGACTGTAATGTCACCTAATGGGCACTCGTGGTCTCAGCCCCTCTGCATGCCACCTTGGTAGTTAGCTTGTTTTCGAGTACTGGCCAGGGTGAATATTTTCATTACGTGGCAGTACTCTGCCTGAGCAGTCCCATCTCACAGATATACAGGTCTAACTGGTACAAGCCACTGGCTTATGTTGGTTGGCTGCTCAGGAGAGCACAGCCTTTGCTAATCACACATAACTTGCGTTACTGAAGTAGGAACGTCTGTCTCCAGCTCTTACAGATCTTTCATTGATCTCACTGCCTGTCCCCAGCATGAATTGTGCCTGTTGGAGCCAGAAGCAAGCACTTGCAGAAACAGAAGCCAGTCACTTGTACAGCTTCTTTGAGTTATTACTGTTGCTATAGGTGCCGATTCTTATTTTTGCTGGGGGCGGTGGTGGGGAGGGCTAAGACGATGGACACACAAATAGTTTTAAGTGACTGCCCTCTTCTTGAGGCGAAGCCAGGGTCCTCGGGTCCCCATGTCCTTGGCACCTCTGACTAGCCCTAAAAACATGGGGGAGAAACTCTGCAAGAAAGGGTTTTTGCAGGGTTTATAAGAAACCAATAGCACAGAAGGTGGAAGAAAAACCTACAAAGAATCCAGAGGAGAGTGAGGAAGTGTTTCAGAGACAAAGGTGGCAAAGTGGCAAAGTAGAGACAAAACATCCCTGGTCCCTGCTGGTGGGATGGAAGACAAGGACAGTAGGGGAGACCCTGCAGGGATCAGGTGAAGAAAAGGGGTTCTGCACCAAATACATAAATCTTACAGACTGTTTCCTAAATATGCAGCGCCATTCAGTACCTGAGCAGTTGAAAGTGTAATTCCTGGGGTATTCCATTCTTTGAATAACTGGTATTTTCTATGGCTTTTTACAGCATTAGTGCGATAACTTTGTATTCAATGAATGGCTTTTTATGACCAACCTTGCTTCTCCTCACTTCCTTTTTGTCATTAACAGATACAATTAAGACTATGTCCAATCCATTTTGAGACTCAGCTGCCTCTGCTACAGAGGAGAATCCAAAGGATGGAATTAAATTAATGCAACCATTTCTACTGCCTAAGTTACCAGTATTGGCTGTTAAGAAATGTCATTTTATAACGCCCACATACAAATAGCAAGATCTAGAGCTTGTGTTTTCATTCAGTGAAGGTAACTTAGCAGCTCATGTGCACATGAATTTAGCAGCTCATGGGGGCACAGGCATAAGCATAAAAGCAGCTAATCTATGAAAAAGTGCATAATGACATTCAGTGACATTCACTGCCCCTCTACTGTGCAATGCACCATTAAAACCATATTTCTCTCTGAAAGCAGAAACCATTTGCATCACTCTGCACCTATTCTGAAATCTATCACTGGGTGGTTGTTCCAGCGATCAAATCTTGGCCCCATTCAAGTCAATGGCACATTTTCCATTGACTTCAGTGGGGCTGGTAATTTATCTCTAGCTCTTAAATTCAAGATTCTGCCTAATCTAAGGGCCTTATTACATGTTACACTGCAAGCTGCGCGAAAGTTGAACGACTGGCGCTAGTTTGCAGTCATACCTTCAGTTGGTGCGGCACATCTGTTGGTAGTGGCCATACTCGAATGCACCAGGAACTAGATTATGAGGATCAAGAGATAATCCTGCCCTGGAGTGCCATAACTTTTAACTGCCTTAACAAGTGCTTAAAGGTGTTAATGTGTGGACACTTCAGGGGTTAAGAGCTCCAGGAGCCACCTAAAATTAATGTGTAACAAGGCCCTCACTCCCTTCCCGAGATTCAGCCTGTTTTGTCTTTCCACTTGCTCTCCCAGGAATATATTTAGGTGAGGGTTCTCCAAAGGTTTAAAAATAGTTCAGATTTTTCTTTAACGTTTTAAAATTTTTTAGCCACAACAATAATTGGCCCTTTGGTGACAACCTGAAAACAGTGTGCAAAGGATACTTGCTGCCAAAATATCCAATTTAACAAAAAAGTCAGTTGTGATCAAATATTTAACAGAGTTACAAGAAAGTGTGGTTAATTTTCTGCCTGCTTTCATGCCAATACCTGTGCTTGAAACAGCACCTATCTACCTGTCACTTATTTACCATGTAGACTAATCTACCATATACTAAATAATTGTCGACCAGATTCCTAATTTGATTACAAATCTCAGTAGATCCACTAAGCACTTGCAGATTGCTGTCTGATTTCTATTCAGCCATGGAAGATGTAATTGTAACTAGAAAAAAAAGGATACAAATGAATGAACAAACAAACAATGGACAGAGATTGTTTTATAGCCAGCATTAAGCTGTATAGTCTCATACTAGTCTAGAAAACGTCCAGATAGGTAGTGGTTCATATCACAGCAAAAAATCATTTGCTTGCATTAGATGGATCTATATGTATTTGTAATTGTTCTCCTGAGAACAATTACGAAACTATCACAGCCTTGTTAAAAATGTAAGCTATGTAAAAGCCAATCCTCTGCATATTACTGAGTCTCCAAACATTTAGAGCATTAGCTCTTTTTCTCTGTTATTACCTTTCATTCCATAAGATGCTTCTAAGAACCTAACTTCCATGCCCTTCCTCCCCTTGGTGAATACTTTCACAGGGAGAAATACATAATGCATACATAAATGACATTTCTGCAAAGTACCCAACACCATTCCTTTCAAATTTACTGGTCATAACACTCAAACACATGTCAAAAACCAACTTCCTCCATTAGAGGTAATAGAAGAAGAGGGGAGATATTGGAAATTTGTGGTCTATTTGCCAACAGGTCTCCACAACCAGTGCAGATATTATGCTTGGGAAAAGCCAGTTTCTTCCTGTGCAGAACAGGTGTGAACTTGCCTAGAAGGCAGAAATTAGGCTTGACTGAGGATGGGGTCCGGGCTGATATAATTGAAAAGCCTTAAACCTGATGTCATATTTCCAAGGCATGCATGGAAAACTGATGCTTCTTCTGGGGTGAGAGATGACAGGAAAAAATAAAACTGGGAATCTATGTGTAGACCTTTGTGGATAAGACTATTTCAAGTGTTCTTACTTGGATCTTGCTGTGGCGAAACCCCAGGGCGTCGGGGTACTCCCAGAGATGCGCCTTGAGTTTGTGTTAGCTTCTTGGTTCCCTGCTCTGCTCAATGGGTATGCCCAGGTTATTAATTTGCCCAGAAAGCACAATCTACCACGGGGACGTCAGTAAAGTAACATAAAGACAAAAAGGTTTGCTACAAGGAAGAACAAGTGGTATAAAAAAGAAAAAGGGATCAAATGTTTTGACAACAGAATATGGTAAAACAAATCAACAAAATCCTTACCCTATATTGAGACTACCAGCGCATGAAAATCCCTGTGAAAAAGTCCTAGGGTCAACCTCCCCTCAGTCAAGCAGGGACCTCCATTCCCCCTTTTCCCACCACAACCGCCTCTCTCCAGCCACCCATTAATTGTCCCTTTTCCCACCATCACCTTCCTTCCAGGGAGCCAGGGAATCCTCTACAGTGTTTCTGCCTGTGGATCTGTGACACTTCCCTATATATAATATGGGCTTTGGAGCACTAATTACAGGCTTAAGGTATGTTAGGATTCCTCTTCTAACTGCTCAGACCCTCCAGACCTTCACAACCCTGAGAAGGAGTGGGACACTAATAGTAACTTCTGCCCTGCTCCACGGCAGGTGATCAGATCCTGTTAGGGAGCCAATCCAATCTGTAGACACAATGAAACCACTACAAAGCCAATTCACTTTCAAATGATATGGAAGGGGGTTTGTACATCAAACAGCTGGCAAAGTTGATGCAACAGGCCAAATACCTATTATGCTCAGACATATATATCTCTGTATGTACCTGGCCACATGTGGGACGGTTTGCAGGACTGGTACCTGTCTCATCACCAGTTTGCATGAACAAGCCCATTCATACTGCAATGGTACACTAAAGTCTCCTCCAAGTAAATAACATACACAGAGACATGGGAATATATTAGTATGGAGCATTCATTATTTTAACTTTTAAAGTATAATTCAATAACACCACTAGAAGGTGATAAAAAAGATAAAACTACCTGGTTGTAAGAGTTTCAAAGAGCATTTACCTTTATCTGTGCAGGTAAAGGAAATGCTGTGAGGGGAAAGTAATTCGGTGGAACTGATATTCAGGGTATTGTAGGGAAGCAGTTCTGTGTAACGACCTAGTGCTATATAAGGCCAGGCTGCCTTCTATGGTAGAAGTTGGTTAGGTGGTAGGAAATCAGTTGTCCTGTTGGCTTCTGAGGTGTTGTGGGGGGAATCTTTCTACTTGCTTGGTAAGACTTTTCCTGTGTTCTTCTGATGTGTTAAAAGTGCTTCTAGGTTTTAATTTTCATCCTGTGTAGAGTATAACATTGTGATTATGTATATTTATTTCCATGAGTTTGGTTGCTGTTGGAGCATGATATTGTTCTGAAGCAAGTTGGCTTTAATGGGTAGGGGATGGCTCAAGGAACTACCCTCGATGGTTGGGATGTGATACATCTCTGTTTGCTTATTGTATTTAGTAGGTCAAGAAATAGTGAAAGTCTGCTTAGCAAAGTGCACTAGGACTAACACACTACTTTAACACTATATACTCTATTATCTGCTCAGAACACTTCCATGAGAGCTAAAATATCTTTAGAAAATGATGTGAAAACACCTTTGATAGGAGAAACCAAATGAATCTTTCCTGCCGTTACAGGTACAGGCACATGTTCTGCTCTTCTAAAAAAGCTAGAAAACTGACTTTGGTAGTGAACACATGCCAAGCCTATTGGGTAGGTTGCACTACTGAATTGCAAAGGAGCCCTTGAAGGACAAAGGAAAAAGCAGTCTTGTTACTCCTTCCCTCCCCTCCACAGATCCATGGGGGATGAGGAGGAGGGTGGAATATCTCAGCTAGTGCCAGTAACAAAAAATGACCAGTGAACTGACACATCCCACTTCTCTTGTGGTGAAATGATCCTTTCAGTCTGCTTCTAGTGACATAGCATAAAACAGAAATGCTTGGCAGGATCATAGGCATTTCAAAGTAATGTATTGGTCTAACCTTTTGAGGTCAACTAACCATTGTGAACTAAGAGTTTGGAAGAGGATTATCTGCGCTACCAGGTACCACTGGGGCTGAACAAATAGCTAATCTGTTGTTTCTGTCCCACAGATTTCACTGGTTGCTAGTCTCCATTGCTGATTACCTGCTGAAACAAGAAGTGGAGTTTTAAGAGAAGCAAGTAGATTTTCACACGTTTAGGTGTTTCCCTTGTGCTGCAAACATGGGAGGCAAATTTAGCAAGAAGGGGTTTTGCCTTGCGTATGAGAGACCAATAGCCCAGCAGGTAGAAGAGGCTATAGAGGCTGTTGCAGAAGAGTATGAGGACACCCCACCTGCTGTAGCAACAAACTTGCTCAAGAATGGGCAAAGCAACAAAGCCTTCCAGGTCCCTGGTGATGAGGAAAGAGGGGGAGACTCTTTAATGGACTCAGAGCAACCAAACATCTTGCTGAAGCAAGACTCTGCAGATACAACTGTAGGAGTCTTTAGAGATGGACCCTTGCCAGGTTCTGCAAGTACAACTGTTAAAATTGAGCTGACGGGGAAGTACCTGAAAAGATGCCTCTTCCACAAAGTGCCGCTGCATCGAGGCTACTAACAGCTTCCAGAATGCCTCTAGTAACATGAAATAAAACCTTGGACTACAGCACATGCAAATACTCAAAGGGTTGTGGTGCTTTTAGTACTACTTATTACCAGGGGGGATGGACAAACGGCATGTTGTTGAATGGTACTTCTCTGTTGCTCCATTTCTTGCCCTCGTTGTATGCAGCAAGGCTAGACCACATAGCACAAGACTCTCTTGGGTGGTGGGGAAACTTCCCCACCACAGCTTTACAGAATGCCTTCTTTCTCTACCAGTTTTTTACAGACCTGAGTTCTCCAGGATGGACTGCCTAGAAGCCCAGCATGTCTAGGGACCTAAAGAAGGAAAAATTGCACTTGCCTGGCGTAGTATTTTCCAGTGTTTCCTTTAAACAATATTAGTATGATGATGCTTTTCTTTTAAATTTATTGTTTTATATAAATAAAAGCAATATCAGTGACTCTAAGATGTAACTTTGCTGTCCTAAAATCATCTCATCTTTTGTTTGTCTTTATGCTGTAAAACTCTGGAAGTGGATCTGACATTGTAATCGACCAAAAGTACTTGCTGCTCCTTTTTCAAAAAAGGAACCAACAGTGGAAGAAAGTTTTAATTTTAAAGTTGGGTCTACTCTGAACAACCATTCTATGTGGATGGTAACAGGACCATAGAGGCTTATGGAAAGCACTTTGTAACTGGGGGGGGTTCCCCCCTAACAACAATAAATGTCTCTTATAACAGCATTATGTCTATTGATGGTTTATTTGACATTGTGGAGAACAAATTTCCAACTGTAAGCTGTCTAAGCAGGGAATTGCTTCCAAACATGGGTGGAAAGCCAATTTATTACACTGAGTGTATGATGACATTCAGTGCTAGATGAATAGGAAGAGGCCCTGAGCTCAATTTACGCCAGAATCAAAATAGCTAGACTTCCTTTGTCTCATCCCTTCCCACCCACTGCTTCCCTGCTCTTAAAGTGGGGGAGGGGGTGTAGGTATGTGACAGCATTGGCATTGCACTGGAGGGTCATGTGCCCCCCAAACTTCTGCCTCAAGGGCAAGACGCAGGGCAGCAGCCTGTCTGACACTAGTGCCTGACAGGGGAAGTGTGCCCCCAGCAGCACTTGCCTGTCGCCTATGTTTTGAATGTCTCATCCAGATGCACTTTAGGTAAGTACCTCTTATGAAATAAAGCTTCCATCTAGCTAGGAAGGGCTATCTTATGCTGATTTGTCATGTTACTGTACCATCAGCTCTCTAACTGAGTTTGGTAATGTTAGAATGGAGGGAGTACTACATATAGGGAAACTTTTTTTTTTATGACAAGTGATCCTAAAGGAGGCAGGGGCAAATGAGCCTATATCTCCTCTGCTGAAACAACAGGAGCCCTGGGATGACGAAAGCAACTGTAGGAGTTTTGTGGACTAGTAAAAGCAGTAGCCTGAAATGACAAAAACAAGGAAGGCAGCTCTGTTCCACTGTTCTTCAAGCCACTTCTCTTCTCCCATCTGCAAACCCTCTCCCTGTTAGATCTGAACTAAGTGATACCTTGCCTTGGCTCCACTGGTATCTTGCAAGCTCTCATGTTTCCTTATGTAAAGTTTCATTCATTTACCACCTTATATAATTCTGTCTTTGAAACTTCTGCATGTCTAACTTCCTCTGCCTCCTAACTATCTGCTGCTGCTTTTTCTCTGGGACTTCCCAGATCTAACAGCATCTCCCAGAGTGAGAGAAGAGACTGTGACTCCATTACTGCTTCTGTGGTTTCTATTCTCTGCAGTGATCTGAGCCCAATTCTGTCAGGTTACACTGCCCTAAATAAAAGGTTTTCTGTTTTCTCTGGCTGACCTCTGTTCCTGGAACAGCCTGCTCTTACTGTAAGCAGGCATAACTTCATACTAAGTGATTTTCAGCTGAATTGGCTGCACTAGGTGTAAAAACATATAGCAAGTGACAGCCTCTGTTCCAAAGAGATTAGTCTAAAGTTGGGATGAAACGGATGAGGAGGGAAGAAACGGAAGAGCAACAAAACACCTCCTCACTTGCCGCGATTGTCAATTATACATCTGTGAGCTTTTAACTGTTCATGAACAGGGAAGATGCTTTATCTTGTCCTACCAGACATCCCACTAAAACCACCTTTCATTTCAAAGGAGCCCAAGAGAAGGTGAAAAGGCTCCAAATGGGCTTGGTTGCTTGTCAGTACCTACTCTTGAGATGTAAGAAATGGGATTCAAACAGTGCTACAGTTAGTCAGAAGTCTTTTCAGTCTTTTTTAGATTGACCAGTAGTATCTCCCTGCTTGATATTTGGGCTCACAAATCTCGCAAGACCTAACACATATTTTGATGGGCTACTGTCTGCTTCCCAGAGCAAAGCATGAGAAATAATTGTAACTAGGGGAAAAACAAACAAATAACTGAGCTTAATTGTTCACTCATGTCAGGATTAAGATGAATGCTCCCAAACAGATGCAGAAACTGTTTTAGAAGGGAGCGGTTCATATCACTGCTAATAGTGTTAATTTATGTTGGATAATCTTGATACAAATTTGCAATTATTCTCCAAAGGCCATTTTCCACCAGCAATGAAGGCACCCTCCCAGCTCTGTTAATTTTATAATTTACCTGCCATTAAGTCAGGTTTATATCATTGGGTCTTCAAACAGGTAGACCTCTTCTAGGACCTGAATTTAAATGTCTGCTTTCTCATGGCATATTAGACATAAAGTACATATAAAGAATCAGCAGCTTCACTGCCAGGATTCCTGAGGGCATCACTCCCAAGTTGGCCACACAAAAATCAAATTATTCTCTTGGTGGTAATGGTCAAAGGCTAAAGATAGCCTGAGAACTTTTGTCAGCAATTTCAGACGTTAATTGCCAGCCTCATCTCATGGTCGATTTTTAAGTCTCCACTGTTTATAGTCTTTAAATGAACTGAAACCCGTCACCAGAACCTGCCCAAGTGTTACATTAAGGGATTTGTTTCTGTAATAAAAACCGACTGTTAGACTTGAACATGAGCTCAGGCTTTTCCCACATACCTAATATCACCTGTGGAGGTCACCACTACATTTTCAAACAGTTGACTTTATATTAAGACAGGGCTCACTGGGCTCTGCAGGAAGTGCTTCTGGCATCAACAACACTAGAAGCAGTGCAGAGATCAGACTTGGGTAGTACATGTCTTCTTTTGCAAGAGAGACAGATAATGATAAAGTGAGAATAAAATTTGACATTTTCTGGACTATCATAAATTGCAGAACCTTAAACCGGATGTCTAAAGACTGTGGGAGCAAAGGGTCTTATGCTCGCTTTGTTTAATTTGGTCAGGGAAAATACAGCTGTGAAAAATACTTGTAGAATTTAGGGGCCAAGGCCTTCTGTTACTTGTGATCCTGCCTGAATATATGAACCATGCAGTACTCTAACTCTCGCTTGTTAAACTAATACAACTCACCAGGGATCAGGGGAGTAGTAGACTACATGTAATCTTCCCTGCTGCTGCTGCTGCTGCTGCTGCTGCTGCTTCTGCTGCAGGGGAACTCGGTATAAAAGCTTTCTGTCAAGTTGTGATGGTCAGGTCTGAGGAAGAGGTTCACACTTGAAAACTCCTCTTTTCAGCCTTGTGGTTAAGTGACACTATAACTCACGTTCAGATAGAGAAGACTTGACTAGCCCTTAAAAAGCCAGTGTGTCCACTGCCAGCCTCTGGGTGACTAAAACTTTAAATCTGCATCAAGAAACACATGAGGATGTGCACGTGATCCCTCTACTTACCTTTTTTATTTCCTCCAAGGCTGGGTGCCAGGAACAGCAGCCGTACTGCATGCAGTCTTGGCAGTCACTTCATTGGCTGGTTTATGTGGACTCCACAAGGCATCTTGCTCTCACTTTGGTGAATGTTTCTATTATCTCTTAGTGCAGCATGATGAGGCGATGCTGCAAAGCAGAGCCCTCGCTTCAAAATGATGCAGTGGCCTAACTAGTTAGTACACTGCACTCCCTAATGTGTGCTGGCTCTTCTAGGGAGCATTTACTCTGCTGTCAATTCCTCTCAGTGGCAAAGTATCTTGTCTCCTCCTCTCTTACGGTTCTCTTGCTGGTCACTGGCAGTTCCCAGCACAGCCTGTACTCTTGGAAGGAGAAGCAAGTCACTTGCCACAGTTGATCAGAGCTGCTGCAGTAGCATCTGCAAACATGAGAAGCAAACTTGGAAAGAGGTGGCTCAGATTTTCTTACGAGAAGCCCAGAGGGTGGAAGAAGTAGCGATGGAGGCTGCTGCAGTGAGCTCCCTCCCAGTCTGCTGCAAACATAGTGGTAGAAAAGGCTGAGAAAAGCAATACAAAATCCGGCACCCCTGCTGCTGGTACAGAATCAAGGAGGCATGGGGAGACTGCAACAGGCAGAGAAAAAAGCTGCCAATTGGAGCTAGGGCAGCCAGACTTGGCACTGAAACACGAGCTTTTGACAACAGCAACTGCCATCAGGGAGACCCCAAATCTTCAGGGACAGACCGCCCGCCACAAGCTTCTGGATGTGGCAACAATTAAAGGTGATGAGAGCAGACAAGAAGGTGACCTTTAAAATTCCTTCCCATATGAGGACCAAGTACTACCCCCTGTCCTCTCTCCTCTGCTATTAGTGCTAAAAATATCCTCAAAGTACCCCTGTTAACCCATGCTATTACCTGTTTCTGAGCCCTCTGATCGGGCAGCCTTAGCAGGTTATCTCCATTCTCCCAGGGCCCAGGTCTCATCCCTAGTACCGATGCTACTGGACACTCTCTTGCCACTAAGCTGTATTGCCTATTCTCACCTACATCTCTGGGGATGGACTGGTAGATCTACCCCTTCTTTGCCCGCCGTGGCTGAACTCTTATAATTGTGCTTACAGCAGAACAGCCACCTTCCTTTCTCCATAGGTAGTATTTTCCATGCATTTACGTGACCTTGTTGTAACATTCTTTTTTTTTAATGCATAATGAACCTGTGGCTTTTAAGGATGACAATTTAAAGGGAGGCAGGTTTTTGTATAGCCTTGTTTGCAGGATGACAGTGTGTATTTGTCCTGCCTGCTGCAAAGATCTGGAACAGATACCTGGTTTTATGGGTAGACAAGGTTCTTTGGGTAAATCCGACATCTTTTATTAGACCAACTCAAGCAGTTGAAGAATCCACACCGCCACTGCCCTAGCTGCTTCTGCCAGCTCCGCATGCCCCCCAAACTCTGCAGATCCTTCAACTGCTTCCAGGCTGAGGTTAGGAAAGAGGTCCTCAGGCACCAACACCCATGAAATACAGATCACAACTTCAGCCTTGCAGGGCCAATTCCATAACACACCACTGTGTGGCTAGGCCTAAGGATGCATAGGGAATTACTGGTAGCTCAGAGAAATAGTTTTTGCACTAACTGCCCCCTCCCTCCAAAACAACAACCCCCAAACCAAAAACCACCTGCTAGGCTTTGAACAGCAGGGATCAGGCAGGTTTGCTTGAGTAGCTGGCTATTTGGCCCTGACCAAAATGTAGACTGTTTGCAAGGGAAAAAAAGAGTCTCTGTCTCAAATGCTCAGAAAACCAGTTGGAAATCAAAATGAGGCAACTCAAGTGGTTGCTCCTCCCCTCACAGGTTCCCTCTAATACCTATGTTTAAATCACATATGTGTTGTCTTCCACATTCACAAGCTCATTCTCCTCCCAAACCTTGAACTATCATAGACTTCCTACCACGTATTGTCCATTGATCTCTGACATGCCTCGCTGTGCCACCTTCCCTTTCTCCAACCAGGCAGTGGGGGAGGCGGCGAGGTAGCAGGTGGTGGGGAAGTCAAGCTGCTTCCCCCTGCCAGCTGTCCCCCCACCACTTCTCCCCCCTTCTGCCTACCGTCTTGTGCCTGCCTCTCCATTGCCTCTGCCCCCTGCAGTCTTGAGGCCCCCCCCACCTCTTCTTCCCACTGTCTTTCTCCGCCCCCCCAGCCACTGCCCCCCACCTGCCATGGCAGCGGGGGCAAGATGGGGGAAGAGGCCCAAGTTTGCTGAGGAGTGGGGGAACATCTTGCGGCTGGCCCCTACCCCAGGCTGCAGGCACAGATGCTGTTTGCCCGCTCCCCACCCTGCTGCCTTGTACTCAATTCCAAGACGAGGGGCTTATTTCCCCACTATAAATGGAGGAAAACACCTTGTCTTGGAATCAAGGAAATACGGCACTACATCATCAACCTCCACTTGCATGAATGCTGACCTCCTTTATCGTCCTCTGCCTCTCTTGATTTCAGGGTTGTCCTTACTTGCATACTTTCATCTCCTCCTTCAATACTGTTCTTCCTCAGTATTGCCTCTTACATTTATTCAATCTGAGTCTCTTGATTTTTTGCTTATAAACCAGGCTTGGTTAACGATGATAAGATTTTTGGAACCTTCTTTCATGCTCCCTTCATTTTAAAATGCATTGTTGAAGTCACCTTTCCTTTGAAACATGCTGAGTACTTCTGTCATTGTGCACCCACCCTGAAAGTCATCATTGACATCTTCTCTTCTGCTGCACAAAAATAAAAATCTACAGATTAAATCCTGACTCTATAAGTCAAAAGTAAACTTCCTATTTATTGACAGGGGCTAGTATTTGGATTTTGCCCACCTTATCCGCATGTGCAAGGTTGTATATAACCCATATCCCCTCAAATAACCTCTTGGCACCTTTGTCTATCAGTTTGGCTGGGCACATATATGCTTAGCTTTTTCCTGCACAATTTGACTTTGTCACTAAAAAAAAAATGTTCACTTGTTGACAAATCTCCCATTAAATGGATGCTTGCTGTAGAAATTTCATTTTTAGGAGAAAAGTTTCCCTGACAACTCCAGTGAGTTTCCAAGCAAATTTATTGTCCACACTTTTTTGTTCTTTTCCAAGTCTCACTTCTACAGGAAGAATGGCTATGTGTTGGTCTACCTACTTATTCTGCATACTACAGCACTTCAGCCAACTTAGCTGGACTATATGTACTTAATAAATGACAACACTGACCCCAAGGGGCTCACAGTGGTTAGTGTCAGGACACAGCAGAGGAGGGTGGGGAAAAAAATCAAGACCCATGTTGCATAATGTAGCTATGAGCTGTACCTCTGCACTCCTTGATCTCTAGGTTAGTGTAGAAGACACTTCTCCTTCATCAATGAAACATCCTAGGAAAACCAATTTTTAACTGAAAAATGGATCAAGAAAAGGTGAAAAGGCTAGAAATTATCATTGTTGCTGATCTATGTTACCTCTTTTATGTTAAAATGGTATCTAAGTTGAGCTACATATTTGTGCAGGTGTCTCTTTTAGTTTTTAACCTAATAAACACACCTTGGCTTTCTACCTTCCTTCACAACATTAATTAAAGACATCAAATTGGATGGACTTGAGTTTGCTTTTCAATAAATGGAGCCAGGGAAAAACAAACACAAGACCTTTTACTGCTCCCTTAGCAGATTAGAAACTGCCCAAGCAGGTAGTGGCTCATATTGCAAATAGCATTCACTTCTGTCAGCAAGATCTTGATAGGTATATGGAATTGTTCACTAGAGACCAGTTTCTCTAGCAAAGAGGATATTATCCAAGCCCTGAAAATATGTAAGTGATGTGCCGTCTAATCGCTTGTACATTAAAGGCTCTCCAAACATTTTGCGCATTAGAAGTTTTTGTTGTTGTCCATATTCCCTCTCATCAGAGTCCTCCAGGATGTGAAGCTGGGTCTGCCCTCTGGTGTAGCTTTTCCTGTGGTGTGTTTTGTATAATGCACATATATAAAAAACCAATAGTTTCTCTGCCAGAATATCAAGACCATTCCACTCAGGTGCATTGATCTTCTTATTAAAATATTTGTGACAAAATCAACTTCTTTGATGAGCAAGATCAAAGGAAAAAGATGACCCCAGGCGTTTTTATTGGAAATATCAGGTTTTAATTGCCAGCTCTACCTGTGAGTCAGTCACAGGTTCCTGCTGTTTACATTTTTTAAACAAGCTCAAACACAGAAATAAAGCATAACATTTAAATAAATTAAAATGATTTTTTGCCAAAGACTTACAGAAGAACCGTATCCGGTCGTGATGATTTTATATTTATTGTGGACACAACTGCCCTGGCAGGAGGTGATTTTGGTGACTTGACCAGAATCTGTACAGAGATATTCATATTAAAGAACTGTTTTCAAGCTAATAGGCAACAGATAGAGGAGAACACACCATGTATACTGCCATCAAGGAGGTGTCTAAACCTATACATTGTTGCCTTCCTTTCATTTAATTTTGGCTCACCTCCTGGCTCTCCAAAAAATGGCTCTAGCGACAGCACGGAGACTCCGGTGTAGCAATACTGATATTAAACTCGGTTAAGCCTGTTTCTTCTGCAGAACAAATAGGCACCCGAGTAAAAACCAGGCATTGGAAAATGGTGGTGATGATAATCTGATCTGGAGTGAGGTACATTTTAGAGTCTTACCCTTGATATTATATTTCCAAGGAATTCAAGTGAAAAACAGGGCCCTGACCTCACCTTTCTTTCTTCTGGGATGAGAGCTGGTAGACTGAAAGAAGCTGGAAAGTTTGTGGAGGAGTGCAACAGCACTGCTTGGTCCTGCCCAGATATGCTACTGGATCCCAGGTACTACCCCAGTTAGGTTCACTTATGGGACTTAGGATTCTTCCTTCCATTGTGCAGATATGCTGTCCCTACATGAAATGATGCAGTAGCGAGGACTTCTGTGATAGTTCATGGTAGTGGACCAGATCTTATTAGGGCACTCAATTATATATGCAGCCATAACACCACCTCAGCATAACCACGCCATTGTCAAATAGCAGAGAAGGAGAAAAAATGGTGTGTTTGCATCTCATATTGCTTCTCACCTGAAACAGCAGTGGCAACCAGCTAAATTACAACCCACCTAAAAACTATCTTTTGGCACACATCTGGCCACTTGCCCCCACGGTACAATTTTAGATCCTAGTCCTGAAAAGACATGCATAGATGCTTAGTTCTGTACAGTTTGGGAAGCCCCCATTAAAGGCACATTCATAGCTCATGGCCTAGCCTTCACCATTTTGCATGAACAGACACATACCCTCAAGCATTGTGAACTCACGCCCTGCTCCAAGTAAAACGTATGCATAAAGGGACACAGGAATATAGAAGTGAGGACCATTGGATTTTATGTTTACTTTGTTGTTAAATTCCAAATCCAAGCCCTGTAAAAGAAAACCATGAAAGTATGAATATAAAAGACACAACCACATAGCTCTGCAAAGAGCTTGCAGAGCGTTCACCTCTGTCTTTCACACGCTGCAGCAGAGAATAATAGTGCAAGGAAAAAGTGAATTAGTGGAACTAATGTTCCAGGGCTTGTGGGGAAGCAGTTCTGTGTGACCACTCAGAGCTTTATAAGAGCAGCCAGCCTGCTGAAACAGGACTCACTGATGGTCAGTGGAAGAGCCTGGTGAGGTTCAGATGTGTGTTTTGGGGGTAAGGAAGCTTCATGGTTGTCTTGCTGTGTTAAAAATGATTTCTTGGTCATCTGATTAAAGGGATGTTGTGTTTAACAATGTTGCATGCATCTTTTACTGTCATTACCTCGCTTACTACTGAAAAGTGATATGGCTCAAAGGGAGATGTACTCCTCCACAAGTAGAAGAAACAGGTTAACCTAGCCAGTCATCATGTGGTCTACTGATGGCTTGGAGGATGTTGGCTTCAATCAAAACCAGTGTGTCCCTTTGAGTGTCCAATACGTGGTGTGAAAGCATTGTAGAGCTGTATTTTCAACTTAAGAAACTTTGTCTGCTTGCACTAGCTAAAAATACAGCTAGCCTGAACTGTTTACAGTAGGTCACTAAAAGTACTAATGGATTTGTGAACAGGAAGAGAGCAGTGTATAAACTAATAGGGCAACTGAGATGCTCTTGCAGGCTTAAAGCCTCTGTAGGAAGGAAGAACTCCTGTTCTGTTCTGTTCTTTTTGGGCTGGCCTGGGAACTTGTTCTTCTATAAACTAGCTTGTTTAGAGACTTGTCCCCTTAGCAAGGGAGTTCTCTCTTCAACAACTCTTGTTAGCCTTTTAAATAAGGATATGGGGGGGAGAAAGGAAGGATGAAACCAAATCATTGAAAGGTTACCAAAGGGAGCTGGATCTCTTCTTTCTTATTTGCCATTTGCTTTAAAAACCTACTTAGCTGTGTAGGTGGTTACTAATAAGGTCCTTCCTGCTATATGCAGTCCTGGCATTCAGCTCACTAATTGGTATATGTAAAACTTGCAGGGAACAGTGTTCTGGTCCCAGAGGCATGACTCTAGCTGCTTATTGGTGATCCATGATCCAGCAATGAAATATTAGTTCTTCAAAGCAAAGTACCAGTCTTGTTAGTACCCCATGTTAAAGGAGCAATGCACTCCCTAAGCTAAGAACAGCACTCCTTTCTTAGTTGTGGTAAGAGTACCTGGAACGAATGACCTGGACCTCTTACTATTGCTTCTTTTTTTCCTTCCTTTTTTTTTTCTTGCAGAGCTGAGAGCTGTGCCTGCTGCAGTGAGAAGCTAACATCCTTGCAAAAAGACACTTACCACACCTGATTTTTGGATTGCTGCTGTAGCCCTGCAAGCATGGGAGGCAAAATCAGCAAGAAATGGCTTGAATCGACTACAGAGAAGATGGAGGAAGATGCTATAAAGGCTACTGTAATAATTCAAAGGAAAATGAGGAAAACCAGTCTCCTGCAGAGAGAGTGGTGGCGAAAAGTGAGAAGCATGGCCAAGAATCCCAGGTCCCTGCTGGTGGCACAGAAGACAGAAAAGGAAGGGGAAATGTCGCAGTGGGTGCAGAAGAGTCCTGCAAAGCTGAACCAGAATTGGCAGCCAAGCAAGTACAGCTCTTGGTGGAAGCTGCCAGTGGGAAGATCCCTAAATCTTCAGAAATCACTCTCCAGCTTCTGGAAGTAGCAACAATGTGCGTTTAAACAGCAACCCGATCCTGAATGTTCCCTAGTCCCTGGGTGTTTAAGCGTTCCAAGTGACTCCACTTCTGCACCTGTTTACAGGCTAACAACAGTGAAAAGATGCTTCCTTTGAAATGGAGTTTAATATAAGTGCTACTACTTGCTTTTAAAACCTTGGACTACCTTGGCAAAGCAGTCTTGCTAGAAATGAGGTACCACTGTAATCTGGTTAACCAAGTGATGTTGGCTAAAGCTGGCTGGTCTTGGCTTTTACCTGTGCTCCTGAGTTCAACTTCCCCAAGTTGGCATGCATGTTGGGGGTGGGAGTCATGCCAGTTCCCAAGTTCTCTGTTTTCCCCACTGGACTGAACTACAGCACATCTCTTACCTGAATGGTCCTGACTTGACTTCCCAAGACACTGTATCTTTAATGTAGATGATGCATTTTTCTTTTTTTTTTTTTTTCCCCCCTACAAGGCTCTGCAGTATTTGTCACATCTTGTGTAATGAAAAATTGGGGCTTAATTTTTTCCTTTTTAATTGTGAAAATAAAGTTTTGTTTTACTTGTTCAATGATACTGGATAGCTGTCCTGTATGCTGTACACCTACCAAAGCCTGTGCCTGAACTCTTACTGCCACCTGTTAACTAAAATGCTGGGTTAATTTAAAGACTTCAACTGCTTCTCCTCTCAAAATAGAGTACTAATTAGGTTAACTTTGCTTCACACAATTTGTGTATACACTTACTAGCATATGGCTGTTCAGCAGGGATACCAAGTACATAAATAGGGTGGTCCTAATATAGGACCTATGGAAGTCATGCATTGTAACTGGAGTAAGTATTGTTTAGAAAAACTTCTGCATTTGCAACCCACATGACCATGTCTGACAAGACTTGTGTTTGCCCTTCCATCCCCCATCTGAAGGGCCTTCACTTCCTAAGTCAGGGAGTTGCTAGTGGGTATGGGTAGAGTTCCCCTGAACTAGAAGTGAGATGTGCCACAAGATGCAGGGGCAGCTCCTGGGCATGGCAGGTTGGGGAGGGGGCAGGCAGCCTAGTAACAGGCAAGGTAGCAAGCAGAAAACCGAGCATCTTAGAGGGGAGAGCACAGGGAACAAAACAGAAATCAGACAGCAAAGCAGAGATGTAAAGGGGGAAGGGGGTTAGTGGCAGCTGGAGAGTAATAAGCTAATTTGTAGCATGCCTGCCAAAAATAGTGTTTCCCACTGCCCTAGAAATTGATGTTTTACCTCTTAAGTTCTGTACAGCTAGAAAGGCCAAGATGCAATGTTGGAAACCCTAACTCTCTTCTGAACACTGTTTCTCAGGTCTCTTCCCCATCCTAGAAGCTATGCCTGATTTAAGCCCTGTTTTGACATGTATACAACATCTCCCACTTCATTCGATGGATGACAACTTGGGGCTGAAACCTTCTGGATTCTGTAACTGCAAAGTCTCTTCTTGAAGTTTTCCAAGCTAGGCTAACCACTACAATGGTTGTACGCTATGATTCTGGCTATTCACCTAATCCCTTAGCATTAGGCCTGGAAAGATTCTAGGGCATGTAGTAGATCGGGTGCTTTGAGGATATAGCTCCTAGGATCTGAAGTTGGGCTTGGACAGAGGAAAAGAAAGGCCTGAAAGCTGAGATGTTTTTGCAGATGGAACCCAAGCCTTTGGGAGAGAAACCTCCTGCTGTGCTGCAAGTGAGCTGCTAGGTCTGGCACTCAAAAATGCAGGGTCAAAGGAAGACGCTTGCAACTTGAAGGAGGCTTAATGGGTAATTAAAAAGGACATGGGGTGGTGGATTGCCGCTAGTCTTCAAGCATCTGGTGTACTGAATACTGTTGTTATAGCCTATATTTACCACATCAGACTCTTATAAACCTATCTACTGAGGTGTGGTTTCCAATGGTGTATTGGCAATATCATTTGAGATGCAAGGGTTTCTCCATCAGCCTTCCCCTTGCTGCTCCTTCCAGGTTTGCTGATGATCTTGCTCAAATATTGTTGGCAATGAGTAATTCCTCCTATTACCAATAACAGTCGTAGGAGAGAGGACATAGAACACATTTTGTAGGCTTCTATTTTCAGCCTTCTCTCTTGGTTGATTCCAAGGACATACTTTTGACTTAAAGTCAACTGAAATCCAACAATAAAAGCATTTTCTGATGAGTTACATGAGGGCCCTTTACTGCTGTGATGGGATTATATTTACTGATGATACAATGGTCCTTGCGGGAGCTGATTTTGGTGACTTAACAAAAATTTGAGAAGAAATTATGTTAAAGATTTATTTTATAACCAAAGTCAGTTGCTAGGCTGAGGTACATGACTGGAATCCACCCTCTGCCCTACTCTACCTGTCAAAACTACAGACTGCTGTCTTGCATGTATTTTGGGCTCAGCTAGCTTTCCAAGAGGAAGCTCTAGTAATACAAACAGACTCCAGGACAAAGTATGGCTAATAGGCTTGCATAAAGCCTGTGTCTTCATGCAGAAGATGTGCAGACTTGAATAGAGCTCACTGGTGGGGAACAAGGAGAAGGTGACTTTGAATGGACTAATACAACTGCAGTACCTTGATTTTTTTTTTGATTTTTTTTTTTA